>NC_079496.1:102169467-102508457 GCF_030052815.1 Hevea brasiliensis
ATATAATTGATTGTTTGATAAAACAATTTAAAAATATATTTGATCATTAAATTAAGAGAACAGTTAAATAATTGATAACAACTAATTAATATGGGGTCTTCAACTTCAAAGTATTGTTTGCTTTTGATTTGACTTTAACCATTCAATGCTTCTAAACTTTCAACCTTTGTTTTTTATGGTTACCCACACACACCATTTTAATTGATATTCTACGGTACAAAGATTGAGAGTAGATGGAACAAATGATTCACATGATGAATAGTCTAGTGGTAATTGTATATTTACACAATAATGCAAATGTTAGCAATTTAAAGGTTCTAGTGCTTTTGTGTCACCTTGCTTAGGTTGTGAATGAAATTGCTTCTATTGCCTTTTCAATTAGTACTAGCTACCGCTTGGTCAAACACTAGTTGGTGCTTCTTAGTGTAGCTGGTTCTTTTTTTTTTTTTTTTTTTTTACTGCCACATTAAAGCGTCATCGCCTAGAATGGAAGTAATGTAGCGATTTCAGGCAGCAGCATCATTTTTCGGTTATGTTGTTATAGTTTTTTTTTTTTTTTTTTTTTTGGGGGGGGGGGGGGGGGAGGGGTTGCTTAAACCTGTTTATTGGGTTCTTGTTGGCTAGGCCTTCAATATATAGGTCTCGAGGCAAACCAAGAGGGGAGTGAATTGGGTTTTTAAAAACTTTTACAACAACACGTAAGGTCTCTTAGCAATTATTTGTACAATATTCAACCAACTCAACAATCACAATAAATGCAAAAAAAGTACCACAATAAATTTCACAATCAATTCAAAGATAAAGCAATCAATTCAAGTAATCAATGTAGTGCAATGGAAATTAAAAGGGGTATGGTTAAAGAAGATTGCAAACGAAGATTTATAGAGGTTCGGCCCTCTTTCTGCCTATTTCTTCTCCCCAAGGTTCCTCCCTTGAGATTCTCCACAAATCCATTCTTTGCCTTCTTCAATAGGTGAAGACAAAACCCTGTACAAGTTTGATTTTGGGTATTTGCAAAATCTTTGCAAAAACCTCTTTGTCCTAAAAAACCCTTTCACTCAAACCCTAGCCACAAATCTTTGGCTATTAAAAATTTAAAAAACTACTCTTTCAATATTATATTTCTCCATATTCCTAATTCAAAACCCATAATATTTCTCAACACAATTTTTTACTCAAGAGAGACAGATGAGTAAGAGTAAAAATGAGAATAAGAACTATCATTATCAAAGGGTTAGGAGGATGGTTCAAACCGTTACAAACACTTATTTTTAAGCCCCAACACTTGGAGAGGAAAAAACATGGACTTTTTTCCCATTGAGCTAATCGACCATAGGCTAAAAATTAATCAGGTTTGAAACATGGAATAATGTGGTTGACCAAGTTACTGAACTAGTCAACTAGTTTGGTCCTTCCAACAATAAATTGGATCGAAAATAACCTGAAATGACTCCAAACTAAAAACCAATCAACCCAACTTCTAATAAAAGGTTCCTAGGGTCCAAAAACCATGGTCAAGAGCTAAAAAAAATTATGAGAGAAAACTTGAAATTACAAAACTCATAAACATACAAGGAGCAAACCACCCTAAGAGCTACTTGCTTCTTCTTAATGCTTCCCATGCATCCTCCTAGCTTTCCATCAGTCTTGAAATTCATTTTCTCAATTCCACATTCTTTGCTCAAGTTCAAACATGAATGAAATTAAAAGAAAACTTTAACTTTCCAAAAGAATGTTTTAAGGGTCTTATAATCACACAAACACTAACACAACCATTAGTAGCACTAACCCTATGTTTGTTATCATCAAAACCTAGAAGTGAATCACTTTGATTCGTGAATATCACACCTTACCCCTTCGTAAGGCATAACATGATCCCGTAGAATACTTAATGAACTACCGAACTTCGCCTACCGATAACCCATTAAGTACTCTACAAGGGATTTTAAAATGATTTTCTTACATTTTGGAAGTGGTGAACATTTTAGTGAGAATTAAAAACCATTTATTCAAAGCTTAAATATTAGTAAAAATTTTGTCCATTTTAAATTTTGCTGCAAATTTTATAAAAATTTTGACAGAGTTCCGTTTGAAAACTAGAGAAAACAGTTCTTCAATTACCAAAAAAAAAAACACTTCCAAAAATATTTCACAACTCCCAACCTTCAATAACTCAATCAACTCAGTTCAACACACTTCAAAATAATTTCACAATACAAAACAAGATTTCTCATCTCAAAATATTTAATATCTCCATTCACAAGCATAAAATGAGAAATTCATAAATACAAATATTAAATTTACAGAAGAAAATCCAAAAAAAATATTATTACAATTTATTTACAACTGCTCAACTACATTGATACATACAACATTTTTATATTTACATCAAGATTATCTACAAGGGTATAAAATAATACCTGTACAAAATGATCAGAGTAGTCCTCGATTCAACAGCAGCTCACTCTGCTGCTTTCCCCTTGCTCTTATCTGCGACAGCAAAATAAGCTATCGCTGAGTATAAAAATACTCAGTGGTGCACAATAAAAATTTAAAATGCAATAATTAAATCATTCATTGCCAAACACAATTCAAATGTTTCTCAAACACAATTCAACAATTATCAAAGTTCCTAATAACACCATTTTGTCAAATAATCTATTAAACACAGTTTAGTCAAACAATTTCATAAACACAGTGTTGCCAAAGTCATACACAACTTAAGCCATGACACAAAATTTTCGATTAATGCCGCGTTGTACACCACGACAAAGCAATCTCAACCCTATTAATGAAAATCAATGAGGGAGGTGGCTAGCTAGCTAATGAGTACTCATTCGATCTACAACCTCAACTGGCAAGCCAGAGAGGGAGGAAAATAAACGATCTCAACCCCATAAATGGAGAAGGAATAATAAGTAACTGTCATGCTAAGTGTGAATCAAAAATCCATTTCAAACATTTCATTCAAATATTGCATACAAAAATCAAATCAATTTCCAAAGTTACAAATTGGTCACAAGGTGGCAACACAAAAGTTCATAAATTCATAATGCGTACTAAATCAATTTTTCAAGGATAAAATGCTTAAATAGGGTTTATTGTGCACAAACCTTAAGCGAGTCGTCCCTTAGCCTCGACTCGGTTCCTCGGGTTCCTTCCTGATATTCTTTTCAACTGAAACACATAATTTTATAATGTTTCAGTACTAGAACTTAACATAAATCCAAAATAAATTTAGCTTCACAATTACCTAGCTCTAACGTGCTAAATTCGACGTTCTTTAAATTTTGTGTTTCGGGTTACTATTCACTGCACTATTCAAGTCAAATAGTTGACTTTCTAAAGCTTAATAGGTATGGGAATTCCAACTTCACCCACATACCACATTTTGGTCACTAAACTTGTTGGTTTTAGTCATTTTCTCAAAGCTTATGTCATTTTGGCAAAATTGCCAATTTTCGGTTTTGGTGCTCCGAAGTTGCACTGTTCCATTGGTCAATCTACTGTTAGAATTTGGCAAAACTTCCTTCATAGAAAATGTTCCTTATTGTCTTAAGTGTATTCTCATTTTTGGATCACCCCAATCGGAGTTTTGTAGCTCAAGTTATAGCCAAAATACGATTCTTGTTCACGTAATCGCTCATACTGCAACTATGGTTCTGGCAGGTTTTTTGATCCAAATTTGTTCAGTAATTTGATCAAGTTAAGTTCATAATTTGGTCTAACTTTCTTCATATGAAATGTTCTACTATGTCTTAGGTTTCCATCGGTTTAAGAATCACCTAAATCAGAGTTTTCTAGAGAGAGTTATAGCCATTCAAACATTACTGCTCAAATGGCAATCCTACAGTTTTGCAGGTACAGTAACTCAACTTTGCTCAATAATTTGAATGGGTTAATGGCATAATTTGGGTTGGTATTCTTCATGAAAGTTTTAGATCTATATCTTATCTAATTTATGGTAAAATTTTAGGTCAATTTGACTTGTCTAGCTCGAATTATGACCAAATGAACAGTTACTGTTCATTTGCTCAGTTTGGTGCAGTGGCAGCCTGCTCTTATTTCACTTTGGTCAATTGGTTCACCAAGTTTTAGTCAGTTTTTGGCCATGGTTCCTTAATGAAAATTGTGCTATTTTATGTCTATTTTCATCTCCAATTGGTGGCATATCAATTGGACTTGTAAAATTTCCATTTTGGTCCTTCAAAGTTGGTTTGGTCATGCTGCCAGCAGCATGACCATTTGACCTACGAATTTAACTTTCATTCTCACAATTTCCACACATCTCTTTTGGTCATTATTGACCATTTTTCAGTCCACAATTGGTCAAAGATATCATTTATGCATTTCTCCAAAATTTGCCTCTAACCCTAGGCCTCCAAACCCTAATTTCACTACTTTATTGCAATTAATCACACTTAATGGTTTTAATGCTAATCATTCAACTAAGGAAGGTTTCTAAACTTATTCAAACCCATTAAATTCATGCAATTCATACTCCCTTCAAGCTGGCTGAAAATTCAGTTTGTCCTTCCCCCATATTTGTTTCATTTAATCAAGTTCTAAGCTCACTTTCACAACTAATTATGCAATTAAAGAAGTAAAATTGAAAGTTAGCACACTAACCTTTCTTAAATCCTCCAAACCCTAACTTTAACTCTTCTTTCTTCTTGTAATTCTTCTTCCTAAGTTGCAATAACAAGCTCTAGTGAAGTTTTTATGGGGTTATTAAGGTTGAGTAAGGAGAAATTAAGCTTAGTGTAAGCTTAAAGAAAGAGCTTCCATGGGGGATTTAGGGAAGGAAGTGGGGCGGCAAGTTGGGTAGGGAGAAGACTAAAATGAATTTTTTTTTCTTTATTTTCTTTTATCTAGCATTGGCTTAAAGAAGACCAAAAATTCCAAATTAATAAGTAACTTAATTAATTTCTTTATGACATCATTCATGATGTCATCACTTTTGACTTTTCCATCTTCTTCTTTTTTTTTTTTTTTTTCTATTAGTTCTTTAATTTAATTCTCGATCCCGAAGTTTTCTTTTCTCTGATTTTATTTGACAGTTAGGTCAGGAGTCAGCTCTCGGGGTCAATTGACCAAATTGCCCCTCGCCGGTTCATCCCGGTTTGCAAATAATCCAATATTTCTTCCGGCTCCCTGACCTAATTATTTGACTGACTTAACAGTTCTTTTTCATGATTTTCTCTTTTCCACTATGTTCATAAGGGTCCTAAGGACCGCAGCGTCACTTTTTACGGTTCGAAATTTGAGTTTAAAATGACTTCGCAGTCGTTCCCGAGGAGGTCACTCATCGCTGTGACTCTCGGCTCGTTTAACCTCTTATGTTCTGTTTTTCTTATTTATAGTTAACTAATTAAACATTACTAATTATTTGTGTTTATGGCTTCTCAAGTTGTCTTAAGTATGGTTCTAATCCCCTTAATTGTCCGGACCGACACCGGTCACCGGAACGGTGAAATATACCAGGCTATACAAATAGGGGTGTTACAGTGAAGAATGACTTAAGTTCAACATAATACTTTTTTTTCCTAGCCAGTGTCTCTATGTATTAGGTCTTGGCTTTGAATCTTAATATAATGTGTTTGGCTTTTAAGTCCAATGAACTTTCTTACCTCTTGAAAAAAAAAAAAAGGAAAAAAAAGATACTAAATAAATGTGCATGTCAATCATTTAAACTTATGTTACATCAATTTTGATGCTCACTAAATCAATATTTAGAGAGTTTTATGTTGTAAATTAAAATTAAATAAATAAATTAAATATTAGTTGAATTTTAATTTAATAAAATTTAAATGAGTCAAATATAAATTTAATAAAAAAAATTATATCACATTATAGCTTATCAAACACAATCTTAAGCATTTTAAATTTTGAGTTTTGGAGGCGATTGTTACTACAAAAAATAATAGATTAGCAATCGATCAAATCGGTTAATAATCCATTAAAATCGATTGCTAATTGATTTAGCAACTAATTCAATTAGTTGCAATGAGATTGGTTGCTAAATTGATTAGCAATCAACTGATAAATTGGTTAGCAATTCATTTGGCAGTAGAAAACTGAATCAGCTGCTAAATAATAAAATTTAAAAAATAAATAAATAAAATAGATGTCTTTAGTTTGGTAATTTTGCAACTACTTTATAAGTTAGTTGCTATTTGCAATCGATTTAGCAACCGATTATCGATTGCTAATTTAAAAAAAAATCCAAATAACAAATAAAAATTATCATAAATAAATTGTTCTAAAAATTACTAAAATAATAATTTATTAATTGAAAATTATTCTAAAAATTAATAAAATAATAATTTATTAATAAAAATTAGTACTATAAAATTAATATAAAATATTATCAAAATAAATTACTAATAATAATTATTAATCAAAATGATAACAAAAAATTAAATACAAAAATATATTTATAAGACAAATTAGTAATATATATATATATATATATATATACCAAAAATTAATTGGCACTGAAAATTAGAATTACAAATAATTTACTAATAAAAAATATATGAACAAAAAGTAAATTATTATCACACCTTACCCTCTGTAAAGCATAACATTATCCCATAGTATACCTAATGAATTACCGAACTTTGCCTATCGATAATCCACTAAATATACTACAGGGAATTTTAAACTAATTTTCCATTCATTTTAAAATGTAAAGTAATATTGAATACTTATTAAAAACCTTTAATTAAGGTGTATATCACGAACCAAGTATTTAATTAATTCAGTATTATAAAAATTTTGGCAGAGTGCTGTCTATAATTTGAGAAAAATAGTTATTCAACACCTGTTAAAAACACTCTCAATATTTAATAATTCCATAACTCCATTAAAAATCACCAAAACCAAGCTCAACCAATAGCATTTCAAGTAACTCAATATCATTTATTCAATTCAACTCAAATATAAATTTTGCAATTCCGGAACAGAAAACAAAATATCAATATTATTACAATTTTGATTGTACAACTACTTAACCAGTTTAATAGATACATATGAATAAAAATTTACATCAAAAAAGAAATTTACAAGGGTATAAAGTGTTTTACCTGTACAAGATCTAAAAATAAATTTTCCCCTACAGCAATAGCAGTGCACTCTGCTGCTTTATCCTTCTCCCTATCTGCAACAGCAAGAAAAGCTATCACTGAGTAATTCACTCAGTGGTACACAACTAAAAATAATTAAAACTCATCATAAAATACAATATATCAAATCATAACAAATCAAGATTTTCATAACTAATAAAGTATTTCCAAATTTTCAAGTCAATAAGAGCCACTTATTTCAAATTATTTTTCACAAATCACAAAGAAAAGGTGTTGCCAAGAACACACAGTCTAGACCATGACACAAAATTTCATGATTAATGTCGTGTTGTACACCACGACAAAGCAAATCACCTCCCTAACCGTTATTAATGAGGGAAGGGTTGGCTAGCTAATGAGTACTCATATAGTCTTACCCCACTAACCGTTATTAATGGGAGATATAAGTAATTTTAATTATCAAACTCCAAATAGTCGTTACTACTGAGGAGTTCCGAACGGGACTGTCATGCTAAATGTGATTTAAAAACAATTTCATAAAATTTTCATTCAAATAATTGCATTTCAATTCACATAACACATTTCATTCAATGAAATTTCTATTATAGGGTTGGCAACACATAATTTATAAAATTCAAAGAAAAATCATAATTGCATCCAAATAGTATATAATCACAATTTATTCAACTCATTTACAAAATTAAAATCAATTTAGAAGATTAGTTGTGTACAAACCTCTTTCACTTGCTTTAATTCAATCTCCTATACTTCCTTTCTTGGAAGGCTCTTTTTCCACTGAAACACAAAATTAAAGTATTTCAATACCTATCCAAATTATTTCTAATAATAATTTCAACGATTGAACTTTGCATTTTCAATTTACTTATATAGTTCCATAAGTTGAGTTCTTTGTATTTTTGTTATGGTGGTTACTATTCATTTAACTAGTTATGTAAAATGTTAACTTTTTCATATTTAATAGGTATGCCAATTCTAAACTCATGGTCATACCACATTTTAGGTTATACCATGTTGGCATTAGTTGCCAATTGAAATTCAAGGCCTATTAGAATTAATTCTAAAATTTCAGATTTGGTCACTAATGTTTACTGTTCCATTGGACCAATCTACAGTAGAAATTTAGCTAAACTTCCCTTAATCAAAGTTGTTCCTTAATGTGTCTAGTTTAATTTTCTTTCTGAATCACTCTATTTGGAGTTTTGTAGCTCAAGTTATGGTATTTTTACCATAACTGGCCGGATTGGTTATTTCCAAATTTTTTGGGCAAAATGTGATTATGGCAGGTTGAGTGAGTTAATTTTGGTTGGCAATTTAACTAGGTTATGGTCAGAATTTGGATTTGCGTTCTCCATGTCACACCCTACCCCTCTGTAAGGCATAACATGATCCCGTAGTATACCTAATGAATTACCAACTCCGTCTACTGATAACCCATTAAATACACTACAAGGAATTTTAAAAACTTTTCTTGCTTCTTTTACAACGGTGAGCACTATTTACAGGTGTTAAAAACCTTTTTGAACGGAAGTGATAGAACTAACACATTTGAATTATTTGGAATTTCTGTAAAAATTTTGACAGAGTACCATCTGTATTTTGGATAAAACAGTTCTTCAGAAAACCTATAAAAAGCACTTCAATATATTTCCAAATCTCAACTCCAACATATTTCTCAACACAACATATTTCTCAACTCAAATCCACAGAAATTTTTCAAAGACTGAGATACAAGAAATATAATACAAATTTTACAAGTCAAAATAACTCATAATTTACTTTAGAACTTCAATGTACAATTTTAATTTACAACTGCTCAAAACCAAGAACAATATGTACATACAGTGGTCATACATTACAGTACAAAATGCAAAATGAGGTATACTCGTTATACCCGATAATCTCTCTCTGGATGTACTAGTAGCCTAGTCTGCTGCCCTGTCCGTCTGTCTACCTGCGACAGCAATGAAAAGCTATCGCTGAGACAATGTCTCAGTGGTGTACAACATTAACCAAATACAACTTTAAATCACAGTTCATAAATCATGTAAATGATAGATACGTAAAACCATAGTTAAATTCAAGACAATGAATGTCATAAGGAATTTAACATAATATCACAATAAATCTCAGTAATTAAAACGTAGTTAAATTCAAAAGACAGTGAATGTCAATAAGAATTTAAACTCCATTTCACAAATTATCGAAGCTCATAATAACACAATTTAGTCAAATAATTTACGAACACAGTGTTGCCAATTCATACACAACTTAAGCTATGACACAAAATTTCCGATCAATGCCGCGTTGTACACCACGACAAAGCAATCATAACCCCACTAATCGAAATCAATGAGGAAGGGAGCTAGCTATATAATGAGTACTCATCTGATCACCTCAACTGGTAAACCAGAGAGGGAGAAAAATAAACAATCACGACTCCATAAATGGAGAAGGAAAATAAACGATCACAACCCCATAAATGGAGAAGGAATGATATGATACTGTCATGCTAAGTGTGAACACAAAATCAATTCCAAACATTTTATTCAAATGATTCGTGAAAATTCAATAAATTTCTAAAGTCATAAATTCATTCATAAAATGGCAACACAATTCATAATTAACTTCAAATTTTCACAAATCACACTAAATCAATTTTTCCACAGTCTCAAACTATTTACAATGCTTTTCAAGCAATAAGTATCTATTCAAACACATTTCCATAATTGAAAACAATAATATACAAATAGTCATAATTTATTTCAATTGAAAAATTCAAAAGAAATAACTGTTGTGCACAAACCTCTGATAACTATCTCCTGACCTTGACTCAGTGTTTCCCTCCCTTTCCCTGAGTCTTTGCTAACTAAGAAACACAATTTGAAGTGTTTCAGTACTCATTTAAACTGTCTCCAACGATAATGCTTGATAATTAATTCACTGAATTCTAATATTTGTTTAGTCAACCTAATATGTTGACCCTCGATGCATTCTAGGTAAATTAGGTTTTAATGTTATTAATATGTCACATTCGATAGTATTTTAGGGTTGGTACATGTTATCAAGTTCATTTCCGTGTATACTGCATTTTCTTGCAATTTGCTAGATTCTGGGATACTAGTTTGACCTAGCCGGATGACCTAGTTTCCTCGGTTTTCAGGTTTCGGTCTAAACTACAAACTTGTAGATCTATGTCTTATGGAACGCGGGGCAAAATTTCAGGTCATTCTGAGTTATGTAGACCAAGTTATGGTCATTTTACTATTACTGGTCAAATTGCACTAAAATTGGTCATTTTAGGTCATTTTAGGTCAATTTTGGTTCGGCCAGTTTTTGGACCCGAACTTATGCAAGCTGTTTGACTTGCTTATGGTCATTTCTGGGCTTTGGTGTCTTCATAAGACTTGTAGATATGGGTCGTAACTATTCATGGTTAAAATTTCAGGTCAATTGGACCTGTTTTGAGTGAGTTATGGCCTAAACACTAACTGCTGCCCAAATGGTCAATTTTCAGGCCTCAATTGCACTTAATCCGGATTTGGTCATTTTTCAAGCTACCTTGCAAGCAGAATTTTGGCAAGCTTCCTTCATGAAAGTTGGCACATTTTGTGCCTAGTTTCACCTCCAATTGGTCTCATACCAATTGGAGCCACACACTTAAAGTTATAGGCCTAAAACACAAACTGCCTTATTGCATTTCTTTCATACACATCAAGGATCACTCCTAACACTTACCAAACTCAATATTCAAGTCAATTCTGGTTGTATCATGACCTAAACATAATTTACAACATTTTATAGGTCATTTTAGCAGCTTACAATTACATTCAATGTGCACCAACAAGTGCAAAATTTTTCAATCTAATTTACAATAATTCAATCACCTATTCATGCTCATTTACATGTCCCACTTCACACCATCATACATGCACTCAAACTGCCATAACAACTCACACATTTTAACAACATTATTCCATAAACCAAGTATGAATTCTAGCATTCCTCAAGAGTTAGCAAACTGCCACAATGGTACACTTACATTCCATTACTTTCCAAGCTTTAAATTTCATTTTATATTTACATATACTAAGTATACATCACCTAAACAATTTCCTACACAATATACATTTAATCAATCATTTAATTCACCATTTACAAGCAAAAATAAACTACCTTCAAGGTGTTTCCATGGCTGCCAAAAGTACACATTCCCATTCAACATCAAACCTCAAAAATTTCTTCATAAATCAAACACCCATAACATCCTTACAAACTTTAACAAAGCAACAATCAAAAACTTAAACTTACCTATGGATGAGACTTCTTAAATCTTCACCAAAACTTCTTGAAATTGCTATCAAACTCTTCCTTGTGATGTGGGGATAAACTTTAATAAAGACAAGTAAAGAAAGTGTAGCTTGAAATGGGTGTAAGAAGCCATGCAAGTGGGGCGGCCATGGGAGGTTTTGTTGGAGTTCATTCGGCAATGGTGATTCTCAAGGTTGAAGATGAAGTGTTTAGTGGAGCAATCTGCCCACTTAAGATTAAATTTAATCTACAGTGCTCCACTCACCAAATATAAATTATTTTATATGTTTAAATGTGATAATTAGTCAATTCACCCCCCATTTTTACTATTTACATTAGGTACCCCTAAATTAATTTTTTATTATATTTTCCAAGTATAATATTATTTATTTTTAATGGACATTTAGGTCAAAAGACAACTCGGGATATCAAATGACCACAATGCCTCTGTTCGGGTTGCATTCCCGATTTTTCGGTAATACCGGGTTTTGTCCGTTTTTCGATTTCTCACTTTTCTTTGTACTAATTATTTAATTTTTCTTTGATATTTCTAATGATATTTATACTTCAATAAATATTTATTTGAGTCCTAAAAATATTTTCCAGGGTTCCCCGTAGTCCAGGGCTAGTCAACGGTCCGCGCAGTGACTTCCCGGTGCAGTCACCCATCGCTAGTATTTTCGGCTCGCTTAACTTGGTTACATTTCTTTGCTATTATTTTTCCTTTGTTTTTCTTGTATTTTCTTTTCTTGTATTTCATTATTTTATGTCTCCTCACTCATATCGAAGTGTAGTTCTAGGCATCCTAGTTGTCCGGACAACACTGGTCACCTGAACAGTAGTACGCACTACCGAACATAGGAGTGTTACACTCCATGAAAGTTGTTCTAATATGTCTAATTTTTCCAATGGTTTAAAAATCAAGTCATTTGGACCTCTCTACACAAAGTGATGACCATTTGAACATATACTATTTATTTGGTCAATTTTGCCCAGTAATAGGGTACTAATTCCATATTCAAGCAGACTTTAGGTCAACTTGGGGTCAATTTTAGGGTAAGGTTTCTACATAAAAAATGTTGCATTATGACTCTAATTTCATCTCCAATTGGCCTCACACCAATTAGAGCAACAAAATTCAATTTATAACCTCTCAAGTGGACAAAGGTCAAGCTATCCAGAATTCAACCTTACCACATTCACACTCACTTCAATTCCATTCATCAAACTGCACTTATAAGTACCCTAATTGACCAAATTGAGCATCACCAATACCAAATTGTCATTAATTCTTAAAAATCTCTAATTTCCAACCAAAACCCTAATTACTATGAATCCTAAATTTCCAATTACCACAATTCATTCAATTCAAGCATACTAATCACCTATCCTTAGTCATTTAAGCATGAATACAAGTTTAATTGGATTAAAACACATCAATTCCCCCTTAATTCCCATGGTTATTGAAAATTTCTGCCTTCCCAATCATGCATGATTTTAATGTTCTTCATATAAATTCATCAATTCCAACTTCAATTCAATCAATTACACAAAAAGAAAAGGCTTGGATTCACTTACCTCTTGTTAGATTTCCAAATCTTCAACTCTTCACTTCTTCTCTTCCCTTTTTCTCCCAAATGATTTAACAAGGTCTAGGGATGAGGTTTTACGTTGGGATTTAGGGAATTTATGGAAGAAATTTAAAGAATTTCAAGCCTCCCAAACTTAAAAATGGTGGAAGAAAGATGAAAGAGAGACGAGAGAGAGAGAGAATTTGGCAATCAAGGAAGAAGAGAGGTAATTATTTTTTTTTCTTTTAATTTGTCCCTTTTATGTTGTTAATTATCCCTTAATTTCATAATTTAAAAATTATAAATTATTTATGATATCATCCTTACTATGCATAATGTCATAATTCCCTTTAAATTGATTTTCTTTTCTTTTCTTTTTCCTTTCCTTCCACACACCTCTTCATTTCTAATATATTTTTTATAATTTTAATTTCCTACATTTTATTGGATATTTAGGCCAAGAGTCACCTCTAAGGGTAAATTGATCATATTGCCCTTTATCGGTCTAATCAAATTTTCTAGTAACACTGAATTACTTCCTGAAGTCTATCTCAATTATTTGAAATTGTTCTTTATTCTTTTATGTGGTTTTCACATTACCATTACCTTTGCAATTATCCCTAGGCCTGGGATGTTACAAGGTCCCACACGAAATTAGGGTAGCAACTGAGCTCGCAGTCACTTTCCGGTTCGGTCACCCATCATTGTGACCTCGGCTCATTTAACCGATTATGCTTTGTTTCTCTTATTTCCATATCACCTTTATGTAATTTCTATTAATTTTTTATTTAGGGCTTTTCTAGATGGCACAGATATAGTTCTAGACATCCTGACTGTCCGGACAGACACTAGTCACCAGAATAGTAGAATGTATAGACTACTTAGTATAAGGGTATTACAATTATAATAAAAAAATATTAAATAAAAAAGATAAAAAAAAAGATGAAGACGAAAATAGATGAGAAAGAAAAAATTGAAGAAGAAAAATGAGAAAGAAAAAGATGATGTAAAAGAAAACAGATGAGAAAGAAAAAGTTGATGAAGAAGAAAAATGAGAAAGAAAAAGATGATAAAGAAGAAAATAGATGCGAAAGAAAAAGTTTATGAAGAAGAGATGATGAAGAAGAGATTATAAAGAAGAAAATAGATGCAAAAGAAAAATTTGATGAAGAAGAAAAATGAGAAAAAAAATAATAAAAAAAAAGATGAGAAAGAAAAAAATAATGAAGAAAATAGATTAGAAATGAAAAGATGATGAATAAAATAGATGAGAAAGAAAAAGATGATGAAAAAAATGAGAGAAAAGAGAAGAAAAATAGAAAGAAAATAAGTCATATGAAAAGAAAATGAGTAATGGTTTATATAAGCGAATTAGCGACCGATTTTAGCATCCAATTGTCTGTTGCTAATTTTTTTTAAAAAATAGAACGTGAATTTTTAAGAGGAAAATTTTGTGATCGATTTTCAATCGGTAGCAAAATCAATTGTTAATAGCAACGAATTTCAAACAGTTGTAAAAATCGGTTGCAAATAAAAAAAATAAAATAAAAAATTAGAAGGGAATTTTTAGGAGGAAATTTTGCAACTGATTTCTTATCAGTTGTAAAAATCAATTACTGTTAGCAACCGATTCACAAATCAATTGCGACTAAAAAAAATAAAACAAACCAAAAAATTGGATGATTTTTTGGGAGAAAGTTTAGTATTTTTTTTCCCCTAAATGCTCCAAATTTGTAATCGATTCCTTATCTATTGTTATTAGCAACTGATTTTCATAACTGACTTAAATCGGCTACTGATGGCAACTGATTTTTGCAACTGATTGCAAATTGGTTGCTAAATTTGAGAGCCAATTAAAATAACTCTTTAATTTAGCAATTTAGCAACTGATTTTAGCAACCGATTTCTTAATTAGATGCTAATAACAACCAATTTTAGAATCGATTGCTAATTGTATATCGATTAGCAATCGATTTAGCAACCAATTATAAATCGGTTACTAATAGCAATTGATTTTTGAATCTGTTGCTAAATTTTTAAAAATTAATTATTTTACTAAAATAATCGAAATCACAAATCGGTTGCAAATAGTAACCGATTTTGATTAATTGCAAAACTGATTGTTTTTTTGTAGTATGTGTCCTTTGTAAGATAACTTTCTTTTGATATCTCTGATAAATTTTTATTTTTTATTATTATTATTTTTTCATGGATAAAGAGAAGATCAAAGGATAGATCGGTGGATTTCACACTTTCCCAGTAACACACCATTTACAATTAGTTCCTTTTGAGTGATTTCAATAACATTAACAAAGTGGAATCTTATTGATAACGAAAAAGAGTAAGTTGATTTTTGGGATAAATATATTTCTATATAATTTATAAATGTATGAAGGGAACATTTAATTTTCAATCCTAATCAAATATAACTACTTTAGTGGTTGTATATTTGTAGTCAATTTTTTTTTTCTAATGGTAGATGTTGATGGGGAAACAAAGGTTAATGACCTTGAGAAACTTGAAAATCAGCTTCATGTTGTTGCCAAAAAGGAGTTTAATTTGCGACATGCAACAATTAAAGATTCAAATTTTAGAGTTTCTGATTTCCCAATTGTTGCATTTGGTTTTCATGCTCATCATGAGGAGAAGGCTTATGGCAACAAGAAAGTGGTATCACAAATGAAAGTGCTTTCATCTTGTTGTTCTCTTAGCTGCTAGTCTTGGAATTTGTAATACACACGTAATTTTCTAAAATATTAATATTATGGACATGGTCTTTATTTTGACAATAGCATAGATGCCCAGCTTCCTTCATTGGAAGTTTTGTTCAGATATATACACTGAAATTACACGAATATGTTCTTTTCGTAAATTATAAATGTGGTTTTAAGATGTTCCCCAAGGCTGCATCAAGGAAACTTTTCACAAACATCCGACTAAAATGGTGCTTTGAGGTCGAGGTTGTTTCTCTATGCAAACATTTCAGTATCCCCATGCTTGAAATTTCCTTAAACTAGTTTGAAATTCTTGGATCCAAGGTGAATTTATTAAGCATTATTCCCAACATGATCTGGGAGCTCACAATCATATCCTTTGGATATAGGACTAGAATGTGGGAAATTTGTAAATAACGTTATTATAGTAGACACGTAAATTTAAAGTACACACAATCTCATAGTATAAAAAAGATAAGAAGAATAACAAAGATTTACGTGATTCAACCGAGAAGTCTACATCCACAGGAAAGACGAGAAAGAAAGTTCTAAAAGTAAGATATAATCATTCAAAACTCTCAAATCCTAACCCTAGTGTGTTTTCTGAATATCTCACAAATCTACCACAAAATGGCATAAAATATAATATTTATACTGGTTGATACCGTAGGGGGCAATGGCCTAAGCCCGAAGCCCACCATTGAGCTTAGTTTTTGTTCTAATCCGGTCATAGCAAGAAACTTGTCACAATTCGAATTCTGAGTCGGATCGGCACTAGGACTTGGGTCAGCATAAGGCCCCCAAAGTCCATAGTAAGCCTAACTATTCCTAGCCCAAACATAAGGCCCATCACTGTAGTCCAATTTCAAGAAAATAAACGGATGGAGTTCGGCCATAAATTGGACTATCCAACGGGGAGTTTTTAGCTCACTTGACCTCTAATCATAATATATTAATATCTGGGGAGCTCAGCTCACCCTCATAATCCTCAAACAAACATATATAATCTAATGGAAGCTCAGCTCCCTAATCTAAGCAAATACTCATTCCATACATACCAACAAAACCATAAAATATGTTTACAACTTCAAAGAAATAAATTATTATAGTCCCAAATCAAAATTTGAACACTACTAGCACATACGGAGTTTTAGATTAGAAAATAAGGAAATAAAATCATAATAAAACTTCTGCTGGTAAACCTGCAAGAAAGAAAGTAGGTTAATCTCAAAGAGCCCTCCTGTCACCTGGGAAAAATAGTTGAATAGAAGTGAACGTTCAACACATAGAGTAAGATATTGATTTTAAATATAATTTCTATAACTATCTAAGGCTAATGCATGTCAAAATATGAAATGCAATGTGACACCCCTTACCCGTCTACAGTGTAGCCGAGCAAGTTATGCCACTAAGTGTGCTGGAGCACCAATTTATGTTTCTATTACAATTTATCCCTTTATAATTCATTTATTTTCAATTTTGATAAATCTGAATTTATCCTCAAATTTTATAGAAAATCTGGCAGAGTGCCGGTTGTAAATTGGAAAAACAGTTCTTTTGAACCTGTTTAAAAACACTTCCAAAATAATTTCCAAATCCAAACTCCATTATACACATTCAAGTCAATCTCAAAATCTCAATCTCAAATCACAATATTATTTTCAAAACTTTTCTGTTCACTTCATCACTTGAAGCATATTCACAATTAATTCTCAACATTTCATTTATCAACATACATTATGCAAAAGATCTCAATAATATGAAATTTCATATATTTACATTAATACATAATTACAGGAGTTTAGAGTTACAATCCAAACTAATACAAAATACAAAATACAAAAGGGCCACCTATAGTCCTAATGTCCTACCATATGCAGTGCAGATGTGAGGTGACTCCAGACCCCGGATGCAGCTCTGAAGACTCACCCCGTCTAATGTCTGCTGGGCTCCCCAGCTAGGTCTCCAGTACCTGCACGTGGCAAAAGCGATGCGCTAAATAATTCTGCTTAGTGGTAACAATATAAAATAAAATAAAATAGAATAAAATAATTATGCAGAATGTATGATTTCATTTTTTTGGTAGATTTAATTTTTGGTATTATTTGTAGTATTATTCACTTAAAATTTGATAAGGTTTACTATCATTGCCCGAGTAACCCATACTAGTTGACTGGACTGGATAAACGGGTAAACTGGCACTGGGTACTAAGTACCTCGGACCATCACACCATCGGTCACACTGTGTCTCCCGGTGTGCAACAGAACAGCTAATAAGCTGTAATAATTATTGGGGTTAAAACCCAAGTGTAATAGTTCAAATAACATAGCCAAAGGCTATTATATCACAGAATGGCATGGGAGCCATGAAACACAGAATGACATGAAGCCATATGCAGTACTGCTAACAGAACCCTATTGGCATGCTAAGCTATCCAAACCAATCTTGTTAGGTATACTAGGGCATTTTACACTTTTGAGTTTTACAATTTTTGAATTTTAAGTTTTTGTGTTACTATTCACTTCATTAGTCAACCAAAATGTTGACTCTGCATAGATAATAGGTACATTGGTTTTAATACTCCCAACATACCACATTTTGCATTTAAAATTTGTTGGTATTGGTTGCCAATACTATTTCTAAGCTTAATGTTAATTAAGCAGAATTTTCAGTTTTCATGCTTTATTTTTACTGTTCTATTTGTCATTTTTGTAGTGGGAATTTGGCAAAATGATTAACATGAAAGTTGTTCCTTATTTTGTCTAGTTGAATTTCCTTTTTTGAATCACTCCATTTGGAGTTTTGTAACTCAAGTTATGGTCTAAAAACCACAACTGGCCGGATTGAAATTTTTCTGGACTGACCATATCTACAGTGCAGTGAACAGTGATAGCAACTCACTTGTTGGATAGGTTCTGGTCATAATTTGGGTTAGGTTCCTTCATGAAAGTTATTGGTCTATATCTCAGCTTGTTTCTGGTAAAATTTCAGGTCAATTGGACCTTTCTACGTTGAGTTATGGCCAAATGAACAATCACTGTTCATTTGGTCATTCTGCAGAAATAGACTGCAGGTCACCTGGATTAAGGCAAGCTTTTGGTCCACTTGCTTTGGTTTTATGGGTATGGTTTCTTCACCAAAGTTGTGCCATTATGTGTCTAGTTTCATGTACAATTGGCCTTGCACCAATTGAACCTCTACAATTCAAGTTATGGCTACCCAAACCTGCTGGACTCAAGTCTAATTCTGCAAGTCACTCCAATTTTGCAGGTCACTCTAATGGCAGCCACACCAAACCCAATCCCATCACTCAACATACTTCATTTTTTATTTAAACAGAACTAAATGGCCACTAATTGACCATTAAAATCTATTTTCATCATCACATGGTCAAAATCCCATTTTTTCACTCCAAACCCTAACTCAAACATTACCACACATGCATTCTCACTTCATTTCATCAATCCACTTAGTAAATACATATTATGGGCAGCCATGATAGTCTTTTAATTTCATTAAACTCAACACAATCAAACCCTAACCATGGCTACCAAAAATCTAGGGTTTACATACAAATGGTATTCAACAATTTTTTTTCTTTGTAATTTACACTCATTCAAAGTCCTTATCATGAATTTAAAGTAAAATTCATGGTTAGGTCACTAACCTCAAAGAAGTGAGATTTTCCCACTTGCTAAAGCTCTTGTTTTCCTCTTCTTTTTGCTCCCAAAAGAATCACTAAGGTGTAAGAGCAAGTTTTTGTATTGACAATTAGGGTTTTTGGTGGAAGAAAGCTAGGGAAAATCAAGCTTGAAAAAGCTTGTTCATGGAGGGTTAGGGAAGGAGAGTTGACGTCAAGGAGAAGAAGAAGGAAGAGGTTCTGATTTTTTTTTCATTTTCAGCTCATTTAGTCTCTTTTATAGAAAGTTATGCCATGTGTCAAGACAAGATTGGTTGGGTGAGTTTTAATGACATCTTAATGATGTCATAAATCCATTTTTTTCATTTTCTCTCCATTTCTTATCTATTTAATTTCAATTAAATTTTTAACAATATTTATTTATATTTTATGTTATATAAATTATTTATTTAACTGGATAAGTTTGCCAAAAAATCATCGCTGAAGACGAAATGACCAAAATGCCCTCCGTTTGGCTTAACGGGTCAAAATTGTCTGTACTAATTGAAAAATTTTTCTAAGTATTTTCTTGGCATTCTAATGCCATAAGAACCTCAATGACCCTTCTCTGGAGTCCTAAGAATTATTTTATAATTTTTCCTAAAATTTTTTTTCTTATTAATATTTGAGTAAATTTTTGGTTCCTCACTTTAGTTTAAATATTTTTTCGAACGTTCTAGCTGTCCGGACCGACACTGGTCACCGGAATAGTAGACTGTATGGACTAGCTAAAATGAGGATGTTACATGCAACATACACATATATTTTCAAACAATATTTGCATAAAAGATAATCTGGAGCACTCACACACCCGTGTGTCACATCAATCATATACATATATATGGGAGCTGATCCCCTATACAGCTATCTTAATTCTAACTTCTACCAGCAAGATCAACTCGAGTCAGACTTTCGCTTAATAATCCAAATGCGGGGCCTAGGTAGATTAACTCAAGCCGTGCCTCACCCCGACTTATTCACAAAAAAGGATTGGGTCCCAGCGAGTCAAGCTCTAGTCATGTCTACCCATCCTACCCATATCCATATACACACCACACGCACGCCGACACATGCACACAGCTCCAAATCATCTTAAAGTAACATCCACAACAATATCATCAAATAAATATGCAATACAAGGCGTGCCTAATAATTAACCATATACATATATTTATAAGTGAATGCATGGGCATGCCTTGAATATATAATAATATTGAAATTATAAATAAAATCAATATCCACTCACTGATCAACCGGTAATTACTGTGGTGGCTGGGAGTAGGAAAAAAGCTGACCTTGATTACCTAAATAATTATATTATGAATTTATTAGCATTAACACGAAACCATGATTTAAAAAGTCAAAAGACACCCTAATTTATGACTGAAATCTGTCAGAGTTTCTCCTATAGCTAGGACCTACCCGACCTACAAAGTAGCTTAAACAACACTTTCATGACCAAAGGCCTCAAGCTCACATCTCAACAACATCACACAGCCCATTCTGGGCCCGTCAACCCAGACAAATCTCAAGTAATTACACAATTCAGTTATAAAGTTTAAAACTAACATTTTACAAAAACTAGCTAAACTAACTTCAAAATTTCTATAAATGTGCCCCGTAGTCCTTAACGATGCTATTAAGCTATTGCAAAATGAATTATAATTTTCTAGTTACCCACAAAATTTTATAAAATTTTATCCTAAACTCAGCATTAGGTAAATAAAGCAACTTGGATTTTGGGATTGCCTACACCAATTCTGACACTTGAAACGCGTCCGAGGCTTCTGAAAATTGTGGGATGGACTGTAATATTAACCCACTTCTAAAGTGGGTCCAGCAGCTCGCCTGTCCGGCCCAAAAATGCAGACCTAGGCACCAGTGAAATTTTCATGAATTAAGAATACCTACACGAAGCTCATAACACCTGGAGTTAGAATATAATTTTTATTTAATTAAACAAACTCATTAAAGACTCGAAAAAATATTATAAAGTTCGTGTGACCCATCAAAATTTTGGTGTCAGAAAATTTAAAATTTATATTATTGCAAAGCTCTTAAAGAGTGGAGCGTGCTGGTGGTCTCGGAATTCCCGTGGGGTTCTCAGTTTGGGATAAATCTAGCCCAAAAATCGAAATGGACTAAAACTTCTTGGGCTTGATTCAGACAAACCGCTCGATGAAAATTTATGTTCTACGTGTCTTTGGAAAGCTCTCGAAGAGTAGAACATGTTTCGGACTAAACCAGATATGATTGGTGATCGGATTGGCCAAAATTAGGCTGGAAACACAAAGAGGTGCCCACACAAAGGGAGGAGTTTGTGCAGGTATTTTCGGCGATCTGGAGGGTGGTCGATGGTGAGGAGGGCAGCTGGCAAGGCATCGGCATGTGGGGGAGGGAGGGGAATGGCCAGCTAGTGATGGGGAGGGGAGGGGAGAGAGGAGAGAAAAAAGAATAGAGAGTGCAGGAAAGTGAGACACGCAGGAGGGAGGGGAGAAGGGGAAAAAAGGACTGGTTCGATTCCATTCAGAGTATCGGAAATTTAATTTTTACTCTACCCTAGGATCCAAAATGAAGCTCAAAAATTTCAAAAAAATTACAGAAAATTTAAGAAAATTTATGGAGTTCAAATATATTTTTAAATTTATCACGTGATCTTTAAATTAATTTTTAAAATTCTATAAAATTTATTGTCTCAAGAAAATCAAACCCGATTTTAAAAATCCAGAAAATTTCAATTTAATTTTCATAATATATAATAAAATAAAATATTATAATTTATACATAAAATAATTATTTAAAAATTCATGGTATTACAAAACTTTTAAGTCGGGTCATAATTCGAGTCCATAAAAGCATATTCAAAATTAAAGCCACATAAAAAATAACAAGAGTATTCATAGTGGGGATTATTATGACAACTTTTGTGATCTTCCTGGCTTTTTCTGATTTCATGCAATTTTGGACAAAGGAAAGATAACTCCAGGCACAGGGGTGAGCACCTTTGGAAGTGCATTTGTGAAGAGCAAATTTTTTATTCTTATGAGTTTGAAATGGAAGCATAGTCTAACTTTTCAGCTTATTATTGTTGTAGACTTGGAGTACTATTTAAGTGGTCACATTTTTTTGTTTGTTTTTTTTTTAAAAGTTATGAGTTTGTGGTGTGCAAGAAGTGGCTTTTATCACCTCTGTTTCACAAGCAAGTCTCCTTATCTTGTAACTATTGACTTTGATGTGCATCTTGGACACTTCACAGACCATGATCAACATGCAAAAGATGGTGAGATCCCATTTTTTCCGTTTGGTAGTTTTTATTTGCCTCATTTTCTCTAATTTTCCCCATTAATGGTATAATTATTCTGGTGATTCATACAAAGCATTTAGCCCCTTTGATGGTGTAGAAATCAAAGTTGGAGGAAACTCTTTACAATATCCAGTTTGAATAACATGGGTTAGAGGCTCAGACTAACCACTAGGCAATGGGTACTATTTTTCAAACCTTCTTAGGATGTTCTTAAAAGGATAAAAATTGATAGGATTTAAAGCCACAACTTTTTGAAACCCTTGAAAAGCATTAGTTAATTATTGTTCTCATGTTGTTAGACATAAGAAGATATATAGAAAAGAACATGCAAGTTTATTAATCTTCTTAGCATGAGAAAGAATTTGCAGTGAATGACAAAATGAGTAGGAAGGCATTGCACAAGGCAATATTTAAATCACCTGCCCTTATAATTGAGGCCAGTGTCCTTTAAGCCTACCTTCTGTGACATCTGTTGATCAAAAGTTTTGCACATCTAGACTTTAGTTTTTCCAAAGGAGCAATGGTCATGAGCATTACAAGGCAGAAGCATCATATATTTAATTCGTATTTGATAGCTTTCATTGAAAAATAAGTTTTAGGTAGTGTTTGGTATAAATGAATTCTATAAAATTTTGTGGAATTCATTTATAAATTTAAAATTTTAGTGTGTGGTTTAAATAAAAATTCATTTGAAATTCTCAATAATTAATTCCATGAAATTTATTATAATTAAATCAAATTCCACCAAAATTGATAGAATTTACAAATGAATTCTAAATTTAAAATCATATATATTTCAAATGATAAAATTATCCTTTATTATATATCATTTTATTTTATTTTATTTATTCTAAACACAAAATTCATTGCATTTAAATAAATTCCATTTTTAATATAAAATATGCAAAACAAAGAAATTCATTTATAAATGAATTCTATCATAGAATTCATTTGCAATAAAATGAGTTTTATTATAGAATTGAACCAAATAGGGTTTTAAAGTTTTAATTTTTCTAGTTATTTTTTGAAGTTTTTTTTAATGTCAAAAATCAACTTCTTATAAGTACTATTTAGTTAAGATCTCATTGATTTATAACTAATAGATTTGTAATACATTAAATGCACGTAATGTACTATCTTATAGAAATTAAATTCTTGGGGAGATTCAGACTATCACATTACTAAACCAATCAAATCACATATATCATTCATATTTATTTATAATTATCTAAACATAAAAAAGTTAAAAATTAAATCACATATTTATTCATAATTATATTATCATATAATAATTTGATTGACTTAGTTTACGGATTAATCAACTTCATACTTGATTCAATTAATTAATGAAGTATGATTGATTCAAACTTAAACCTTTGCTTCAATAAAATGAAAAAGTATGCCAATGCCTTTTCTGCAAGGCTAATATAATGCTTCATTGACATTTGATGGAAGAAATTGTAAAAAAATTGCCAATTGAAGAAAGCTATTCTTTTATCAAGCAAATTGGCATCAAACTAAACATATAAAAAAATAATAAAAAAAAATACAAATTCACTTTGATTAGAACAAAATACTGTCATAATAATTTGATATTGTGATAATAAAAGAAAAAAATTTAATTAATTATTGAAAATTAATATATTATAATAATATTATATTGTTAACGAAAAAGTAATAAAAAAATTATATATACAAATAAATAAATAACAAGTATATATAATGAGTATAAATAATATATAACGTAGATAAAAAAAAACTAATATATAAATCTATGCATGAACTTTTATACTTTTTTTAAAAAAAATTAATATTTAAAATTTCATTTTATTAATAAATAATTCTTTTATTCAAAAATAATTACATCACTCTATTCAAATTTTTTTGATGTATTTAGCTTCGACTCAAATTCTTTTATAAAATAATTTATCCATTTAAAATTTATATTTAAATAATTACTTTTAAAAATTTAGAAAAGCATTGTTTAAAATTAGAAAAGTTGATTTTTTTTAATTAGTTATTTTTAGCATTTTATATTTAAATAACTACATAATTTAACTATATATAATTATTTATTGTATAGTTATTTAATTATAATTATTCTAAAAATTTATATTTAAAATAAATAATTATTTAAAATAAAGTTTGAATTTTAAAAATAATTTGGGAAACATAATTATTTTAAATTTATAGGATGACCATTAAAAAATTAAAATTTTAAGGATTAAATTATTTATCGTAAGAATTAATGTATATTATTGATATATTTCAAAGATTATTATATTTTAAATGAAAATTAACGTTTTAATGATTTATAATTTAAAAGATGCAAAATTAATTAACCAGTCTTATTCAAATTTTAAAATACTATTTTATCAGGAATTTGATGATTCTTACTTGTAAAAATGGCATTCTGTGATCTGAATAAACATTAATGTTTAATTTTTTTTTAATTTTTATTTTAAAATTAATTTAGCAAATGAAAATTAATTTGTATTAAAATGACATAAATCGAAAACTACAAATTCCACAGAAAAAGCATTGGCTAATTTGCTTTTTACGTTCAAAAGAAAGTCAACAACCCATCAAATGTCCGAGTCCACTGCTTATTAACTCACATGCGAGCCCCCCACATTCGCCGGGAGGGCGTTTTCGTCATTTTACAAACATTTCCCCTCACAAAATTTCAATAATTTTTATAGCACATCCCTAAATTTTACTAGTGTTTCACTTTTATCCCTTAAATTTAACTTATTTCAAAAAAAATCTTAAATTTTAATTTTATTTCACAAAGCTCCATCTAACTTACTAAGCCAATTTTTAGTCTCAAGAAAATAATAAAATTATTTTTTTTATTTTTCTTCTCACACTAAAAAATATATAATTATTTAATTATTATCTTATTCCTTTGTTAGAAAGTGTTAACATCTATATAAATATAATAATGCTGATCTCCAAAATGGATTATTAAAAGGTGACAAGTGACGGTCTATTATATTTTTTCTATTTGTCAATTTTACCTTTATTTTATTGTTACTATTATTTAATATGTGACCTTTTAATTTTGTTTAATATTTTTCTTATTTTTATTATTAATAGCAATTAATATGTATTAAATAAAATTTATTAATATTAGTATTGCTAATGATTAATGTGACTTGTAACAACCCGATTTTTCTTAAATTCTATTTTCTTAAATTCAAAATATTATTTTTAATAAGATATTTTAATTGGATGTTATTTTTACATGCATTATTGTCACTATTATTTTTAATTTTGTTATTTGTAATATTATCTTTATCAAAAAAACAAATTAAAGTCAATTTATTAAATTAAAATAATAATAATATTTCTTTAGAGTATTATTATTTTTATTATTACTAAAGTTTTATTAAATTTAAATATAATAAAAGAATTTTGGACCTTATTGTAAATATCTAAAAAGTTTAAGGACCAATGGGATAGTTAAAAGTATTATATTGTATTATATTATATTATGAAAAAAAAATAAAAAAGTTGATTGAAGTGACTATTGGAGCTCCTTGGGCAGTGTGTGTGCATGGATTTGAAAAAAAAAAAAACAAATGCAAAACGGGCAGAACCACACCCGTACCCCCCCCCCCTCATTTCTCTCTCATCTCCTCCCCCACTGTCCTTCTTCCTCTCCTTCGGCGAGCATGGACCACCGTCTGCATCACCCACTAGAACATTTCTCCAACGACCTCCAAGGCTCCCCTCGACGACAGTGCATGTCGCCAGGCAGCAGAGAGAGAGAGAGAGAAAATGGGTCCTAAATTTTGAATACTCATATCCTACGATCCTAACGTTCAATTGGAGTGATTCTAGTGGCTATGGACTCTTGGTAGAGAGCTCTTTCAGGTGAGACCAACCTTGCTGGATTTGATAGCCATTTCCGACGCCTGCGAAGAGAGAGAAAATTCGTGTTTTGTAAATTTTTTGCCACTTTTTTGGAGATCTGACTGTTGGATCGAAAATCCGAGACCACAAGCATGCTCTACTCGATGAGAGCTTTGAGGTAATAAAAATTTCAAAATTTTTTGACACTGATAATTCGGTGAGTCCCACAGACTTGGCAATGATTTTTTGAGCCTTTAATGAGTTTATTTAATTAAATAAAAATTATGTTCTAACTCCTAGTGTTGTGGGCTTCGTGTAGGTATCTTCATTTTGTGAAAATTTGATCGACGCTCAGATCTGTAATTTCAGGAGGAGCAGACAAGCTGCTGGAGCCACTTCAGAATTGGGTTACAATTTTAGACCTCACCCCCATTTGCAGATGCCCCGGACGTGTTTCAAGAATCATAATTGGCATAGGTAAATCTAAATCCCAAATTTCCTTATTTACCCAGTGCTGAGTTTCGAATAAAAATTCATAAAATATTCATGGATAGTGAGAAAATTATAATTCCTTCAATAGCTTTATAACATTATTAAGGACTGCGAGGCAAAGTTTTAGAATTTTTAGAGCTCATTTGAGTATTTTTACAGAATGTTAGTTTTAGGGACCAAAACATAATTTTTTTATTTTGTGGGTTTTGCCCGGTTTGGAGAGCTCAGGAGGGGCCATGTGATGTTGATGAGATATGGATATGGGATTTGTGATTTAGAAGTGTTATTTGAATCACTTTGCAGGTTAAGTAGGTCTTAGGTATAGAGGGAACTCTGCCGGATTTTCGATAAAACTTAGGCTATTCTTTAACTCTTTAAAGTTTTATTTTAAGTAAATATTGATAAATTTGTGATATAATTTTTATGTGAGTCGGGTCAGCCTTCCTCCTTTACCCAGCCATTGCAGTGACTTTTGGAGTACTGTGAGTAGATATTAATTTTATTTATAATTTTAAGATTATTATATATTCAAGGCATGCTCATACATCACATATAAATATATGTATGTAGCTAAATACTAGGCACATGTTATATTGCATTTTCTTATTTGCAAAAATGGATGTGAATGTCGCGTTAGGGTAATTTCAAGCTGTGTGAGTGTGTCGGCATACGTGTCATGTGGTGTAATAGATATGGGTAGGGTGGACAAATTGGCTTGAGTTAGTCTTACTTGGGGCCCAATCCTTTTTATGAAAGTCAGGGTGAGTACGGCTTTGAGTTAATCTCGCTGACCACGGCATTTGGATTATTAAGGGAAAGTCTAGCTCGAGTTGATCTTGCTGGCAGACATTGGATTAAGAGAGCTGTATAGGAGATTAGCTTCCATATGTATATATTTGATGTGATATATGGGTGTGAGTGCTCCAAATTATTCTTTGTGCGAATATTATTTGAATTTAGTTGAATACATTGATATGTGTTGCACTTTCATCCTTGGGGACACATTAGTGCTAGGTAGTTGTAGAAATTATATTTAAAATCAATATCTTACTCTATGAGTCATACGCTCACTCCTATTCACCCTATTTTTCTAGGATACAGGAAGAGTTCTTTTTCAAAATAACCTGCTTCCTTCCTCCCAGGTTTATTAGTAGTTATTTATTTATATTATTATTTTCTAAAATTGTAATCTAGAACTCTGCATGTGTTAGCAGTAGTAATAATATTGTCAGGTACTATATAAATTTAAGTTTTGGTGTTTCAATAAATGCAAAATTTTTGTGATATTTAAAATGTTTGCAAATGGTGGTATCAGGATTGAGTTGGCTCTCCTAATTTTAATTTTTTATGGTATCAGGATTTAGTTGGCTCTCCTAACTTTATTTTTTTATGGTTATCAGATTGAGTTGACCTGAATAAAAATATAATATTTTATTTTATTTTATTCACATGTTAGACCTCAGTTCTTGGCCCTGGTTATGGATTTGGGAATAATAAGGCTTAATACGGGTCTTAGGGGCTTATACTCATCCAGGTCCTAGTACCAGTCTGGCCCATGGAATCGGGTCGTGACAAAGTTAGTATCAGAGCTTAGGCTCTAGATCATGGGAAAGAGTATAATTGGGAGTATAAAAGGAGTCTTTTTAGGTCACATGCGGAGTATAGGATCCTATTTCGTCTTCTTCTATAATTCCTTATTTATAGATTATGCGTTATTTCTCAAATAATATAAGAGTGCTTCAGTTAGTGTCTTGGTTTTCATGAAGTATGTAGAGATGTAAAATAAAGTTAGAAGACGTGTTGAGGTCTA
This sequence comes from Hevea brasiliensis, assembly GCF_030052815.1. Lineage (NCBI taxonomy): Eukaryota > Viridiplantae > Streptophyta > Magnoliopsida > Malpighiales > Euphorbiaceae > Hevea > Hevea brasiliensis. The sequence continues at coordinate 102,198,314 of NC_079496.1, forward strand.
CCATGGGGAAACATATTCCGAAGAAATGTTGTGTTTCTATTATAGTGGGGATAAATGGTGTGCCTATCTAGTGCAAGGCACGAGGACAAAAAGATGATTTTTGACATTATAGCTGCCTTAGATGAGAGTGAAGCTACCACTGCTGGCAGTCATCGGTGGATGGCCCAGTCAGAGTAAATCCATGGTATCATTGGATTCAAGAGAGATAAGAGATCAGGAACCCTAGTTTGTTGGGACATACCATAGTAACTATATAATATTCTCAATATTTGTGCTGTAAGCTGCAGATTATGATACTAACATGGGATTATTGTGTAGAGCTGTGTGCTTCCCTGTAGTGTACCATGATAAGGGTGTTTACAAACAGCCTCTGTTTTGGTACAGTTATGTCAAGACAGGGTTCTATTTCTGCAGAAGAGTTAGGAAAACTCCTCATTAGGGTTTAAAACCCTTAAACTAGAATATCAAAGGTCGTAGTTGGATGATAACTAGAGTCAGTGACTTAGTTATCCTAACTTGAGTATAGAGTTATAACATAAGTAGTACGAGACTAGAGGTTTTTAGTATGGTTGTAGTGTAATGATGACACCTACTTAGTGGGATCATCTGATCGCCGGTATGAGATCGTTGGTAGTGTTGGCGTTACAGTGGACGTATTGCCTAAAGTTTAATGAAGATAGCACCTCTTTTGTGTAACAGTGGAGTACAAGTACGGCTCTACTCCGTGAAGAAGACTGGAGGTTATAGGTTATGAATAATATTCGTAGCCTGCGAAGTGGCATTCTAAGAAAGTTTACAATATAAAAAGAGACTCGATATCCTTGTATAGATATGGTAATACGGTAGAGGTAGTACCTCTTTTGCAGTCAATTATGCTACAGAGTATGATAATGTCTTCTCAGGAGAGACAGAAGAGTACCACTAATATAATAATCTATGGAATAATACCCTAAATGGGACTATAGTGTGATAGGAAATAGTGGCTTAGGTTACCCCCTTAAAGAGAGTATAATTTTCATTGTAAGGATTATAAGAGATCAGATCATGATGGATGCAGAGCTTTGGAGTAGTAAGGGAAAAATCCTGTAGATTCCCTCCTTGATGTATTAGAGGGTAGTTTATAGCTAAGTAGAGGAAAGGACAACGACAATAAGTCAATGAGAATAAGTCACAAAATGTCAGTAGATAAAAGGAATTATAGAAATGAAAATTTTAATAGTTGGTTTCAGATGTAACAGGAGAGAAATTCGAATGGCAGTGGAAGTACTAATCAGAGTGGTCAAAAGACCAATTCTGAGTAGTACAAAGGTAAATATGACCTAGCAGAGATACTAAAAAGTACATTTATCTAGCATAGCTATTAGGTTAAGAAGAAGAATGAAATTAGGGAATAAAGTAATCAAGGTTCTATTTTGGGTAAGATAAAAGAGATAAATTAAGGAGCAAACCGAATAGCAAAGAATAGGACAAGATTAGAAAAATCAAAGTGAGAAATAAAGTACATAAAGTGTCTTCCTGGGCAAGGTAAATAGGATGAACTGAAAAGCAATATTAGAAACCCCATAAAAAGATTACATGAGTGAGGATAGTTGTCAAGATATAGGATCCAGAAGTATAGAACTTAGAACAAGTCATAGTTCAGGCAGTGTCAGGAGCCAAAACATAGAGTTCAGAGTTACAGGATATGGATCAAACTCTGTCTATTCCTGTTCCCAAGATGGAGTAGATAGCACTAGAATAAGATCCATTTAAACTTCTAACAGTGTGAAGAAAGTTAGTTGAGGGATGCAACTAGAGCAGGTAAAAGCTATAGGATGTGCAATGGTATCTTGAACTATCCTATTAGGCAAAGGAGTGAATTAATAAGTAGTAAGTTAAATAAAAGTAAACCTAATGGTTTAAATAGGCATGACGAACAAAAAGGATGGTGGAAAATGGCACATAGGCTTAGGTCCAGAGAAGAAATGGTGAGATAGCATTTATGGGTCCTGTGATCAAGGGTTAGGTAAGCATTTTCAGTATGACCAATAGGGCACTTTATAAGGAAACATGAATGAAATAAGTGACATAACAACAGTAGGAGATAGAGTTAAAAGAGATATATATGAGTGATAGTCACAAGTCACTAAAAAGTACTAAGATAAGAGTTATGGCAGTAAGTATGATTGGAATCAATTTTGGAAAAGTTTGTTAGGGAGAGGTATGTTTTAGAATACAATAAGATGTAGGGATACAAAAGAATGAAGGTAGGCATAAAAGGTAAAAACGGAGTGTAAGTAAAGATAGTAAATCTTAAGATGATATGTCAGACAAATCGGTGGCACAACAGAAGGATTATTGCAATTGATATCTTATAGAAAGAGATGATGAAATTTCAAGAAAAAGACCAAGAGACATGAATTGAACATTATTCTACAGACAACAATGTGTTGTTAACTGTAGGAGGAGATTTCTCCTTCTCTTTAAGTTTAGCTCGTGCTTTTGGCTTTAGAAGACTACATAAGTAAGGGAAATTGTGTTAAGATGATCTAGTATTTAAGAATTTGATAGCAGCCACTCCATACACGTCTCCTTAAAAGGAAATGATGGTAAGGGTGTACCTAACATTAAGTATGAAAGGATGGTCAGAGTGGTGATAGGAGTTAAATTGAGGTAGTTACTAGGGTTTGCAACCCTTCTGAACTATAAGCTAGAGGAAGTACTATTTATGGATGAGTTATAGTGGATTAAATTATTGCTGATGGGTAAATTTGAGGCTGAAGTTTGAAGAGTTGTGGGCAGTATATATGGCTATATTAAGGAGAATGGACACATGAAGTATCTTGTCTGGAATTATGTCATAGCACAAATTTCCCACTGCCATGTTAGTTGAGGTAGAACTTATAGTTTCAGGGGCTCCTATCTAACCATGATGAGCAATTTTCTACAAAGGCTAGTAGGGAATGATAATGTTCAGAGGGTCAAGTTGGGAAAGAAGATATAAGAAGAATTTTTTTTATGGTCAATTACAAGTATTACATAATATGAAGGATGTGCTAATAGGAGCCAATTGTAAAGTTAGAATTCCAAAAGTAATGAAACTAGTAAACAAGATAGGACTAAGAAATAAAAAGAAGGTTAAAGTTGATGATGGGATGGACATCCTTGAAGGAAAAAGTATAAGGATGAGATAGGACAAAGGTTAAAGAATAAGTACAGTAGGTTAGAGAGATGTCAAAAATAGCAGAAACAGAAAAAGGAAGTGTATAAGATCCAAAGGACAGACGACTAGCTCAGTAGAGTTGGTCACAATGATGAGAATCAGAAGGAATAAATATGCTAGGGACACACTAAGAGATGTTTAAAACAAGTTAACGTGAGATGATAGATTAAAGGAATAGTGGAGCCTCGATCTATATGCCAATGTGTCAGAAGCATGCCACATAATAGGAAGCTTTAAAAAGAAGTCAAGATACTTCCATTCCAAAGAGGAAGTGGGAAATGATAAAGTTGCATTAACTGGGTTGTCAAGTACTACAAACACTTTTGTCATATAGGAGAAGATACCCAATTCACTTTGCAATGTTGATAGATGGTGTAGGGTACGCTTGGCACTTGGATGGAACTCTACATGACTAGTTATATAAGATGGACAGAAGTTGGTCTAAGGACCTTAGTAATGATATAAAATAGATTGAAAATTCAAAGTATCATGGGAGTGAGAAGATGCATAGGTGTTGACCATTGAGCTCATAGGACAAGTAAAGATTTCAAACAAGATGAGTATGATAGGTTCTATAGGAAAGCATTTCCTACGATAGTATAGGATAAGGAACATAAGTCATGTCTTTGGAGAGCAGAGATTGTTAAAACAGAGGAATGGAGACTGAAGTCACTAATAGACACGTTAGGGCGCAATGAAAGAGGGGTGAGTACCAAAGTTGATTGAAGTTATGAGATAGCAAGTCAAGCATGGTGGAGGTATAGTGAGTACTTGAGATGTCAAAAAAATAATCAATGAATAGTTAGAGGTAAGAGTTCTGCTACGGAATGATGATGACAGCTAGGATACTACAGCAGAGTCAAAAAAGCAATGAGTAACCACCTTCTTTTCCCTTGCACTTTTTGTTTAAAATTTTAGGACGAATTTTTCTTAAGGGGAGAAGAGTGTAATAACCTGATTTTTCTTAAATTCTATTTTTTAAAATTCAAAATATTATTTTTAATCAGATATTTTAATTAGATGTTATTTTTACATGTATTATTGTTACTCTTATTTTTAATTTTGTTATTTGCAATATTATCTTTATCAAAAAAATAAATTAAAGTCAATTTATTAAATTAAAATAATAATAATATTTCTTTAGAGTATTATTATTTTTATTGTTACTAAATTTTATTAAATTTAAATATAATGAAAGAATTTTGGACCTTATTATGAATATCTAAAAAGTTTAGGGATCAATGGGATAGTTAAAAGTTAAAAATATTATATTATATTATAAAAAAAGAAAAAAAGTTGATTGAAGCTCCTTGGGTAGTGTATGTGCAGGGATTTGCAAAAAAAAAAAAAAAAAAATGCAAAACGAGCAGAACCAGAGCCCCCCCCCCCCCCTAATTTCTCTCTCATCTCCTCCCCACTCTCCTTCTTCCTCTCCTCCGACGAGCATGGACTGCCATCGGTGACACCCACCAGACCACCTCTCCGATGACGTCCAAGGCTCCCCTTGACAGCAGTGCATGGCAACAGGAATACTCATATCCGGGGATCCTGACGTCCAATGAGAGTGATTCTAGCGGTCATGGACTCCTGGTAGAGAGCTCTTTTAGATGAGACCAACCTCGCTGGATTTTGTGGCCATTTCCAACTCCAGTGAGGAGAGAGAAAATTCACATTTTGCAAAATTTTGGCCACTTTTCTAGCGATCTGACCGTTGGATTGGAAATTCAAGACCATCGGCACACTCTACTTGGTGAGAGCTTTACGGCAATATAAATTTTATAATTTTCTTATACAAAAAATTTGGTGGATCCCACGAACTTCGCAATAATTTTATGAGCCTTTAATTAGTCTATTTAATTAAATAAAATTTATATTCTAGCTTCTAGTGTTATGGGCTTCACGTAGATATCTTTGTCTCTCGGAAATTTGATGGACACTCAGATTTACAATTTCGGGTCGAGCATACAAACAGTTGGAGCTACTTCAGAATTGGGTCACAATTTCAGACCTCGCCCCCGTTTTAGATGCTCCGAACGTGTTTCAAGTGTCAGAATTGGTATAAGTAAACCCGTATCCTAAATTCCCTTATTTACCTAGTGCCGAGTTTCGAATAAAAATCTATAAATATTCATGGGTAGTTAGAAAATTATAATTCCTTCAATAGCTTTATAACATTATTAAGGATCGCGAAGTAAAATTTTAGAATTTTTAGAGTTTGTTTGAGTGATTTTTATAGAATATTAGTTTTAGGGATCAAAATGTGATTTTTTGATTTTGTGGGTTTTGTCTAGTTTAGGAGGGGCCATGTGATGTTGATGAGATATGGATATGGGATTTATGATTTAGAAGTGTTATTTGAATTACTTTGCAGGTTGAGTATGTTCTAGATATAGAAAGAACTTTGCCAGATTTTCGGTAAAACTTAGGTTGTCCTTTGACTCTTTAAAGTTTTTTTTTTTTAAGTAAATATTAATAAATTTGTGATATAATTTTTAGGGGAGCCGGGTCAGCCTTCCTCCTCCAGTCTACTGCCACAGTGACTTTTGAAGTAATGTGAGTAGATATTGATTTTATTTACAATTTCAATATTATTATATATTCAAGGCATGCTTATGCATCACATATAAATATATGTATGTAGCTAAATACTAAGTACACATTATGTTGTGTTTTCTTATTTGCAAAAATCGATAAATTACATAAACTCACTTGAACTCTCTTGGATTAGGATCAGCAACGAGGCGTCGTAATGATTTATTTATAAAATTTCTAGGATCAAAAAACAGGAAACGATATGAAATACCTTTTTATCTGAATTTCTGTTTTCGTATAATTTTCTGATAATATTTGAAGACTGCTATTCTTAATTTGAAGGAAAAGGATATCTGAATCATAAATTTGTCATTATGTTTAGACCAAGAATTCCTGCGTAAATGTGATCTTAATGTCATGAATTTTACGGTAATTTCCATCAGAAAGCATAATACGAATTTGTGCTCAGCAGTTGCCTATTGTAAATGGTTCTTTTATGGACTGCTAATCATAGAGTTCCAAGATGTTAAGAGTCCAAAAAATCTCGACAAGTTTGTATCCATTCTGTGCTTACAATACACTTTAATTTTCACGCATGGACACACACAATTCATGCTAGCGTATACAATTTGCTATTCTTGGTATCCTATTTGTTCTAGTTGAGTCTGTTATGCTCATAATGTTTCTATGCTTGCCTATTTTTTGATTGTTTTATTAATACGCTTTTTATTTAATAAAATCTCAGGTTCAGGTTTTTTTTATTTTTTTCCCAGATATGTCACAGCTGGTTGAGGCGGCAATCGGGAACATGCTTAAGGGCAATGGTAATTAATTTTTTAGACTTCAAGAAAGAGTTTTATTTATGAATTATGCATTGATATTTTTCCCCTTTTCCTCATAAAAAATACAAGCACATGGTTATTTATGCTTCTCCACAGTTTGCGAACTTATATCTTTTATAGTATGTGTATTTTGTAATTTTTCCATTTCTTTGTGAACTTATTATATATATATATGTGTGTGTGTATTTTGTAATTTTTTCCATTTCTCCTTTTAGTTCTTTGCACATAGTTCATTCCTTATCCTTTTTTTTTTTGATGAATTCTCTTCAATGAAATTGATCAAAACTCTACTGGAATAATGGAAGAAATGGGCAAATGCAAAGATACTGCACTTCAGAGAAGAAAATCTTGGAGGAAGAGAAGGATAGATTTCAGAAAGCTGCTTTCACTGTGTTGGATATGCTCCACAACAGATGCTAAAGAACTGTAAGCTCAAAAATTTTGTTAATATTTAGAGTTTGAGTTCTAACATTAACACATACAGAAGTATTATGGCCAGTTGGACATACTTAATCACATAGTATTTGTAATTTTGTACACAAGCATAACAGACACAACACACCCAAAAAAAAAAAAACAAATACACAAGGTACATAATTTCTCGTTGTCTCATATTAGACAACTCAAACTTGATCAATGAGTTTGCAAAATGATCACTGAGAACAAAAATAATGTAGGCTGAAATTTAGTAAAAATATTATTTCAATTTTCAGAAAATAAATAAGTGATCATTCTCTCTTAAAGCAACCAAGTCTTCCACTTGTGAGCCATCCTCCATGAGAATTGTGTTTCCTTGTTTGCCAAACTTCTTTTCTGCATGAGTCACGTTTAAGAAAGTTCAAAATATATCACATTGGCCTTCCATTTTCTCTCTATTCTTCTAGTACATATACATGAAATCACAAGCTAAAAAAAATGAGATCATATAAGGCCCTACAAATATCCCAGAAAATAGATTTTTCTTACTTGCTAAGCTCTTTTATATTGATATTGAATCATTAATTAGTAATATCAGCATCTGCAAATACCTGCTAATCTAAAAAGATCTTCTATTGAATCAGGCAAGTGTATGAGCTTTCCCAATGTGTTGCTTTGACCTTCTGCTAGACTTTCATTTGGATGATGCCCATGGATTATCACCCTTATGCGATATTTGCTTGATATTGGACTAGAAGGTTCTGGTCTTTCTGCAAAATTATTAGATGAATCTTATACAGGAACCTTACATGATCATTAATTTTAGGGAGATCTATTTTTCTGCACATCGGAGAAATCAAGTCGTTGTGTCTTTGGAGAAAAAAAAAAGTCCTTGTGTCAAGCAGGAAAGTTGTTTCTGTAAATTGGGCACATTGTTAAGTATGAATAGCGATAGTTCAAGGCCCTCAGGCATCATTTTTACCTTCTACACTTGCATCTCTGTGAGAATTTAGTGCTGCAGGATTTTGTAGCTCCTCATTTGTTGCAGTGTGCTGCAAAGAACAGAAAATGACTTCTAGAGATAATAATACTAGTTGATCAGAAATTTTCTTGTCAAATATTGTTCCATACTGGCCATCATGAATTATTCATACCATGTTGAAGGAAGCGTGGAATGCTTAATCCCCTTGTATCATATTGCTCTAAGTACTGGTCCATAACAGCTGAATGAAAATAAAACAGTTTTTCCCCCATTTCCTGCTTCTCTCTCTCTCTCTCTCTCTCTCTCTCTCTCTTTCTCATCCTCTCCCTGTATAATCTGACGCGTCTATAGTATATTAATATTCTTTCATTCTGAAATTCAGAATGGTAAAACATACCATTCTAGTGGTTGAAATGAATCTGGTATGTAAATAAGAATGATATTAAAAACTTTGGTTAAGAGGGTCTCCAAGGCCACAAGATTCTCTGCATATCTGTTGATTAAACAGATTCTTTTGCAGCCAGATGCTCAGATCCCTTCTCCTAACAAATGATTTGTCTGACACTAGTTATATCAGTCAGATTAATAAATACCTCTGCATTCATGTCACCCAGCAATTCCATCAGGAAGGGTATTTCTTCTCGCATCTCTTGTTTTAAGCCCTTCAAGTACTGAAAACGAAGAAATCAGCATAAACACATAAGCTTTAGTTAAATACAAAGTCTGAAAGTGGTTGTAATTGGTATGGTATGAGTATGCAAATAATTCTTCTAAACCTGAACAAAGTTGGAGATAATTGTTTTTCCTTCTTCACTTTGTGGCTGCAGCATTTGCTTGAAATGGTGATGACTCATCCTGATGACCTGGGAAAGCCTCTTGGTCCTAACTGTAAAAGGTTGTGGGATATTGAAAATAACTCCTATTTCTCCTGCCATATCTGCAGCCCCTAGTTTTGACAAAAACTGAAGAACTCTTGTCAGCATTGATAAAGGTTTGTTAATTGCACATCATTAGGATAACATGCTTCAGTTAGCTCTCTTATATGTTTTTTCTTTAAAAGCTCAGAAACTTGAAACACTGGAATATATTGAGATTTGTGCGCTATAATTGAGTGATTGAGTGATGTGATTAAGTGCTGAAATTGTGTGCTGTGAATATCCTGTAAAATGTGTGATGTAACCATTCTTAGATTGTGCCTAACAGTATGTATGTACCCAGATGATTGAAGAAATCATCAACCTCTTTTTCTGCCAATCTCTTCTTTTATTTCTTTTCTTTTCTTCCTTTAATGGAATGCATAACATGAACAAGATCCCTTAAAAAGTGGTCTGTATTTTCTTTGTTGCCTCTTATCTTAGGAGATATTGCTCTAATAACTTATTGTTTTGCATCAAGAGATGTTATAGTTGATTGAATTTTTTTTTTTTTTTTTTATTTTTAATTTTTATATAATGACTGTTGATTTCATTCCTCAGCATCTTGTTGATATTAAAATGTGATCCTGTCGTGAGATATTATGTTTTGCGGATTTGTTTCTAACTGTGTGTAAACCAGAGTTCTACTTTAAACCAGGTTTCCAACTCTGTATATCATAATTCCTTGGTTAAATAGAACTGCAGGGTAAACCTATGCTCTAAGTGTCATCTTTGCGTATGAAGTATTCATTCAGATTGTTATATACTGTGGAAAGCTAAGCAAGTTGTAGATGAGTGGTTCTCACGCAATGGTATGAGAAAATGAAATTTCATTCAGGAAGTAGTTTGTTGGTTACATATATTCAGAAATACCTGCTGTGTTCCATTCTTGTGCGTCAGCACATCCTGCAAAATGAAATACAGCACAGATTTCACATACAGGAGTACATAGGATTGATTGTCTGTGAGTAAAAAAAAAAGAATGGAGCCATACCACTTCTCCAGACACCAAAATGTAGAAATCTGTTGGAATCTCATTTTGCAAAATGATTTCCACCTTGGGTGGATAGTATTCTGCTTTCATCTCTGATATCTGAAAAATAAATACAAGATGTTCCTGAAGTTACAGTTACTTCGGTTGCCTGCATGCATTAATCATAATCACCATTCCTACTATAATTACTGTTTTATTTATTTATTTAGTGTATGATGCAATTTCTTACGTGTTTGTAGCTGTAGCATTACTGATATAAATTCTATGGAGAGCAAAGGATGTATTTACCAGTTGGGTAATGAGGTCTTCGGAGACTCGTTTGAATAGATAGCTGTTTTCAACAGTGCTACGGAAAAGATGCTGCGCAATGCTGGATCTTATAGCTTTTGGTAGGTCCTCTAACACTTCTTCTTGCTGTAACTCTGCTGTCTTGAATTTTAGTTGCATGTGTGCCAGCATTTGATCTTTCAAGCCTTCTGGGAGTCTATTCTTGCTTGCATATCTTAATATCTCATTGATGCTATCCCTCTGTCAAACCATTATCCACAGTAAACATCAATAATTAAGAACAACATTTTCTAGTTATGGTCCATTTAGTATGTTCGAGCTGTTGGATTGAGAGGTAGATGAGATGTGATGCTAATTCGAATTGCAGGGTAATAGCAGTCGAGTGAAATAGATGGAGTTTACCATGACTAAAGTTCGAAATGCACTGTGGACAATGAGATTTGTCATGTTTCCAATTATATAAGCAGTGAGACCAATGTTGAATAGCATATAAAACATATTGAAAATCTTCTCTCCTGTATTGACTGCATGCAAGTCTCCATAGCCAACAGTGGTGAGGGTGACAATTGACCAGTAAATGGAATAGATGTAACCTAGCCATATGCTTCTGTGTTTGAAATCATGGACCTGAACTCCAATCCATGTATTTTCTGGATTTTTATGATGGGCAGCCAGCCAGAAGTAGAAGCATCCTGCTGAGTGCACTGCAAATAGTGTAACCTGCCTTGGATTGAAGAGAAAACTTGATGGGAAAATCTTACAGATATCGACTAACGAAGGGTGCTCCAATAATTGGTGGGAAGAAGGAAAAACATAAAATTGCTTACACTAACTAGTTTAAAGAGTCTTGTAAAAAAGTAGCTGAAACGTGTGTCTTTCTCTAACCTGGAGAAAATTCAAGTCATGATAAGTTCGGGTAAAATGGCAAACCTTGAGATGTATCATTTCAGAAATTTACCTTTCAAAGAGTTCGCTAACCCGCCTAAGTCGCCAGAGACGAAGCAGGTTGAGAATCCCAAAGACGTCAGCTTCACTCATTTTGCCAGTGAAAATCCTGTATATGAGTTGAAATGGAAGGGTTGAGGCTACGTCCATGGGCAACCATAAGCTTGTGATATACCTAAAAAAAAAAATGCAATTAGAAATCAAGTTAGAAAAAAATTTAATCTGCTTGATTTCAAACTTGAATTAGAATTTTTAGGAAAAATGAAATATTCAATTAAGTTCAATTCAACTTGAAGTCAAATTTAAGCATTACTCGCTTTAATTATATTTTGCTGTAATAGAATTCAAATTTTCGAAAGTAAATTTATTTATGGCTCTAAATGTTATATTATGCACCCATTTTAATTTGACAAATTGCTAATTAATCTATTCGAAATTGTGAATTGAATTGTAATATTATGGGAATTGAATCTAAATCAATAGCTTAGGGCACTCCTGCGAGGTATCCCTTGGCTATTTGTAGAAATTCTTATTGGATAAAGATGGTTCTATACTTGGAAATTCTACCAATCTGTATAGAGTAGGAAAGCATTGGTAATGATGAGGATAATGTGTGTTAGTATATCAGGAAAATGCTAAATTTCAGCCACATAAGAAAAAAGCTTGGTGACAAACTTAATGCAATTGCCTATGCCTGCATAAAATGACAGATGCCTTGTAGCTAAAACGACTTTTTAAAGACAAAACAAAAGATGGAGGTAGCAAAGTCTTGGTAATATTGGCTTGTTTTATAATAATAATAATAATAATAATAATAATAATAATAATAATAATAATAATAATAATAATAAAAAGATGATAGTCCACATGTAAAATGGAAATGAGAATATTTAGTAAGGAAATGTGGATTTTACTTTGGAAATCTTCTTTTTTTTTAACGTGGAAATGTTATTATTTAATTTATCTATTTTTAACAATTAAAACTAGCTATTTCGCTTTCTTATTTTAAAAAATAAATTCTTTGCTTTTAGTGTCTAGTTATTTTAAGCGTTTAGTAGGAGTTTCATAAAATTTTTTAATTAGAAAAATATAATTATATAGTTATTTATTTTTTAAATTATAAACTATTTAATTTTATAATGATAATTTGTCTAATAAAAATACATTGATTAATTAATATATTTTTCAAACAGAAAGAACTAAGTTTTAGTCAATTTTATCAAAATAAAAGAACAAAAACAGTAGCTTTCCTTTTATTTATTTTACATATCCATATAGTAATTACCTGAGTGCAATTTTCTTGTGATCATCAACAAGAAGATAGCTAGATTTGTCCAAGTAAGCCACAAAGAAAGTGAGGAAAATGTCAGCAGCGAAAAAGGCATCAACCACCAAATCGACGGCCATAAAAGCACCACCGGTGGCCGCTTTCTTGAAAGCTAGCTCAAACGGAGACGCCCATGCGGAGTATATTACCAATACTACAAGGAACGTCTGCCACCACCTGTTCCACAACTTCTTCTTTAATATATATATATATATATATATATATATTCTCCAAAAATAAATAAAAAGAAACCTTACCTGTATCGACGATCATATGGAGCGATGACGCCTTTCCTTAGCTGCAAGTGTCCTTCGTCAACAACGGTTCCAAAAGCTGGCAAAAGGCTGCTTGAAACTGAGGCTAAATTTTTCATCATTTCGCTGCTTGATCGCCGCCGGAACAGCCATGGCAGCGGCGCTCTTGTTTCTGACATTCTTGAATTGGCCGGCACAGCCACAGAGAGAGAGAGAGAAAAGTTGTTTTCCTTTGATGGTTTGGGCAGTGGAATATTGTGCTGACGGAGAAGGTGGCGAGGAGCTTTCACAGGTCAATATTTTATACAGTAAGTTGGACTAAATTGATATGAATAATGTTTTTTTATAGGCATTCGCACACGTAGATCAATGATAAATAATGCATTGATTAAAATGTATAATTTTAAAATAAAATAATTAAATGAAAGTCACAGAAGAGTTCACGTTTACCTTCCAAATCCCAAATTTCTTCTACTAGTAAAAAAAATTATAATAATGATAAAGAATTAAGTATTTTTAGAAAAAAACATGGATAATTTCATCCTAGAAAAAAAATTATTTTACTGTCATAACCCAAATTCTGGGCGTGACCGACATTAAGACTTGAGTCAGTATAAGGCCTTCATAGCCCATAATAAGACTAACTATTCCTAATCCAACTATAAGACCCATAATTATAGTCCAATTTCAAGAAAATAAACGGATAAAGTCGGTAATAAATTGGGCTACCCAATGGAGAGCAATAGCTCACTAGACCTGTAATTACAATATATCTCAATTTGGGGAGCTCAACTCACCCTCACTATCCTCAAAGAGATACATATAATCCAATAAGAGCTCAGCTCCCTCATGCAAGTACAATCACATAATAACCTTTACAACATCAAACAGAATAAGTTATTACAGTCCCAGAAAGTTTAATACACTAATGATATATGTGAAGTTTCTAGAACATAAGTAAGGAAATAAGAACGTAATAAATCTGCTTCCGGTAAACCTGCAAGGAAAAAAATAAGTTAAACTCAAAGAACTCTCCTATTACCTAAGGAAAAATAATTGAATTGAAGTGAGCGTTCGACTTATAGAGTAAGATATTGATTTTAAATATAATTTCTATAACTATCTAGGGCTAATGCATCTCTAAGAATAAAATGCAGTATACATCAACACATTCAACCAAGCTTAAACAATATTCGCACAAAGAATAATTTGGAGCACTCACACATTCGTGTGTCACATCAACAAAATATGTATATATGGGAGTTGATCCCCTACACAGTTCTCTTAATTCCAACATCTTCCAACGAGATCAACTCGAGCCGGATTTTCTCTTAATAATCCAAATGTAGGGGTCAGCGAGATCAACTCAAAGCAGTATTCACTCAGACTTATTATAAAAAGGATTAGGCCCCAAGCGAGACTAGCTTAAGCCGATCTGCCCACCCTACCCATATCCAATACCACACCTCACGCACGCCGATACATATACACAGCTTCAAATTATCCTAAGGCGACACTCACATCAATTTCATCAAATAATAATACAACACAAACTCTGCCTATAATAGCTATATGCATATAATTATAAGTGAATGTATGAGCATGCCTTTTATGTATAATAATATTAAAATTATAAATAAAATCAATATCTACTAGCAAATCCACCAGATATCACTGTGGCGGCTGGATGGAAGAAGAAAGCCGATTCTGATCATCTAAACAATTATATTAATGAATTCATCAGTATCAACACAAAATAATTATTTAAAAATTTGGAGTGTTATATTCTTCCTCTCTTATAGAAAATTTGTCCTCAAATTACACAAGACATAATAAAAATACAGAATTACATATTAAACAAGTACGAGTACTTGTTATGCATATCCCACTCTAACTCCCAAATGCATTCCTTCACAGATTGGGTCCTCCATAAGACTTTAACAATAGGGATCTGCTTTGACTGAAGCTGTCTCATCTGATACTCCACTATGGCTACTGGCTGCTCCTCGAAGGTTAAATTCTCATTTAACTCCACTATATCTAGTTGCAGCACATGAGAAGAATTGGGAACATACTTCCTGGGCATGGAAATATGGAATACTGGGTAGACATGAGAAAGATTTGGTGGCAACTCCAACTGATAAGCAACTACTTTCACTCTGTCCATGATCTCAAAAGTTCTTATGTAACTGGGTGCCAACTTGTCTTTCTTTTCAAAACTCATAACCCCTTTTATAGGAGAGACCTTTAAGAACACATAGTCATCCACTGCAAATTCTACATCTTTCCTCCTCAGATCTGCATAACTCTTCTGCTTGCTGAAAGCTATCTTTAAACATTCCCCGATCAAAGGAACCATCTCTGAAGTGTACTGTACCAGATCTAAATCATGTACTTTTGCCTCTCCAACTTCTATCTAACACAAAGGGGACCTACAGTTCCTACCATATAATGCCTCATAGGGTGTTATTTCAATACTGGAGTGATAGCTATTATTTTAAGCAAACTCCACTAATGGTAGCTGATCATTCCATTGATCTCCAAAATCTATGACACACATGCAAAGCATATCCTCCAATGTCTGAATTGTCCTTTCAGACTGTCCATCTGTCTGTGGGTGGAAAGTCATACTAAAATTCAGCTGTGTGATAAGTGCTTCCTGAAGTTTTCTCCAAAACCGATAAGTGAACTGGAGCCCTCTGTTAAATATTGTGGAAATCTGACTATCTCACAGATGTATAACCTTGTATACCGAGCAACAAAATAGGTAGTTCGTACAGGTAAAAAGTGAGCTGACTTAGTCAAACGATCCATAATCACCCATATAAAGTCATACCCACATGTAGTATGAGGCAACCCAATCACGAAATCCATGGTAATCATTTCCCACTTCCACTATAGGATGGGAATCTCCTATAACTTTCCTGATGGCCTCTAATGTTCAAACTTTACTTTCTGACAAGTTAAGCACTTGGACATAAAATCAGCTAAGTCTCTCTTCATGCCATTCCACCAGTACCTATCTTTCACATTATGGTATATCTTTGTAGATCCTGGGTGAACATTGTAAGGCGTGTAGTGTGCCTCATACATAATCTCATTTCTTAGGTTGTCCACATTTTGCACACATACCTTAGAGCCTTGCATAAGGGTACCATTTCCATCAAACCCAAATTCACAATCTTTCTCTTGCTATACTCTTTTCACAATCCGCATTAATTGTGGTTCCCTATGTTAGGAAACTCTAATCTTGTCTCGTAGATCTGGCCTTACTTTAAAATGTGCCAACAGTGCACCCGCATCTATTATATCCAAGATCAGACCCTGATCCATCAACTCATGTATCTCCCAAATCAACGGTCTCCTTTCCACTGATATGTGTCAAGTTGCCAGAAGATTTCCTACTCAAGGCATTTGCCACCACATTTGCCTTACCCGGGTGGTATTGAATGGTACAGTCATAATGTTTTAGAAGTTCTAACCATCTCCTCTGTCTTAGGTTTAAATCTCTCTGTAGAAAGACGTACTTTAAACTTTTATGATCGATGTATATCTCGCACACCTCACCATACAGATAGTGACTCCAGATTTTTAATGTAAAAACTACAGCCGTCATCTCTAGATCATGAGTGCGGTAGTTTTGCTCATGCCTCTTTAACTGCCTTGAAGCATAAGCCACTTCCTTACTGTGTTGCATCAAAACACACCCCAACCCAACTCTGGAAGCATCACAATATACTACTGTATATCCTTCTCCACTCACTAGCAATGTCAACAAAGGGGCTATAGTTAAACATTCTTTAAGCTTCTAAAAGCCTTCCTCACACTCGTCTGACCAGAAGAATGGGACATTCTTTTGAGTCAATCGTGTTAGAGGAGCTGCTATTCTAGAGAAATTCTGCACAAAACACCTATAGTAGCCTGTTAGGCCCAGAAAACTTTGTACCTTAGTAACTGTAGTAAGCCAAAGTCAATCAGTTACTGCTTTAATTTTCTTAGGATCTACCTGAATACCTTCACGAGATATTATATGCCCCAAGAATGAGATGCTCTCAAACCAAAACTTACACTTTGAAAATTTAGCATACAGTTGATGCTCCCTTAGAGTATGCAACACCATCCTTAGGTGCCAAATATGTTCTTCTTCGGTTTGAGAATACACCAAAACATCATCTATGAACACAATGACAAAGCAATCTAGAAATGGCCTAAACACCGTATTCATTAATTCCATAAAGGCCACTAATGCATTAGTGAGTCCAAAAAATATCACTAGAAACTCATAATGACCATACCTTGTCCTAAACACTATTTTTGGCACATCTTCACTTCTAATCCTCAATTGGTGATAACTTAATTGTAGGTCTATTTTTAAAAATTATCTAGCTCCTTACAGCTGATCAAACAAACCATCAATCCGAGGAAGTGGATATTTATTCTTAACTATCACTTTATTCAGTTGTCTGTAATTAATACATAGCCTCAAAGATCCATCCTTCTTTCTCACAAATAGAATGAGAGCACCCCAAGGTGAAGTATTGGGCCAAATGAATCCCTTATCCAGCAACTCTTGTAGTTGCTCCTTCAATTCCTTTAGCTTTGCTAGTGCCATCCTATAAAGTGGCATAGAAATGGGGTTTGTACCTAGCATAATATCTAAGCAGAACTCTATCTCCCTATTCGGCGGCAATCCTGGAAGCCCCTCAGGAAACACATCTACAAATTCTCTGACAACAGGTACATTCTCCACATCAGCACCTTCAACAGATGTGTCCCTCACTAGTGCCAAATACCCTTAACATCCACGTCTCAACATCTTTTTGGCGCTAAGTTGTATGGAGCTATACTCCTATCACCATCAAAGCTAAACTCTTCTACTCCAGGAATATATAAATACACCTTTTTTTATTTCTTAATCTTAACTCTGCGATTGGTTTTCACCAACACATCCACCATATAGTATCATACCATAGTACTAATCTACTACTCATTTTATGGAACACAGGCCATTGACCATGGATGATTCTTTTTATATCTCCTTCTTTGTAGAGAATTGCTCTTCATGGTTAGATAGGCATCCTTGAACCTATAATTTCTACCTGAACTGTCATGATAGTGAGAAATAGGTATTGTACCTCAATTCCAGACAACATACTTTATACATTCATTCTTTTTGATATAGCTACATCTATTGCCTATAGCTTTCCAGAATTCAGCTTCAAATTTACTCATATCTCTTGATTCTCCTCTTCAATTTTCATCATCTCTTCACAATTATTGTGCTATATCTACAGGTCCTGAGCTAATAACTCTCTATCTCACTCTACAGTCCCATTTGGGACACTATTCCATAGGTCACCATAATTAGTAGTAATCTTCTATCCCTTCTGTCACAACTGACTGCAAAAGAGATACTACATCTGTCACCTTGCCACAATTATATCAGGCTATCTGCTCTCTTATCATATTGCAAACTCCTTGAAATGTCATTTCACAGGCTATGAACACCATTCATAGCATTCGGTCTCCTTTTTAAGGGAGCAAAGTCGTACTCTACACCTTGCTGCCACACAAAGAAGATACTATTTTAACTAAACTTTAGACAAAACATCCATTGTAATGCCAAAATTGTCCAAGACCCCATATTAGAGACCAGATGGTCTCACTCTATAGGTACTACCTTTACTTGTGACTATACTAAAACCTCTAATCTTATGGCAACTTCTAATGTAACTCTAGCTCACGTTAGGGCAACCGAGTCACTGACTTTAGTTACTATCCAAATGGGACCTTCGATATTCTAGCTCGAGGGTTTTAAACCCCTAATTAGGAGTCTCAAACTCCTTTGCAAAAATAGAACTCTATTCTAGCATAACTGTACCAAAACAAATATTTTAAAATTATATAAATATTATATTAATTAAAATAAGTTCCACTTAAAAAAATGATAAAGAATCCTTCTAGTTATTTTAAAATTTAATATTTTTGTAATAAGAAAAGAAAATATTATTTGTTATTTCTCATGCATTAAATCTTCATTTAAATTTAAAGAAGTATTATAATATTTATATTTAAAAAAAAAAGATTATGATTAATAAAATAATATTATATTAATTAAAAAATAAAATAAATTCCATTCTTTTTTTTTTTAAAAATGATAATAAGAAATCATATTGCATTTATTTTTAGATAAAGCTTGCAAGATAGTAATCATCTTTGAAATTCCTTTGTCATGCATTGCATTTCTTGCCATAATTATGGACAATTTTTTCTTATAAGAAAGAAGAAAAAACTAGGGACACGAGTTGAAGGAATGTTAAATTGACAAATACTCCTTGAAAATAAAGATAATTTAGTTGAAATTATTATTATTATTATTAATCATTGCAACTTTTGAAATAAAAATGTTACCAATACAATTTGGGGAAAGACAAAAGATAATAGACTAAAGTGAAATTCATTTGATTTGTAACCAAATAAATATGAATACAAACCCCACAATTATGGCGTCCATTTTTGAAAAGAGAGGGAGGGGGAGGGGCTGCTTGACTTGACTTTGTGGATTCCATTATGAGGGATTATATGTCATATGCTTTTACCATATCCCTCGTGTGAGATCAGATTCGTATAATATTGGCATTAATTGATAAATATTGGAATCGAAAAATTGCTACAATAGAAATCAAGTGGCTTTCTGTAGAGGAATAGGGATAAAGTTGACTTGTGCGCTTTTATAGCAAAATAATTCAACAAATTAAAGAAGTAATAATTGATCAAACCTTGCAAGAAAGATGAAAATGGTTACATGCAGGGACTGTTCCCACCAAAATTTTCAGAATAAACAACTTGGTAACATATGCTCTGGTTTGGTTCTTAGAATGGCAAAGATTGGTAAAAGAACGATTAAAATTTAAATGTGCAATAATTATCATATAAAAAAAGTAATTGATTTAATTTATAAGTCGGTCATTAGTATTTTACTTATAAGTTAAAAACTTACTTAAAATAAACAAAAAATTATAAATAAAATACTCCTTATTTATAACTTATTTATTTTAAAAATATTATCCTCATTTTAATGATATATTCCTTTTATCATTTTAATTTTATTAAAATATTTTTAAGCATCTTTTAATTAAACACTTAAATTATTTAAAAATTTATTTTAAATAATTTTATCAAATAATTAATTACTTATTTTAAAATTAATTTATAAATTAAATAATTCATTTAAATCAGAACTTAAAAGTAAGAAAAGCAATTCCCTAACCATAAAATAACTATCCCATTATTGTTCTATTCTATTCCATGTGCCAGCAAAGAGATTTTACACAAGATAAAAGAGGGTAATAAAAAAAGAACGAAAATTCTTGAGTGAAAGAATAAACAGTTACAGATGCATGCACAAAGAAAGCCCTAAGGGCAGGGAGAGAGGGTGGATGGGTAGGGAAGAACCTGGAGGACAAGTCTCATACTAAATCAAGGAAAAGATACCAACAATGCACACAAGACAAGAATTTACAGCCTTTCCTTTGACACCCACTTCCCGCAGACATCTAACTGCAAATACAAATCATCAAAATACAATGAAAAAGTCCCCACTCAAGCTCTTTGCTGGACTAGATATCTTACATCCAAAAATTTTCATGATGTCAGCTTCAACCCCCACTAAGAAAAAAGGCGCACGGGGCCAAACCATCAATTCTACTTGCCGTTGCAGCACTATAGATCTCTTGTATCAAAAGGTCTTCAAATGAATATTTTCATATATGATTTGTTAATAGAATCTTGATTGGCTCAAATTAAATTTTGGCAAAGCCCTGTGATGATTTTTTTCTCTGCACATCCTCTGATCTTGCTTACCATTACAATGCAGTACAGCTTAGCCAGTTCAACTGTAGCAACCATAGAAGATATCAGGAACGAGACTAAGAATGATAATAGAAATAATGAATACTTCTTCCACCAACATCTTTGCAGGTATTTGTGATTATCGCAATGTCCTGGGAGAACACTGGAATTGACATTTATCATCCTTCGATTTGCGAATTTCTCCAAATCGATCATAACAACCTAGATTAACTTGCATTGCCTTTCTACTCTTGAGCAACAAAATTTTACATGTATTGTGCCAACCATTGTTTACACATATCAAGCACCGGGAGTGCATTTGCATGTAATGCCTGCAACAAGATAGGCAAAGGACATGAGAACTCTTAACAATGTCACATGCAAGCAATAGTAGCAAAACCAAATAACAATTTAAAGGCTTGATATTCCAAGCCATGGGAACAATGCTACATGGACCAACATTGCATGTATTGATTCATATCATAAACAGTGTTGTCACCAGGTGCCTGGGGCGAAATCCAGGCACCTCCCCTGGGAAGCCTCTAGGCAATGCGACTTCAAACAGGCGCTGCCTGGGAACCAATGCCAACTTCTCCTCTTTCTTTCTTTCTTCTTTTTTCTTGGGTTAAACATGTCCATTATTTTTCTTCATTCTTCTCTTCTATCCCTCCTCAAATTCTGAAATTCTATTTTTGTTGTCACTTTTTTTTTTTCATTGTCTAAAATTCTGTCACATTTTTATTATTCCAGTTGAGTATGTTTATTGTTCCTTTTCTTGTTCTTATTAGTCCTTATTAGAGTGTCGTGGAGTTCTTTAGATTTCATTGTTCTTGTATTCAGTCAGTGGAAATTAAAGAATCTTTTCATTCTTCTCTTTCATTAATCTATGATTTAAATTCCTAAATCTATCAAATACGCTGCCTATCCCAAATTTTTTTACCACTCTTGAATATTATTTTTTAAGGAAATATTCAATACATGCAATGAATATTATTTTTCTAAAATACTATTACATTACACACCACAATCTATTTGAGTATTCTATTACAATAATTTAATCTATTCTAGTATTTACAAGTTACCATTCTAATATATTCTAGTGTTCTTAATTCTTATTATGGAATTATTTTTATTATTTTTTATTTGGTTAGGATCAAAACAAATAGCTGAAAAATCTATAACATCATCACACACAAACAATCCAGCATGAAAACATAAAGGAATGCCTTTGATCTTTAAAATTAAAACATATAATATATTATAAAATATGAATATGAAATTTAACAATTTACTGATTGTGTAATATACTAGAGTTTTTTACATTGTATATTTAATTATTTATTATTTTAGAATAAATTAGAGCCTCATTTCACTCGAGCAAGCGCCTAGTGCATCAGGTGATGGAAGACCTTCTCGCCTTAAGGGCGCATAGCACTTTTGACCAAACTAATCATAAAATCTAGTAAGTCAGGGTGCCATCTCTTAAAAAGTGGATGCTCCTATATTAGGGCATCTAGAAGTGAAAATAGCATACCATGACGCCCTAAATGCTTGGTAGTTGGTTTGGGTCAAAAGCAAGGTTTGACTGACTCATGAAATCCTACCTAGAGTTCACAAAATTGAAGCAGTGATCTTTGCTTGCAGTAAGGTTCAAGGGATCATTTATACACATGCTCCAAAGCACCACCATATGAGGGTAAGCAAACATAACACCATTCTTTCCAAACAAAAATTGATGCTAGATGATCACATTGTTAAGGTAGTATAACTGAGTTTTATAAATAAACTGTTCTTCACCAAACAAAACATCTACTAATGAAATCAGACCTTATTTGCTCTAAGCCCCCATCAATAAAGGCTTCAGCGCCCCCCCAAGGCCACACTTTTTGAAATTTTTCTGCAAGGTCCTTTGAGCCTATCTACGAATATATCCCTTTTGTGCAGCTTACTACTACCCTCTTGCTTGAAGCCCACTCCAAAGCATTTGCTAGCTCTGGGTCCTCTTGGACTTGTCATGTTCATTATCCTCCCTCGAGCTACATCATCATGCCAGAACTAATCCACATTGACCTACTCCTTTTAAGAAACTAGTTCCCATTGTAAATGGAAAACCCTAACTATTTTCATGATTAATCTCTATATTATTGTAGTATAAAATGTTGCAACTTTAAAAAATGATATTTTATAATCTATAACTACCCAAATTAACCCAAGCATCCAACCTGCACCTTGCAAGCAAACCACATTTGTTTGGTCTCCCAAGTCCTAACAGAGATAACATTGATTAACAGTAAAAGAATGTCATTGTAAGTTTGTAACAAAAATTAACTTAATCAAAACAATCGAGAAGTACCTGTTTTTTTTGTTGGTTTAGCCAAGCCCCACAACAAAAAGAAAAAAAAAAATGAAAAAGAAGAGAGGGAGAGAGCATGAAATTTCAACTATTTAACATGTCAAGCTCAAGCCAGCCTTAATCCTGGATCAGTCAGCAAGGTGATATATAGCACCTCTTAAGCACACTGATGCAGCAATTACTAAACCAAAAATGAATTTATATGGAACAGAAATCTGAATAAAATAAATATAAACAGACTCGTAAGGCAGAGCAAAGAAACATGCATAGATATAATCCTCTTTACTTTTTTTTTTTTTGGAAATGTATCTAATAGATGTTTCAAATCATAGTTATTAAACTCAGACCGAACCAACCGATTGAACCAGTAAACCGGCCCTCAAACCGGTCCGGGTTTGCAATTGAACCAAATAAAGGAAGCGATTCGGTGTGACCCGATCGACTCGGCGGTTGAACCGGTGAATTATTATGACCCGATTGACCAGGCCGGTTAAATTATTCAATAGAATCTCTCTTTTTTATTTTTTTATTTTTTATTTTTGGTATAAAGAATTGAACTCAAAATATCATAAAAAGACTTTAAAATCAAAATCAAGTAAGCTTAGTAGCTATGTGTTTTTTATTTCAATATAATTATTTTTAATATATACTTAATATTTCATAATTATTGAAAAGAAAATTATACATTTATAAAAATTTTTATGCATTATATTACTTAAATATTTTTGTATAAAATTTAAAAACACTATTAAAATTTATTAAATATAACTTAATAAATGTTAAAGTTTTATTTTAAATAATTAAAATTTAATTAATTATATTTTTTTATATTAATAGGTATTGTATTTAATTAATTTTAATTAAGTTATATATTTAATTAATTTTTAATGATTCATTGGTTGAACCATTGACCCACTGGTTGAACCACTAATCCATTCACTCGATCCCTTCGCCGGGTCAACCTCCGGGCCGGGTTTAATAACATTGTTTCAAATTGTTCTATGCATTTTGAAATGCATCTAAACAAAGTTTCAGTTTCTTCTGCCAATTTAGGGCTATAGTGACACAAGTTCCTGGAGCAATATGCGAGTTGACAAGAAGAATAACCTGATGAGCTACATATTGAACATCAGCAACACTTCCACTTCGAGATGCTATCTGAAATGCACTTTTTAGACGACCACAGACAACACATGCCAACACCTTCCTGCATAGACAAAACAAGAAAAATCAGCAGTCCTTATGGTATCTTTTGAAATTGATGAGATTTTCCTTTAATTCATGGGATATGATTTATGAGAAAATCATATGATTGATTAGTAAAATCACTAGCTTGATTAATGCTTGTACTAAGGAGAGATTTATGGGAATACCATATGCATCTTGTATCTTCCATTATAAATATGGAGTTCAATGTATTATGTAAAACACAACAAAAATGAATAAAATGCAACTCTTTGAGGTTTTGTGTTTGTGGACATAGGCTCTCAATAGCCGAACCACATAAATCTCTTGTTATTTTCTCCTTTGTCTTCTATTGTTCTAACTTTAACATGGTATCAGAGCCAGCAGAAAATTCTAGGGTTTCTTCTTTCTTATTGTCTCTTCACAAAGATATGGGTTTGAGTCCCAAAAGCTATTTTCCTTCATTACGGTTTGAATCCAAAAGCTATGAGTTTTAGTCTCAATTTGTTTATCTTCTTGTTCTTCTTTTTCTTCATGATTTGAGAGCCAAGGGTTGAAGTCTCTACTCTCTTCTTCTCCTTCATCAGAGTCTAGGGTTTGAATCCCTGCTCCTTCTTTCTTCTTTTCTTTGGCTTGAAGCTATTATTGTCGAGAAACCCACACAACATAGTTATTAAAGGCTCAAGGCGCACTAAGGCGCCAAGGAGTCCTAGAGCCTAGACGCAAGGCTCAGGCGCGCGCCTGATCGAGGTGAGGCGCAAAAGTAAAAAATTTAAAAGGTTCATAAAAATCAAATAAATGTGATGCTTTTCTTTTTTTTTTCTTTGGCATATATCTTGAATTGGGTTTGCTGGTTTGAGTTTAAATGGTTGTCCTTTTTGCCAATAAAAGTGCTCGCTAAAGATAGAAACAAAGCATGCCTTTCTAGAATCTTGTGCTTGGAACAAAGGCGCACACCTAGGCGCATAAGGCGCTAGGGTTCGAGCCTGGTGAGCCTTGAGCCTGAGGCGTGCCTTTAATAACTATGACACAACCCAAGTCTCAACACCCCTCCACCCAGCCACCTAGTCTCACCTGAAACTCAATAGAGTTTCATTCCTCTTCAAATAATAGCTGCTTATTTATTTAATTTTTGTTTAAAAAGTCTTAATTCCATAATTTTAGAAAAATCTCATCAAGAAGGAATGTTAGAATTGATGAAAGTTTTCTTAATCATAGAGATAAGATTCCTCCTTGATTTATGGGATGAGATTTCTCCTTAATTCTTAGAAAATTCCATAATTCAAGGTGGTTTGAATTCTTTCTTAATTTATGAAGTATGTCTTATGCTTTCCATTATAAATATGGACTATGTATTATATAAATGTGTAAGAGTGAAGTTAACGAAAATGTAGCCTTTGTGTTCTCTCTTCCTTTCTCTCTCCTTATTATCTTTCTTTCTAAAAATTTAACAGTACCAATTAATGTTTGAAATGTAGAGAGTGATTTCCCCATGATGAATTCGGTTTATCACTCATTTATATTCATATCAAAGTAAACTGAGGATAAATGTAATGAATCATAACATTTGATGCAAACCATTATCAATTATTAGTTATTGGGACTAGATGTTATTTCCTGAGTAACAACTGTTGTATTTGGTGCATGGATATAACAGCTGTTACCATGGAGATAACTAATATCACATGTAAATATCCAAGATCAAGGAAGTTACTCATCACAAAGGAAACCTACCATCACTCAGAAATGCAAATGAGGAGCTGCAGTAGGTACTTACATACCCATCTACCAGTAAAACTTGTACTATAATATAAGCTAATTTCAAATACCTTGGATTAGATCAATGACATTACCTATGACTGCTGGTTAACATGTCGATGAGACGGTCAGGGCGTTCTTTGTGTTTATTTGCATACACATTTATTGCAGCCCCCAAGACCTACAAATAATTTTTAGATTTTCTCAAAGTATATCATGAACTTAGAAATCTTGTATAACAGAGGAAATAAATCATAAATCAAATATATAAATAATTCTAACATCGAGGACTAAGTGACATGGATGCATCCGTGGCACCGCGCGCGGGCCCCGGGTTGGGGGGGGGGGGGGGGGGGTTGTTGTTGTTGGGTGGGGAGAGGGGGGTGGTGGTGTCGTGTGTGTGGATGAATCCAAGCAAAAATGATGATGATAATAATAATAATAATAATAAAATGTGTGGTCTATATAAAAATGCAAATTGTTTTTTTCTTTTTCTTTTTTTGACATGGTAAACTATTAATTTGTTTCATCATTATTAAATCTGACATACGCAAGTCATTTAATTAATAGTTTACATATTTAACTTGCTTTTAATGCTTTTAATTCTCTAATTGATCTTCTACTGTTAATTTACTAATTTATCTCACTCTTCCTTAGATTTTTAAGGTTTTGTGAATAAATTTGTTAATTTTATGACATGATACTCATTTTTTATGCATGTTATTTTATTACATAAAAATAGGATTAAGAATTTTTTTTTTTTTTAATTATGATTTGGCCACTCAAAATTTTTAATTCTAAATTCATCCTGATAGTAGATACAAGTATTTGTGACAAAATTATTTATATCAAGTGATTGTATATTATGTGATTGTGTTACCAGTTTTATCAAATGTCTTCTTAGCATCTTAAGCAGACACCGTGCCTTGTTTTTGCTCGATAATGCAATGAGCGACTGGTGTCCTGTATGAAAAGTACTTCATATGGCTCTTTGTTTTTCATGTAAACTGACTAGCCATAAACTAACTAGCCGATAAAGATGACAATTACAATCATGTTTCTTGACATTACCTATAATATATTCTAGTGAGCGCATGGCATATATTACTCATGCATTCAAACACTATTTGTTCTATGAATAATTGCATCAGGTGTACTTAGTTAATGCAATGGGTTGATCAGTTGGATTTCAATTACTCTTTGGCATAGTCTTGACATGGGAAAGGGGAAAGAGATGATGTGATACTATTATAGCACTTTACTGATGACCTTTCATAAAAGAAGCTCCTATGAAATTTTACATACACGCTATATAAAAGCTTGAAGTCCAACACAAACAGTGAAACAATAAAATATATTTGGATAGGTCAGGATATGAATGAAGGATTTGAATTTATGTTAATCTTGGTATTTATGATATAAATAGTTTATTTTTATTAAGATATGTACCATAAATAGCTAGGATATGTGTATATCTAGTGATTGTGTGAATATATTTAGGTGCTTGAATCGCGGCTATAATTATGTATTTAATTAGGATAGTATTTCTTATTTAGTTGTCCTTTACAGATTATAAATTGACACCATTAGCTTGAGGAAATAATCAAGCTCTTCAATCATTCTCAATATTCTTCTTTTGTTCTATTTTCTCACATAGTATCAGAGCCCTCGGTGGGTCTGATTTGAAATCTGAAACAAAGTCCTCATAGGGAGAAATTTTCCTTCTTTTTCTGATCACTTTCTGGGAGTCCGTGACTGTCACAGCCTAGCTAATGAAAACTGCTCATATGGCTCAATCCGGTGAAAATGGTATTCTTACATTACCTGATGGAAAGGATCAGATGTCAGATTCTATCCTATTAACTGGAGCTGATTACAAGGAGTATTTGCAATATCAAACAGCCAAACAGCAAACTTCATGTGCTTATACCCCTCAACAAAATAGGGTTGCCGAACAAAAGAATCGTCATCTAGTTGAGACTGCCCGCACTTTACTCATTCACCATAATGTTCCCCTTCGTTTTTAGGAGATGCTATTTTTACTGCTTGTTACTTAATTACCCGAATGCCTTCTTCTATTTTCTAGAATCAGAGTCCTCATTCCATTTTGTTTCCCGACCAAGATGCTCATCAATTGTCCCTGCATGTATTTGGTTGTATTTATTTTGTTCATTATCACACTCCTAGCAAAGACAAACTTCAGCCTAAATCAATAAAATGTGTCTTTTTGGGATATTCTAGACTTCAAAAAGGTTACAAATGTTACAATCCACTTACAAATAAATACTTTGTGTCAACTGATGTAACCTTCTTTGAAATATCTCCCTATTTTTCCTCTAACACCGCATCCAAGGTTTTTTTTCCCACCGCCTTACCAGTTCCTACTCTTCCTCCACCACCAATCAGTCCACCACCTCTACACGTCTACTCACATCGTCCTCATCCTCCCACTAACACCATTGATACTCATTTGCTTGATACAGGTACAACACCGGCTCCTGGTGACTCTTGCCCTTCTTCATTTTCACCTATTCCGGTCTCGCCTTCAACAGACAATGCTACTCCTCCCATTGCCATCCGAAAAGGTATTCGTTCGTTTCGAAATCCTCATCCTATTTATAATTTTGTGAGTTATCATCGTTTGTCTTATTCCTGCTATGCTTTTGTCACCACTTTGTCTAATGTATCTGTACCTAAGACTATTAGAGAAGCTTTGGAACATCCAGGATGGTTTAATGCAATGATTGAAGAGATGACTGCTCTCCATAACAATGACACTTGGGATTTGGTGCCACTACCAAAGGCCAAATCTCCTGTTGGTTGTCGATGGGTTTATACAGTCAAGGTGGGGCCTGATGGCCAGATTGATAAACTTAAAGCTCGCCTTGTTGCAAAAGGCTATACTCAGATCTTTAGCCTCGATTACAGTGATACCTTCCCTTCTGTGGCTAAGATTGCCTCGGTTCGCCTTCTTATTTCCTTAGTTGTCATCCATCACTGGCCACTTCATCAAATGGATATCAAAAATGCCTTTTTACATGGCAAGCTAGCTGAGGAAGTTTATATGGAGCATCCACCAGGGTTTGTTGCTCAGGGGGAGTCTAGTTTGGTGTGTCGCCTACAGCGTTCTTTATATGGCTTGAAACAATCTCCGAGAGCATGGTTTGGACTAAGGGTGGCCACGGTCCGATTTTGAACCGAAACTGAACCGGAACCGATTCGGTCAAAACCGGACCAAAATCGGTCAAAACTGGAATCGGCTTCGAACCAGACCGAAACCGTCCTTCTGCGGTTTGGTTCAGGTTCATATTTTTTAAGAACCGTGAACTGGCGATTCCGAACCGGATTAAACCGGCGATTTAAATATAAAAAAATTCAATAAAAATGTTACCTCACTCCTAATTCATTTATATATATCATTAATTCTCTACACAATTATTCTCTGCATTTTTTTCAATTCTTAATATTTTTTACAATTTTTCTCAAATTCTCTAAATAATTATTTTCTACACTCATTTTAATTTCCAATACTTTCTCAATTTTTCTACTTTATTATTTTATATACTTACTGAAATTTTCAATATTATCTCAATTACTTTGTTATTACTTTAAATCCTCAATAAAATTTTTAATACCTTCTATTTTAATTTTCTTTTCTCTTTTATACTTTTTTAATTATCAATTATTATATAATTTTTAAAAAAATGCAAGTAATAGAATTAGAAATTTTTATTCCTCTAAATCCTAAAGGGATACATAGGCAAAATTAAGTTCATACACTTTTGATTAATTTCTTTAAAAAAAATTAATTTCATCTCTAATTTTTTAATCAGGTTCAAGTTTTTACTTATTAAATTTTTCTTAAAGATAAATTATTTTCTTTTTTTTTTCTTATTTTATTTTGATTGAAAGATTTCTAAGAAAAATTAAAATATTTTTACAAATATAACTTAAATTTTGAATCAATAAAATTTTTCTCTAATATTATTTTTACAAATATAACTTAAACATAAAATTTTTCTCTAATAATATTTTTATAAATATAACTTAAAGATAAATTAAATTTGTGCTACCCTTAAATCATCCCTCAACCGCTTTCAAACCATCCCTAAACCGCTTTCAAACCATCCTCCAAACTGTCTTGAACCGTTCTTTTTCAACCCGCCCTTTAAGCCGTTTTAAACCGGGGCTCAAACCGGAACCGACAGTTCAGGAACTGACGGTTCAGGAACCGTCTTCCAAAACGTCCCCTAGCGGTTTGGTTCAGGTTCATAATTTCATTGAACCTAAACCAGCGGTTCAAGAACCATAACCGGCGGTTCCTGAACTGTGGCCACCCCTAGTTTGGACGGTTCAATACTGTAGTCCAACAATTTGGAATGTCTTGGAGTGAAGCTGACCATTCAGTATTTTTCCACCATAATGGCCATGATAAGTGCATTTATCTCGTTGTTTGTGTTGATGACATTGTTATTACAGGAAATGATCATGTTGGGATCTCAAAACTCAAACAACACTTGTCCAGTCATTTTCAGACTAAGGATCTTGGGAAGCTAAAGTATTTCTTGGGGATTGAAGTGGCACAATCCAAGACAGATATCGCCATTTCTCAAAGGAAATATGCTTTGGATATACTGACAGAGACGGACATGTTAGACTGTAGACACGTAGATACTCCTATGGATTCAAATGTCAAACTTGTTCCTGGACAGGGAGAGCCATTGGAGGATCCTGGTAGATACCGAAGATTAGTTGGAAAACCCAATTATCTTACAATCAGACGCCCAGACATCTCATTTGCTGTAAGTGTTGTCAGTCAGTTCCTTCAAGCACCATGTAGTAATCATTGGGATGCAGTTATTCGAATACTCAGATATATTAAAGAAGCTTCAGGACAAGGCTTATTATATGAAGACATGCGTCATTCACAGATTATTGGTTACCCAGATGCAGATTGGGCAGGTTCTCCTTCAGACAGACGGTCTACTTCAAGATATTGCATTATGATTGGAGGTAATTTGATTTCTTGGAAAAGTAAGAAGCAAGATGTGATTGCTAGGTCAAGTGCAGAAGCAGAATATCGAGCTATGGCTTTGGCAACTTGTGAACTTATATGGTTGAAACAACTTCTCCAATAGTTGAAGTATGGGAAACTTAAACAAATGCAGCTAATCTGTGACAATCAAGCTGCACTTCACATTGCCTCTAATCCAGTGTTTCATGACAGAACGAAACATATAAAGGTGGATTGTCATTTCATCAGACAAAAGATTGAATCTGGGTGTATTGCCACTAACTTTGTTAGCTCAAATTACCAATTAGCAGATATCCTGACAAAATCTCTCAAAGGCTCTCGAATTGAATATATTTGTAACAAGCTTAGAGCATATGATTTGTACGCTCCAGCTTGAGGGGGAGGGTTAAGATATGTACCATAAATAGCTAGGATATGTGTATCTGTAGTGCTTGTGTGAATATATTTAGGTGCTAGAATCGTGGCTATAATTACGTATTTAATTAGGATAGTATTTCATATTTAGTTGTCCTATACAGATTATAAATTGACACCATTGACTTGAGGGAATAATCAAGCTCTTCAATCATTCTCAATATTCTTCTTATGTTCTATTTTCTCACAATTTTGATTGGTAGGCTTATTGTTTTGAGATTGCATTGAAGAATGTACATAAAGATTTCTTGACGCTGAATATTAAAATGCCGACTAAAAAGGTGTTATTTTCAAGTATATTCTCCAAGATTTGGTTAGTTATAGGTTCTCTTTTCTATTTGTTTAAGTCCACATCCTTTTACAACTTGAACTAAAACTGAAATTTCAAAAGTCGTACCCAAAATCAAGCTTAGATTTTTTTTTTTTTTTTATGTTTTCACAATCTTTTTAATGTTTGTTTCTCTTAAGATCCATGTCAGATCGCTTATCAAAAAAAAGATCAATGTAAGACCAAGTGTGAAAAAAAATATGCAACTTGAATGAAATTGAAATAATGCTACTCCAATGATTTGGAGAAGAAATTCTAGTATCTTCATCAAATAAATACTATTTAAAGCATATTGTTCCCCACCAAATAAATGCACACTTCAGAAGATGGCTTATTTTATTCTCTTATATGCCATAAAGAATGCGATATATAATCATATTACCTGATCCCAATCATCATCATCTATGGTTCCTTTTATGTTTCTAAAAAACTCTGTCAACTGGCTGCCTTTTTTCCTCTCAGCTAGTGATGCAGCAACACCAGCATATATATCAACAGCTGCAAGATGCAAATAGAAGTCTCTAAATGCTTGCAACACCTCAAGACTATATTAGCAAGTGATAAAAGCTTGATGATAATCCTTCAATAATGTAATGGCTACCTGGAAGATTAAATTCATAAATTACTTGGAAAGCCAAATCAAAGTTCTTCTCCACTAGCTTCTCCGCAATCTCACACCTCCTCCTGTAAATCAACAGCAAGAGGGGATAAGAACTCATCATTATATAAGGTCAAGATAAAAATAAAGTCATCGTAAGTAATGTAAAACTTCCCACTTAAATAAATCAGAAACCTAGGACACATCATATTTGGATTCTTGCACAAAACCTAATAAAACAGGCTACGAAAAAACGGAGGAATTTTAGCTACTCAAAGTACTTAATAAAATCTCTTTCCTGCTTGAGCAATCTACCAAAATTCCATTTGATTTCCACAAATGTCTTATCTAGTTTTTCTCTACCCGTTACTTTTATGATATCTGAGATGGATTACGTTTTGAAGTCAGTTTATTTTCCTTCCCTTCTAACATCTCCTGCCCAAGCAATTAGGTTAAACCCAGTGTAATTATAATGAACACTTACTGATGAACACATGGGAAAAAACCAACTCTAATTAAAACATTTAAAATAAAGAATCATGGTCCAAAAAATCCGACAGCTCTCTAAAACTACCAAAATTAATACTAGCACTCTTATGTACCTGATGTTTTACATGTAAACTTTAAGCGGGAAATAGTTTGCTTCAATTCTTTAATAATAGTTTCTATGTATAATGGGATTGCTCTCAGCCTCTCACAAACAAATAATTAAACCCAGCAATGATAAAGTAAGCACTGACCTGAACGTTTCTGGATCATTTGGATTTCCAAAAAGTGAATGTTTCCACTGTGGCCCATCTGGATCATTTGAGGATTTCACAACTTCCAGCTACAAACCAAATCCATCATAATAGTCAAATAGGAGTAAACATTAATAGTTTATAGAATTAAAGCAACTCAAATTGCTCACATATTTTACAAATTAGTTAAGAAAAAAGCACATAAAAGATATTCACAACTACAAATTGATTTTTTTTTGTTGGTTCATGCATCAAAACTACAAGAGGGATGTCCTTACCTGGATTGATACTCGAGCAGAAAACTTGACAAGTCCTTCTTCAGTGAGCTTCTCGGACGCACTTTTTCCTCTCACACCCTTTGTGACAAGTTTAGTAGATTCTCCACCTTTATATCGAGCAGATAGTCCTTCATCAAAGTGCATCTAAAAGCAAAAGGAAGATAAATAAAAATGAAACTGCAAATAGAGAAAACTAACTTGAATATGCAGATTACAAAAAAATGGCAGAAATATTCCTTTTCCTAGTATTACTACACTATTGCATTCTCAGAGTGACTGAAATGGCAGCATATGCCAGCTCCACTTCCACTTGAGGCTAAAAGTTTAAGCTTATAGTTGTAGGTGAGGGCCTCTAGAATAGGCTTATATTTATAACAAACCCCAACACGAATACCCATTGGACTTGAAGCATAAGCACAGGTCCACCTTACCTGGTGCTGAAAATGCTTAATTAAGAAATAATGATGATCAATATTTGAACTTTGGAACTTTTGGTATGAGAGTCTCTAGTACCATTTTAAGAAACCACTAACCTAAACGCTTAAACTTATAGGTAAGGACTTCAAGTAGTTAGGTTCTATAATTCAGAAGAACAAAGTAATAAATGAGGATGTAACTCATAGGATCAAAACAGAATAGATGAAATGGAGGAGTGTTATGAGTGTACTATGCACCCGTAGGATCCCTTACAAGTTGAAAAGTAAGTTTCATGGAATTGTGGTTAGGCCAACTATGTTGAATGGGAGTGAATGTTGAGCATCTAAGGTATAAATATCCACAATGTGAGTGTGGCAAAAATGTGGATGTTAAAATAGATGTCTAGTAACATGACAATGGATTAAACAAGGAATGACCATATCCACCAAAGAGAAGATGTAGCATGCATTGTGAACAAAATGAGAGAGAGTCAATTAAGATGGTTTGGTCATATCCACAGAGAGAATCAAATGCTCAATACAAGGTTTGATAAGTTAGTGGTAAAAGAAGTGAAAATGGAAAAGGGATACTTAAAATGATGTGAAGGTAAGTAGTATACAAAAATTTACAATTTTTGAATATTGATGGGAATTGCTTTCAAACAAAGTTGAATGGTGAAAAATAGATCTATATATCATACTCCAACTAGTTTGGAATTAAGACTTAGTTGTTATCTTGTTGTTCTAGGTGAAGGCCTCAAGAATAGGTTTACATTTCTAACATCATCAAATGTAAGATGTCAAACACACAAACATTTTTGGGGAGAACTTTTTTTTTTCCTGATTTCTTTCTGCTATAAGTTATAACAATAATTGAGAGTTTCCAACCCAATAGTTTGGAATTAAGACTTAGTTGTTATCTTGTTGTTCTAGGTGAAGGCCTCAAGAATAGGTTTACATTTCTGACATTATAAAATGTAAGATGTCAAAGACAAACATTTTTGTGGAGAATTTTTTTTCCTGATTTCTTTCTGCTATAGGTCATAACAATAATTGAGAGTTTCCAACCCAATAGGTAGAATCAATACTATTGTTATGTAAGGTTTAAATAAGATTCAAACTTGAAAATCCTCAATCTATCTTTTTGGCATTGTTTTGGAACAGGCTATGAATCTCACAATTTATTGTGGAGGATTGGATATTCATTTCAGGAGCTTCCATAGGAAAAGGTGTGTAACGAACTTGTTTACTTATTTACTATGTTCGGGGTGTTTGGATGCATCCAGGTCTTAAATGCAAAATTTTTAAGGATCAAAATTTGCCTATGTAATTACTCTACAATAGGTTTTTTTTTTTTTTCTCACACATTTGAAACCTGTGGAGGAGTTTTTCAGTTGATATCCAGCAGGACTGCAGAACCCCTTTGCTTTAATAGATACTTGGCAAAAAATTTTCAAATCTGCATATAAACCAAAGAATGGCAAAACACGAATAATTATAAATCAGTACCTTTGCATGTTCCAAGTGTTTAACAGCTTCCTCTTGGGAAAATGAATTCATAAACAATTGAATACAGCAAAGTCCAGCAGCAACATAGTCCTTCTTGATTACCTGAATAGTAAGTATTTTTGTTTAGTAAACCATGAATTGAATAATTTCAGTCACACTGAATTTGACTGAACTATAATTATATAGTCTCCTATAAATCTGAAATAACTTGCAGCATTCCAACACCTTAACATTGTAATGCCTACAAGTCTCTCCTAACCTATCAATTAGTTAATGCAGAAGTGGACAATTTAACAAAAGAGGCCTTCATCTCTAGAGAACATTCAGGAACATAAATACATAATCCTTTGCCCTGCCTCCAAAACCAATTCTGATCACTTGCTTTGCATGTGCTCTAATTTTTATTCTTTTATGGCAACAAAACCAAGCACATAATATAGAAATTACAATGGGTGAAATAAAAGGATAAAAAATGGCGATAAATCATAATAAACAGAATTACCTAGATCATGTCTTCCTCTAGTACCCAAAAAAAAAAAAAAAGAGAAGAATCCTAATCACTTGCTTTGCATGTGCTCTAATTTTTATTCTTTTTGGGCAACAAAACCAAGCATATAATGCATAAAATTGCATTGGGTGCAAGAAAAGGATTAAAAAAACGGTGATAAAACATATAAACAGTATTACCTTCTAGTAAGGGTGCACCCAACACACACAGAGAAAAGATGATGAAGAAGAGTGATGATACATCTACTGCAAAATCACACTAAGGTAACACAGGCTCTTAATTCTTGTTCTCACGGTAACAATTACTCCAGCCATTGCATATCACACACAGGGTTTATGTGCTGTGTCATGATAAATTTAATTATATGTTTATTTAAATGGGTTAATCTTAATCATGTCATATCTTGTTGATTTAACATCACTTTTTGTATTGGGCCATGTTAAACAGTATAGTAAGCATGTCGTGTTTGAGTTGAAGGCTTTGACCTGTTTACTTAATCATGCACTTTCTGGGCAAGTAGAAATGATGATTGCCACTCTGAGTGAAAATCATTTAAACATTTTTATGTGCATGAAATGCATCTTTGGCAAAAGGTTATGCCCTCCAAACTAATTCACTGCTCATGATTGAAAACATTTTAAAAAAAATGGAAAAAACTTTTCTATGTGCCTGAAAAAAATGGAAAGAGCTTTTCTATGTACCTGAAACTTGTATAGATAATTGAAATGCTTATGAGTTTCACAGTAGCTGCAAATACGGGCAAGGGCAGCTGCAGCATGCTGGTATACTGCTAAATCCTCCTGTTTTGCAGATGCCATTCTTGTTGAAATCACTTCCTCAAGAACAGACATTGCACCATAACCAATACACAAGTCACATAAATCATCAATAGTCCCATAATCAGTAGCTAAAGGATCAGGTCTTTGAGGTGATGAAGATGAAGCTACTACTCCCATGGCTGAAGGTTGAGGTGGCGGAGGAATAGCACTTGGAGGAAAGAACAACATGCAGGCATCAGTATAGTGACCATGACTGAACATAAATCCAAGCAAATGCTGACGAGTATACTGCAAAGTTCAAAAAGAGAAAAGGCTACTGTAAGGATTCCTGAATCTAGTTATCAGCTGACAACATATGAAATAAACAATTTCAGTGATGCAGCAATTTCTGATCATGAATGTAAAATTGTATATTTATGAGAGATTTTGCTTTTTATAATTTGAGTTCTGTGTATGGAGATCTTATGCGGGAAAAAATAAATCTCTTGTACGCTTGTGCACATGCATAATGCACACGTGGAAAAAGAAAAGTAAATTCACCGCATACTGAATGAATTAAAAGCTGTATCTGTGGAAAACTAAAGGATATGGTCAGCTTACTTCTTGTAAGTAATTAACACACTCAACATAACGAACGCTGTCCAGATTGCTGCGAGGTCCATCTTCAAAGTCAGAGTTATATGCTGAATTATTGTTTTTAGATTCTTGAGATGGCCTGGATCTTTCTGAACGTGGAAATGTAGATGGCATGTACAGAACATTGAGATATGAATCAGCAGAAAGTGAATCATCCAAGATTGTTGGAGCACTTCTAGCCAAATGTTCATACCTGAGGTCCAAGTCATATTAAATAGATTGTAAATAATAAAAACCACATGGAACTTCACTTTGCAGTTATCAGAACAACGTCCATGTCAGCCTTTAAATACTAAGAAAAGGGTAACATTGCATGTACAGTAAACCATAATAGTTATGCCAGAGTGCAATTTGAACAGAAATACATTAACAACTTTCTACTGGCCTAGCCAACACTTCATAGTGAGGAACCATATGTTGTCTCACAAATTGGCGAACCATCATTCTATGTGAAAATTTAACTAGCAAAAAGATAAAATTATAAAACCATACTAGCATCTCATTAGGATTACTAGTACCACAGCTGAATATAGCTGAAGTGCCTTAAGCTTTGATGCCTATAAAGGATGATATAATTATAGAACCAAAGAATCTTCATAGTTTGCATTAAAACTCAACATCACTAATGCATAGATACTGAAGCAACTCTTATAAGTTGCAACTAGACAAAGTTACAACAGAGACCACACTCTATAAAGTTCAGATTCTCAACATTAAAGCCATTCTACAGTGGAAGCAAATATATAATCTTGAGATTCAGCATAAGCCAATGCCACAAGAATCACATAGAGCTAGAATGGCCACAGCATTTCATTTTCAAGTTACAAGTATCTGAACATTATAGACAGATGTTGTCTACATATTATTGAAATAAGGTATATTGACTCATCACAATTATGTATATTATTTGGTAGTATTCGGATTTTGATACATAATCAAGTATTTTAAACCATGCTGTTAGCACCAACCATATGTTCAGTTGATGTTTCTTCATATTTTCACACAAGAAAGGAGACTAAATAATTAATAAAACAATATTAATATATAATCACAATGACGCATCAAGCAATTTCCATTTTGTAAATATTAGTTTATGTTAATCAGTATAAGTTCATCATAAGCAAATTAATAATAATTATTATTATAATAAATTAAAGTTGTGTTGATTAATTTGGGTCCCACACTCTACCTTGTATAGTTATCATGGAGTTTGTAATCAAGCTTTGCTTTTTTTGACTTAGTATTTTCAATAAAATGTTGTGTCTTTCCAGGTATGCAGTAACCTTAATTTACAGACAGACAGAAACAAGCTTACTTCCAAATAACAGCATATATTCTATAACACCTTTGAAAACACTCTAGGCCAGAGTCTCTTTATAATGCTGGCTCAATCCTAGCCCATTAGATAAATAAAAATATAGAGACAGAAAGTTGCATCCCATCTTACATAGAACGAACAGCCGACACATCTACTGGTGGGCCCCCTTCAATTGTATTAATGATCTCTAGAATTACAGGTGCTGGGTCCCCCTTGTACAATTGAAGAGCTTGCCTGAAACAGTCAAATGATTAACAAAGAATGAGAACAACCTGTTGTGAATGAGAAAGAGATATCATACTTCCTGACAAATAATAGAGGCATATATAGACCTAACATACTTGAACTTTACACGAGCTTGCGCATAGTGCTCCATCCTAATCAAAGCATGTCCCCATGCATTCCACACAGGGAAAACATCAATCTGAAAGAAGCACCAAGAATTTATGAGCTGAACATAAGCAAAACACAGCACCACCATTATCTAGAGACAAAATTTACCTTACACTTCTTGCAGGTGTATACAGCCATACTGTACCGTTCATCAACAGTCAACCTGTCACGGAGACGGGCAGATGACTCTTTATCAGCAATATCATCAAGAGAAGCAGCAATTCCAGATCCCAAGAGGCTTTGAAGCAACTCAGCACGTCCTAGCCAAATGTCTGCCAGTGACAAGATTTCAGATAGCTCATCTGTGGACTGACTACCCAAACTAGAGCTACCAGCATCTGAAGATGCATCATCTGCATCCTTACTTCTTTCAGAATTACTAGACAAGTCACTCCCACCAACAAGCTTCCTCAACAAGGATCTAGAATAAAGTAGCCCCTGTACATGCAACGCTAGAGTCATTATAACAATTGCTTGGCAGCTAAATAATAATGCTGTATCCTATGAATGCAAGGCATAACTGTTGGCTATTACGCATGCTCATATGACATTTTAACCATGATGATGGGAAGAATTTGTTACCATCTCAAGCAAACTACAAGCATGGCCAATATATGTACCTGTACAAATGTCTCAGTGGCATGATATGCCCGACCAATTGTTTCCATGGATGCATTCTCAGGTAACTGATGTGAGTTCAACACATTCTTCATCTGATTCATGCACAAGTCCAGAGCACTTTTGGCAGACACCAACTCATCAGAAGACAATGAAAGTAGAGCCTAGAAACCAAAAAAATTGAAACCTTCAGTAGGCACATATTTGAAGAAGAAACAGTCAATGCAAATAAACCTACTAATTATAAAATCTGTAAAGCATTGCACATATAGGAAACGTGCAAATCACATCTATGTGATAGCAGCCAGTGTAAGCTCCAAGTGCACAAGCCCAAATATTACAGTGCACTTGGCAATTCAAATTATCCAAATGTTTTTGCGAAAGAAAGATGATTCAAGATAAGAATTTCTTCACAACAAATGAACATAAATTTGAACATTTTTTGTTTTATATCAAGTCAATATTTGGTAGAAAACATCACAATGTTTACTTCTTAAAACATCCACCATCAGTTGTGATGCATTTCTACTTCTGGAAAGGGGCGATTCTTCCAGTGTCAATTGTCAGGGATTTAACACCATAATACTGATATGGTTCTGTAGGAATTTGTAACAATTACTTCATCAAAAACTATGCATATTTCATAGTTCAGTTTCCTCCAGTATACCTTAAACAGTATAATATCAGGAGCACTTTCATATCGATGTGCTGCACGAACGGCCTCATCTTTACTAGGATCACCTGTTAGTATCCATTCCTCAGCGATAGAAACAGAAGGAAGCCGTTCCTGTCCATCTGCAGAATATGACAAAACCCGATCCTCTTGAATTCCAGCCATTGCTTCCCAAGCAACTCTTTCAGATGGTGGCAATCCAGAACTCTTTCTCTTACGATATACGTCTTTCGTAGCATTCTTGTCTCCAGTATTCCGTGGGGCCCAGGAAAAAGCTCTGCGAGCTTCTTTTTGCAAGTTACTTAAGCTGCTACTAAATGATGACCTTGCAGGCGCACCTGTTTTTGTTTTTGGTTTCGGTCTTGCTCCAGACACAGAAATCCGAGGTTCTCTGGAGGGAGAACTTATACTTACAGCAATAGCTTTAGCAGCATATGAAATAATGACACTATTGTCTCTCAGTGATGGAAATTCTTTAAGGATCTGTTCATCAATATTATCAAAAACATGCTCAAGGAGTTAACAAGGGAAGTGTACAAAACTCTAAACTGCCAAAAAGGTGTGACCTTATCTAAATAATACATGAGGAACAAACATGACTCTCATTCAATAATAATCAGAGCTGTAAATATATAAAGTAATTCAAAAGTATCATGAGTTCTGAAGACAGCTAATTAGTAGAAAAGCTATAATACCAGAGCAGCAGATTGCAGCTGTTTCCTCATCAGTAGAACCTCCAGTATTAGATGTGGATGCTCATGCAAAGAAGAGCATCTTTGCTGCCATGGCAATGGCAAGGCAGCAAGAACACGAAGTCCTAAAGCCCATGAGTTAAGCCGCGCAATCTCGACATCTGACAGATTCCCATCTCTTCGTTTAAGGAAGAAGTGAACCTTCATAAATGAACAAAACTAAACTGTAAACGCACGTACTCAAATTGAGAAGTTAATAAAGTAATCAAACTAGATCTCAAAAAAAAAAGGTCAGTATTAGTTACAAGAAGTTGTTTTGAGCGTAGATTTGGTAATAGCTGCATTGCACCCATTGCAACTGGTAAAGCATCATCAGAGTCACGTAATGAAGAAAGAAAGCGTGATGCTTCTGCAGGACCTCCACCATTAAGAGGGTCTGCAGTGAGAAGCTTCACAAGTTGCCGACCCTGAAGTTCTCTTCGCAAAGCTATTGATAACCCTGAACTCTCAGCCACTTCTAGAGCAGCAGAAACAGCTCCTTTCCCAGCCAATCTAAGTGCTAATCCTTCAGGATCTACCTTACACTCCGCTTCAACCTAACATTTCCAATTTGCACAAATTATACACAAGTATAGAAGTAACCATTAAAATGAAAATTATGGGTTATTTGTTCAATTTTTTTATCAAAATTTTGTATATTATCACGATTAACAATAACAAATGAAAAACATTATATATGCATATATTTTAAGCAAAATTATTATTTATAACTAATTGTAAAATCATTCAGTTATTAAATGCATCCCGCGTATGATCTGTCAGGAAAAAAAATATATATATATTGCTATGATTTCATAAATTGTAGGCAGTGGACTAATGAACAATTAGGGACAATGTTTCGGATAGAAAAAAAATTCATCCCAACTCCCATATTCATAGTAGCGTGAGATATATATATATATATATATATATATATATATATATATATATATATATATATCCAACAAATATAATAGTAATTGAGAGAAATCTAACAGTTTAATAGTTAAAACAATTAAAACGAGAAATAGAGATTGCAAAACCCAAAAAAAAAACCTAAGGTAGAAATTGGGAGTGTGTGCGACTCTGCGTGTGCCAGAAGAAGGAAAATGAGAGAGGGGAGGCACCTGGCAAAAGTTTGAGGGTAAAATGGTTATAGTATTATTGCTGGAACAATAACTTAAAGTTGAGTTTAATATAC
Organism: Hevea brasiliensis; assembly: GCF_030052815.1. Taxonomy (NCBI): domain Eukaryota; kingdom Viridiplantae; phylum Streptophyta; class Magnoliopsida; order Malpighiales; family Euphorbiaceae; genus Hevea; species Hevea brasiliensis. Next base: position 102,240,333 of record NC_079496.1, read on the forward strand.
ATAAGTAAGATTGCTTGTACAAATTACAATGTTGTACATATATTTCCCAAATGTGATGATATTGTTGCAATACAATAGTTTGCATTGTTTTTTCAATCACAATATTATAAGTTATTTTTAGTTTATTTTGAACTAAGACACTGTATTTTTTAAATTCTTGTTATTAAATTGTTTATCTATGACAAAAGGAAAAAAAATGCCTTTTATATTCAATTGATAATTCAATTAGATGTTATTTGAATTATATGAAAATATTTAAATGACAGTCTTCTTATGCAAATATTGAACAAGTTTAATAATGAAATATTTCAATAAAAAGTCAAAACTAAAATAAAAGTAGAATAAAGAAACAAATAGCAGTATTAGCATGGCAACTTCATATGTCAGACCACATTTGATAAGTTATTCTTATGATTCAATAACTTGACATTAAAAAAATTAAAGTTACAGGATAGTATGGCAATAGTATCAGTGCCAAGTTCACTTTAAAAAAATAAAAATAAAAAATAAAAAAACCTGAAGTGGCCAAGTAGCTTATCTAAAACGTGCCTTAAGTTTTGGGCCTTTGTGAAAAAAGGGGAAGAAAAATAGAGTGCCACTATTACAGGAACAGTGTCAAATCTTTCAGTTTTAGCGTACATAATAATAATAATAATAATAATAATAATAATAATAATAATAATAATAATAATAATGTTTCATCCACAGAAGAGAGACAGAGAGTTGTGACCTCTTGCCAGCTACTATAATGATCATCAGAGCTCAATATATGGCTGTACCTCTGCAAAGCTTGTCTTGTTTGCAATACCTAGATATCCATAGAAAAATGTCATTGCATAACAAATATAAACATCAAACCAAGTGATATCCATTACAAAAGAAAGTAATTCTAGCAGTTACAGCAAAAGCATGACAAAACCCAGAATCTGTAAATATCAACACAAAAAACAAATTATGTATAATAACCGGTACCTCATTCCTAACTGGATCATTGTCTGGCAGGTGGCAGCTGCACATTGTGAGTACATCTAGAGCAGGATCAAGTTCCCACCTATGCATATACCTTGAAGACAATTTGTAATACTTTAGAATAAGTACTATATGTGCAGTGTGCGTGTGATAAGAAGTAAATTTCATTTAAGAATAACAAAGGAGAGTACACCATGGAGGACAAGGGATCCCCCTAAAAATTCAACAAACTACAAAGAACACAACAACAACTAAGTTTTAACCACAAACTAGTTGAGATTGGCTATTTGGATCCTTTTTTGTTATTCAACTCTATTTGAAACCAATTTCACATCAATATCTAAAAATTGTAAATCTTTAGATGCTATTGCCCTCCACATCATTTTAGGTCTCTCTCTTTCCCTTCTCACTCCTTTCAACACTAACTTACCACACTTTCATACTAGGGCAGCCAATGCTCTACATTGGACATGACCAAACCATTTTCATAGAGCACATGCCTAAATATAAGTCAAAAAATCACCTTGTCCGGTTGACCCACAACCAATTAAAGAACAAACTATGATTTTTATATTGTTGAAGGAGCATGCATTTCTTTCCATCCAAAGACTCCATCACATAGCAAAAAGAGTTGGTCCAAAGAACATTGGCATCTTTCCTGACACCAAAACCTCTCCATTTTAAACAAGCGTCTAAAGACAATGGGCACACCTATTGCTACTCAAAAATAATGAGGTCAACATAAACCACGGCATTTACACTGCTTGTTAGATGATAAAAATATATTTTGATAGTGCTATAATGAGATTTTGGTAATGCAGGCTTCCAAAAAAAAAAAAACAACCACACAACAAAAGAAAAGAGAACGCTTGCAGACTATGCTATTATGGAAAGAAGATTTCCAAGTGAGCCTCACATGGGATCCAATTTTATCATGGATAGGATACTGTCAACTAGTTCTTATTCTTAAGTTTGTCTAAATTATTACACAAATGAATTTTTTTCCTTTCTCTTTTCCCTTTGGTTTTGAGATCTCACAAGCTTTGGAAGTGAAGGGATTTCGTGTTTCCAGACAAAGGCTGCAGCCTGCAGGTGGGACATGTGTATCTTACTATTGAGCAAGTTACTGAATTATGTATCCTCCACTGGTTAGAAACATTATTTCAACATATTGATTACAAATCCCTGTCCCTATTAGAATTGGCATTATCTGGTAGCACATTTAGTTCTATGTACTCTTCAGCTCAATCCAGATAAGACAGAATTATATACTGTAGAAAGATTGTGCCAAACAGCCCTAACCTAGGTCAGATAAGGGAACATACACCTGAGGGTAAAACTCTATTTCAAACAACAATTAAGTCCACGTTTAGATGATTTCAAAACTTCATACACTTCACAAAAATGACTATGATGTAAAATTTTGCTATTAACAACCCAAACTATGCATTTTCTCGCCTCATTTAAACCCACATCAGATGATGTTTCTCATATCTTTGCAGTAAAAAATATCACTAAAACATAAAACATTTTAGTTATTATTTGATAACTTTGATATGTACCTATAAGAGCTTGACTACTGAAGAAGTGATTTTTTTTACTTTCAGAGCGCAACTTTAGCCAATGAAAATAAATTAACTCTCCACTCCCCCTCCACATCATAAACACATACAGGCAAAAATGAATTGATGGATGAATAAAGTAAATTGTAAAGATAATGAGGAAAATCATGAGTTCACATACTTGAGGGCAAGTCTAGCTGCCAATTGTTTATTCTTCAAACGCAAGCAATACTGCCAGCTATTGCTCCAGATGCTTTGGCCTCCATAACCTTGAGGCTGGCCAGGCACTGGATGGTTTTCTTCTCCACGTTCAATGAGTAGTTGGAGTAACAGGTCTGAGGCTCCCTCACGTAAATAGCGGTCCGAAAGTGCAAGAGCATCCATCAGTTTCCCTTCACCAACCAATCTGCGGGAAAAAAAAATTCAGTAAATTGCAAGAAGTGCCAAGCATATGGACATTAAAGAATGGACAAGAAACGATGGGAAATTTTGTTGGAATAGGCATGTATTATACTTGTGACTAAAAATGGGAATTGTGCTTTTTCTCTCAGTGTCACGGTCAATGTCTTGGGCTTGCAACTGGCAGGGTGCAAGTTCAAGTCCCCAACGCACCCAAATGAAAAAAATACAAGGGTCAGCTATCTTCACATTCTCCCTCCCAAGACCCCCAACTTGCTAGGACCATAGTTTGGTTGCCTCTTATTGTGCTTTTTGTTCTCTTCAACCAAAATGTACTACCAGAAAGCATTTACTTGAAATAAATTCACAGAATATATAAACTACAAAACAGCCTCCTGAGCACTTACGGATAGCTGTCCCCTCACACAACACTCAAATTAAATGACAACAAAAGCAAGCTACAATAACTATAGAACTTAACTATCCCTACCCTGACTCGCCCAAATAAAAAAGGAAAGAATAACCCAAAAAAGAAAGAAAGCAATACCGCTCTACAGCTTTCTCATAGGGTTCTTCATTTTCCCAATCCAATGAAAGATATACTGTAGCATCAAGTTCAACAGTATCAGATTTTGAGGAATCCTGCTGTGGATCAGGGGCTGCAACACCTTCACTGCTAAGGTCTGGCAAGGCCTTCGAAAGATTACTGCCACTGACAATGTCATCAACTTCCAACTCAGTATCACTATCATGCTCATGAAGTCTCTTAATGGCAGTTCTTGTATCAGTTTTAACCTCATCATTATTAGCCTTATGCTTAGATGTTACAGCAAATTCTGAAACTCGATGTCGATTGGTTTGCATTTGTATCCATCGGTTCAAAGTTGGGAACCTGTAAATGTTTACAAAAATAAACTAAGAATTAAAGAGAAAATATAAAATCATAATGTGACGGATTTCAGCGCTGATTCAATTATTCAAAGCATGCAATTTACCTCTCAGATTGATCAAGAGCAAACTCATAAAATAGTCTGTCACTATCAGGTGCTGGCAATAATCCATCATCGAAGGAACTAGATATAGCAGAGTCACTACCACTATTTAAGATACCACTCCCAAAAACACACGCTAACACAGCCCTCACTGGGGATATTTTAACCAAATGTTTTACAATATCCAACTGGAGAGGGTATAGAGGCACTCCAGGTGTTGCTGAGGAGCGACTATAGCAATTAGGCCTAGCTTCTTTAAAGGATGTGGGAAGTAATTTATTATCCGAGTAACTTTTAGAGTAAGAAGGAATGACAGGAATGCATGCCCATCCACGACCAGATCGTGGTGGATAAACAGGTGGTACACATGCTGATATAACTTCATGGACAAAATCAGCACACATAATCTCAGCTACCTTTCCAGCTGCATCAGTGCTGCCTCGGTCAAAGACCAGACGAGTTAGAAGCTGCAACATGTAATGTTAAAGCATGAATACATATCTAGATGTGGAAACAAAGTGGCTAAAATTGAATGCCTAGTTTCAAGCCAAATTTGAACAATAAATTATGTATAGATGTATGACATTCATGTTTCCATGTCAATTTGTGCATTAAAATGATACTGTTGCTTTGCAACACATCAATTTCAGTCATACAACAATGATTTTCTCTTCAACATGGGAAAAAGGATAAAACTTCAATAATTGGATTAAAATATTGGGCTGATGTAATTAAAAGTCCATGAACAATTCACTACATGATATCACTAAAGATGTCAAGTGAACGGGTCTTCCCATCCTTGTATTAATAATCCTCAGATTTAATGCATTTCCTCAAGCATTCACCTCTCAACTGCTATGAAGGTTGGTCAAACAGGCATGACTCAACCAAGTGCAATTTCTCTGCAAGTTCCACTACCCTCCATAAAAACTATGAAAAGCATTTCCACAAGATTGAGTGCACATAAACAAATGTACACATTTTCGACAGTTTCACATTGATGTGATGCATGGTTACATGTTTTGTCCTAGTACATGGTTCCGCATTTCAAGTTGGAGTTCTTTCCAATGCTCCCCAAGTATTTGCATCGCTTCACTCAGCCCCAAACTTACAATTGAAGAAACCCATAATAAGATAAGTGCGCCAAGACAAATACTTTGACAAAAAATAAGATAATCCACAGTTAAGATGATTGAAAGGCTTACATCTTTAGGCCACTCATAAACAAGGGAGAAAAAATTGAAATCATGGGTTGTATCAGTCCCATCAACTATGTCACCAATTGCAGCAATATGGAGAATAAACTGTGATAGATATGTAGTAGGCTTGGCACTTAATGAACCAAAAAATCTCTTCCCAGCATCTTTCAAATCATAGCCAACAGGCTGTGTGGTACTTTCTCCACCACCTGAACTCATGGTCATCTGTTTGACAACTTTCAACCCAAGTCCAAGAACCCCATCCTTGTCAAGATCAGCCAAAGCTTTCCGTTCCATATGTTGGTGATCACATTTTATAAAATTTAGCTCTGTTTCTTCATCAGCAATAGCTCTTGCAAGATTATGAATCTTACCTATGATTTTATGGGAGAAAGATGCATCAGAACTGCAGAAACTTCTATAGGATCATAGAAAGAAGGTATAAATCTCTTTCCCACAAAAACAATTTAAAACAAAAAAGTTACCACTCAAAAACTGTCTCTTGCCCTTGTGAGCATCTTCGATCATCTGATGTAGCATAGCAAGGGCACGTTCCTTTTGCCCCTGATGAATCAACTCCTTTGATGTTGAAATAACAATCTCACCAGATAGAATTGCTTGGAGGCCTGGATTTTCATCCTAAAATAAAATATAAAACCACAGGAGCAACTATGAGGAACTTATTTTAGCATATATTCACTAAAACATCCATGAAGGAAAACCATAAGAATCAGGAGAAGCTATATCCATACAATTTTCCCCAAGGAAAATAAAAAAATAAATGGTACTTCTCTGGATAGCATTGGATTGTTTACCTTGCTAAAGCAAGTTGAAGAAGAAAAATCACAAGTGAAAACTAAACATTGTGATTGACATTTTTCTTTTTCATTCCAAGCATCAAATAGGTCAAATAACTAGTTAATAATTTCTCATCCTTTCAAGAACCAATTCTTTGCCCTTTATATCCAGAAGAATCCAAGTTGGTCTCATCTTCTAGGAGCCAACCAAAGGCTCTACTGCTATAGCAAAGTGATAGAGAGGAAAAAAAAATTCAACTGTCACCTCCCCACTATCTGGTTCATTTCCAGAAAGGAGATAAGAGGAACTTTGAGCAACAGATTAAGACTATCTACTGATAAAATCAACTGATATATGCATCTCCCAACTTATTGTTGGGCAATTGTGGTAACAATAACAATCCAATCACCCAAAATCAATGAAATTCATTGTCAATTACAAACTATTGATCCCATAAATTAGCTTACTTGTTCCAACAACTCATGCAAACGCTTGAGGACACGTCTAGACACAGAAATGACTCCCACTTCATGGATCCGGTCCCAGTAAGTGGAGCCTGTCTTTGGAGAACCTCCAGGATAGATCTCAGATAACATGACTTGAGCCTGTATGTGATACAAGTAAATGCATAACAGCAAAATCAAATGCTGCACCAAGGTACAAGAGTTGGGACACACACGAGAGAGAGAGAGAGAGAGAGAGAGAGAGAGAGAGAGAGAGAGAGAGAGAGAAAAATGAATATTATGAGCACACAGGAAAACAATAGTACTCAATTGCAGTTATTGTAGTTGGAATACCTTAAATAAAGCTTCAAGTGCATAACATTAGAACTGGTAGGTAAGGAAAAAACATCGATTTTAATTCTTATGAAAATAACAGTTGCATCTGATAAAGAGCTTGGCATTGACTCTAAACTACAAGTAGTTCACCAGCAACTGATTTTCATTTTAATTTAATTTCATCGAAAAAGGAAGACTATATGCCAAGGAAAGGTAATATTTCCCTTAAGGCCAAGGCAATTTTAAATTTGAAAAGTTAAACATGTGAAAATTTCATAGAACTAGGACAGAAGAATAGGAGAATGAGAATGCCTGGAAAAAGCACACTGCTCACAAAGCTAAGATATACGTGGATGTGAGAAGTACAATGCATAAAAGACCAAGAAAAGCTTCACATTAATTGAAAAGTAAGCATTGCCTGATCCAGAAGTTGTTGGGACATGTTTGCCGATCTTGCACAAGTAGCAGCAACATCAATACATAGAAGAATCTGGAAGCAAATAGAAATATGTCAGCCTACACAACCCTTTTACCTTAACTAAGAAAAGGGAAACAGAAAGCAAGCATTGTAAGCACTTACTGCAGCCAAAGGACCCAACTGTGAACGCAGAGAAGAAAAATCTAGCTCTTGCCCAGATGTCCCATCAGTAGCACGAGATACTGCATCTTCCACCTAGTAAAGAAACAAGAACATTGACAACATAAAACAGTATGAGAAGATAGAATTTAGGAATTATTCTCATTGTAAAATTAGGAAATTTAAGAGTTTTATTATTTAGGAATTTTATTCTTATTTGATCTATTATTTAGGAATTTTATTATTTCGTAGTTTATTTTTGTTTGATTTAGTATTCCTAATTAAGATTGAATTAGGGTTCTAAAATCCTAATGTGATTGGGATTCCTAATTCTATAAATAAGACCTAGGATTTCTATTATTATTCGACAAGCTTTGTTAGGATATTTATTTGATATTAACATGATTTCTGCGAATTAGTTCTCTGTGTCAAGGATTGATCCTTGTTCTTCATTTGTTCTACGTCACAATAGTAGGGTATTTGGAATACGAATTCCATGGAGTAAAATGAAAAACTTGGCTAGATAAGACTTGGCTGAAAATAAATTGTGAAGGATTCAACTGGAGAATAAATACAAGTAAATAAAATGGCAAAGTAATAACCAAAAAGCACTCATTTGCAACATTATACTATCACGATGGAATATTAGTTTGTCCACCATAAAAGACACAATGGTTCCTTTGAATATCTTAAAAACAAATGGTATGCAACAATAATCCCAAAGATACTTCGCTTCCACCAAACACGTCAAACCTCAACACCCACCATTGTACTGAAAACTAAAGGCAAACCAGATACCCTTAATGGGTTAACAAAGCTTCTGGCCTAACCATGGGGACATATGAAATGGTAAAGAAGGATTTAGCAACATTAGAACTTTCCATACATATAGCCCTAGACCAAGTGGAAAGCAGAAAATATCTATACAGCCAATCCCAATAAGATAGGGTTTCAGGATTTGTTGAGTAGAGCTGAGTATTCAAAATTTGCCACATTTACCCATGCATATATAACAATTTATATGATGCCGACCACAGTGTAAAAGCTACAGAAACCTTTAGTAACATTGTTTAGTATAGTTCTATTTTTGAAATATTTCTTTACTAAACAACATGATTAGGAAGAATTCAATATTCAAAGATACTAGAATAACTTGTCAAAGCATAAAAGAGAGCTAGACTGACCAATCTGGATTCAGATGCTCTTCGGAAAGCACCATCAACCCATTCAGCCAATTCAAGGGTAGCTCTATCTTCTGCAGATAATGAAAACCGATGAACCGCTTCTTCCCCAATATCATACTTTGCCCTTTGCATGCAGCTGCAGGATAAAAGGGTATCAACATGGTTGCGTCAGTTTCGATGACAGAACATCTATTGATATAATTATTTACTCCCTCCATAACAAACAACATAGTATCAGGTCTACTACATTTTTGTGAAGATGGCTCAGCCATCCCTGGTCAGTGATCAATATATAGATTCTCACTGGTTAAAAGATGCAACAGTTGAATTTCATGGCATAATGCAGAAGGTCATACCTAATATTAAATCTATTAAAAATAGCATCCTACAACATTTTACAAGCATCTTAAAAGTGAGATTCACTGATATGTGCATGCCTTGAATTAATTTTCAGATAAGAATTTACTAAATTTACAGGTTAAGAAGCTTGGATGGGGCTGCCCGTAAAACGGTCAATGCCTCCTTCCACCTCCACTGCCGCTCACATAATGGTAGAAGACGCTGCAAAATTGACAACCGCCATTGCCAATCTTCAATGAAATGTTTAGCAATAGATATTCTCCACTCTAAGGCCTGTCTTCCCCCCGTATTCATGGTATCATTTAGTGCATGCTCTTCAATGGTGCCTGGTGGAAGATTGCGACGCAAGATATCGAGCAACAATCCTGTGAAAGAAATAACCAGTTTGTTTCCCCCTTCACAAGTAGTAACATCAGTATGCTCCCAATGACACGTAGAGGGTGATTCAGAATTGCTCCCTGGTGAGGCACAATGCGTCAAATTGAGAGAGAAACCATCCATATGTAAAAGCGAAATTATAACATTCACCATCAATATCTGCATCATTAAATAGAACAACATTATATAAATATCCAAGGAAAATAACAAGGAAAAAAAAATTAAATACTTTCTGCTACCTACAAAGGAAAAGGATTGGATTCTAATAGAAATTGTTAAAATGGCAAAGTTAATAAAACAGCAGTTAATAAATTGAATTGTAGTCAAAATCTCAGATCAAAATAACAATCTCAAATGATTTTAGTACATAAATCCTTAGAAAAAGACTACTTCCAGAACTGATTTACAAGTCTTTCAGCCCAGGAAGATTCGCGCTTGGTAAATTTGCAAACTAATATTGTAGGTGTAAACAAAAACATGACAAAATCTCGCCCCCTGCCCCCACCAAGAAAAAAAAAAGGGAAATTCATGCAGAGCCACCTTTCGAGGAATATTTGTAATAGCCTCCAAGTGGTTCCTCAGATCTTTCAAATGGCATAAAGCTGCTTGATGATGACTCCCTCTTCCATCAGTCATAGACCTTTCCATTACTCCCAGTGCAATAACAATAGATTCCAAGGCATAACGCATATGCATAAGTTCGATGTCTTGCATCCTAATAAAAAACTTGGAATATATCAGCATGTTGAAAATACTAAAGGTAAGCCCAACACACAGTTGAAGCTGGTACAAATGGGATAATTGTTACAATCACTCAGGAAACCATCACTTGCAGATTTTTTCTGTCAAATAAATAAGCATCAGATTCAAGGGAAACAAGGACATGGCCAAATGAAATAAAGCATCAATATATTGTTGAACATTTCATGTAAAATAGGAACAGATTAAGAATCACTATTGAACCCCAAAATCTTTATCAGAATCAAGCATACTATCCTCAACTGGATAGGCCTATTTCAGAAAAACACATTTGAATGGCGATGTGTATATTAAACAGGTGCAAGTCAATCTACCAAGAATTCCACATGACATATGATCACTGATCAGAATATGCAATAACAACATTTTCAACTTCTGAAGAGTAGACAATCATAGGCAATCACCACAATAAGTTGAAAAGCATCCATGAAATGAATTAAAAGCGTCTCTCTCTCTCTCTCTCTCTCTCTCTCTCTCTCTCTCTCTCTCTTTTCCCCTTTTTGTTACAATTATGCTCTCTAAGGAAAATTTAAAACAACAAACTAATGCAGAAGGGCTATGCAAATGCAGAGAATATTCACTTAAGAAGCTCCTCCAGACTCGAGACTATTTTTTACGTCAAATACAAGGATATGTAAAAATATATTAAGCACGTGTCAAAGGTAGTTGCAATATATTTGTCTGATATGCAAGACACAGCAAGCAAACACCATAATTGCTTCCATGAATCCCATCCTGAATCCACCATACAAATACCAGCATCCCAAGTCTCAACTAAAATGCACACTTAAAAATGGGAAAAAAAAAAAAAAAAAAAAAAAACCCAACCTGCTTTTCTAAAGTCTTGAAAAACTCATACTGCTATCCACATTTGAAAATTGAAATGTGGCCACACAAAATTATGGAGATCCATTCAAGTGCATACCTAATACAGCAATGATGTAAAATAAAATCTGCATACACACCTTTTCCAGGCTGCTACAGTAGAAGCAATGGGCTGCATGCTAATTAATTCAATAGCATCCTGAAATTTTATTACTGGAACGACATCAAATAGCACCTACAGAAAAATTTATCCACTTCCAATTCAATATCCGAACAAACAAAAAATGAAACAAATATTATTAACTCCAGTTGCATGCCAATGGTAAATGAATCTTTTTATCTTCAAAATAATCATCGAAAAAGGGAAAATGCAATCATATAATTATCCAACATTTGCTAAAAAAACAATTACACACCAACAAATCTATATATCACAAGAAAAAATATTTGCAAGTCAGCAAAACAAAAAAGAAAAGATATTTTTATTAAAAATGTGTAATTGTAAACTATGCATGGTCTTCAATCCAAATAAGTAAATATGCAGTTCAGATTGGCATACAACTCTGCCTAGCCTATCAAAAGTAAAACGTACAAGAGTATTACCCGGAGAGGACTCTGAACAGAAAGTCTTTCCAGCACAAAGTTTTCAACAAAAGGTTCTGCTTGATTATCTTCATTTCCAGACACTATTTTTTGGTTGCCAGACAACATTAATGAGGATTTTGAATTCCATGACTGACCAGAATTGACACAAGCAACAAAAGAGGCCAGATCAAGCTGATAACACAATGAATTGCACAGATGTTCCACACAAGATATCTGTCAACCACAAAAATAAGGCACTTTCATATTCAACTGATCCTTTAGGCAAATAAAGGCATAACATTATTAAAAATGAAAACGAAAATAAAGGAAATTACATCGTCCATTTGACTACTGTATAGCGAAGATTCTTCCAACCGAAATACTTGGGACTTATTACAGGTCCAGAGAAGTTGCATTAAGTTCCTCCTAGCTGTTGTCTTACCAGATAATAGATCCCAACCCATCACAGCTACCAGGGGCCTAAGTCGTGGAAACAACATAAGAACCTGGAACATTTATGAGTAAATAAGACATGTACCAAAAATTCCAATTTGCAAAATAATCAATAGTCATTCCAAGCTCCCATATTTAACTGCTAAACATAAAAGTGTGCACATACATTGCTAGCCTCTTGAAGCTGTTCCCTCTTGACATATGAGAGTGCCATATCCATGACACATTCAAGGACATGTAATCCAGAGACACGAGCATAATGGTACATGTCCCTCATGCAAACACTGATTGCAATATTCAAGGATGAAAATGGATCATTTAAATCTGAATCCACTTTCATTTCTGTAAGATAACTTTGAAAGCGTTCTAAAGGGGGTGGAATGTGGTTGTTGTCAAGTGCACGTGAGGTCTCAATCTCTTGACGCAGCATGTCATCCTGGATAACCTGCAGAAACCACCTTGTCTAATCAACACTCCAAAACACATGAGTGCAATAAGAACTAGATGTACACATGCCCCCTCCTTAAGAATTATATTAAAAAAGCCAAAATTTTCTATCAAGAAATAATTAACGGATTTAAAAAAAAATGTATTAAGTCTTTCACAAGTCTACATTAGGAGTAAGCAATAGTATTAAATCATTAATAATCAAGGTCTTTGTGTAGTGGACTAGCCAAGGTAACCTACTTCAAGCAAGACTTAGTTTATATGAAATCCCACTCAAACTAGCCTAAATTGGAATTCTATTTTCTAAAAGGAACCCTTTGCTTAAGAAGTGGAGCATCCAAAGTTACTTCGAAAAGTAAAAAATTTAAAAGTGGATTAAACTCACTTTGACAACCAGATTTTGGGATTTCCTCCACAAACTGCCAATTACTAAGCAATCCTCAAATAGCTTAATCAAAACATTCCATGCATTATACAAGGACTCTAATCAGCTATAATCATCCAATAGAAGATAAGACCACCTAAAAGATTGCCAAACAATAATTCAATTCCAAGACAACACATAAGAAAATCTAGAGGAAAAAAGGAGAGAAAAGTACAAGCAGCTACATCAAAAAATAATGTAAAATAAAATGCTTCATGCTAACTTCCAAGTTCTAGGAGAGTGAGCAAAAAAAAAGTTGTCAAAGAGCTGATTTTTTGTAACAAACATAAGCAACTTACCTGAATTATTTCAACAATTTGTCTACAATTTGATGAGAGAGCCTCTCCATAAATACATAGCAACTTTTCTTGCATGACATGCCAGGAGACTCCATATCTTTCCCTTCTTGACAATACCCTCACAAGGAGATCTTGCAAAACCGTGCTATTAGAAACATCAATAGGAAATGTCAATAAATATCTAGAAGATTACAAACAATACACAACAATTTTCACATATTCTCTCCAACTAGTATAAAAATGAAAGTAAAATAGCAGAAAATTTTCCCAATGTGTTTTTATTTGAAGAAATTTATCAGTGTTATCAAGAAAGGTCTACAAAATTAATTCAGGTACATAACCCAAAAAAAAGTTCAACTTAAATTAAAACAGGTAGAAGAATTTTGCATGCAAATTTATACACAAGAAAGCCTTCAAACTAAGATATAAAATTTAATACGTGAAGAAACTCCAAAAACACAAAAAAAATGTTGAAAAGAAAAAGAAGAAAACTAAGGCCATACTGTCAATCACAGATGAAGTGTTATGGACGCATTTGTGGTTGAATTTTGGAGATTTACTTTCTATTATTATCTTTTAATTAAGAGTTATTTCCTTTTCAGAATTGTAATCCTTCTTATACAGGGACTTCTTATTCTAGTAAGGATTATTATTATTTCTTTTCTAGTTATAAACTTGATGAAATTAGGATTTCTAATTCTAATAAGATTCCAATAGATCTTGTGTAAACCTCTCGCATAAAAGGGTTACTTGAATTAATAAAATAATGCAGAACTATTTTTCAATTAAATTGAGATCTGGACTCTCTCTTCTCCAAGTCTAAAGTTAGATGTCCCTTTTAACGAGCTCACGTTTTCAGCAACAATAGGTTGAAGAAAGAATCGAGATAAAGCAAAAGTTTTAACTTTTGAATCAGATTTCACTATTAACAAGCCTATGACGAGATCCTAGGCACAAGAACATAACAAATTGGTATAACAGCCAATAGTCATGGGCGACTCAAATCCAAGAGAAGAGTTGAGATCTCTTTTCCAAGAAGCACAAGCCATATCCGAAGCTAGGGTGGCTGAAGCAGAACCGAGAATGGACTCTTGAGTTGCACAATCAGAAACCAAGATAGGAGCACAATTGTAGCTTTTATCTCAGCAACTTCAGGAAATTATTGATGGTGCCAGGAGAAGCCAAGGAAAAGAATCCGATGGAGGAATGGGTAGTAGCAATGGTCACATGCTTAAAAGAATTGAAGAAAGGGTACAAGGGCAACCTGTAATAGGAGTTGTTCCACAATACACTAAGTTGGATTTCCTAACTTTTGATGGAACCGAAGATCTATTAATTTAGCTGCATAGATGTGAGCAATTCTTTTCCAATCAAAGGACTTCTAAGGCAAATGAAGTAGGTCTTACGGCGTTCCATATGCTTGTAGAATTGGTTCTACAGATTCGAACAAGAAGAACCAAACTTAACATGGTGAGTCTTAAAGGATTATTGTAATTTGTGTTTCGGATCTCCACTCAATAGCAATCCTTTGGGCAAATTGCCCAAAGGATTGGTTAATTTGAACCAAATAGGAATATTAGAGGAGTAACAATAACAATTTCAAAGTTTGCTAGCTTAAGCAACAACAATCTAACTAGGCCAAGAGGTGGACTTATTTACTGTGGGTCTAGTTGATTCAATCAAGGCTTGAAGTGGAGATGCAAAATCCACCAAGTCTAATACAAGCAATGAATTTACCAAGAGCTTTTGAAAGAAAACAACAATTGGGGGGAGACTTATGACAAGGAAATTGGACAAATTCATGGTCCAATACAAGAACAGTACCTATTTCATCAATTCCGCCTGTAACCAAGGCTACTGCCAATCAAATCATTGGCACATCACAGAATTCTAGATTAGGAAGTGTATCATCTTCCTTTATTAAAAAATTGAGTTGTGTAGAGATGGCTGAACAAAAAGCAAGAGGCTTTTGCTATAATTGTGACGAACCATATTCCTTCGAGCATCAATGTAAGAAGTGTTTTGGTTGGAGATGGATGATTCAGAGGAAGCAACAGGCAAAAGACTATGGATGATTCATAGTCTTATACCACTGTTGAGTTTGAGAACAAACTCTTCTATAGGGGGGAGTAATGTTATGAACGCATTTGTGGCTGAATCTTGGGGATTTACTTTATATTATTATTAGATATTAATTCTTATTTTAATTAAGAGCTATTTCCTTTTCAGATTTGTACTTTTAATTCTAGTAGTATTATTATTATTTCCTTGCCTGATGGAATTAGGATTTCTAATTCTAGTAGAATTTCAATAGATCTTGTGTAAACCTCTCTTATAAAAGCGATTACTTGAATTAACAAAATAAAGCAGAACTATTTTTTAATTAAATTGAGATTTGAACTCTCTCTTCTTCAATAAGTCTAAGGTTAGAACTCCCAAGCTCAATTTTCAGCAACAATAGGCCAAGGAAAGAATCCAGGTAAAGCACAAACTTCAGCTTTTGAATCAAATTTCACTCTTAAAAGGCTGTGACGAGATACTGGGCACGAGAACATAACAGAAAGTTTCTTCAACAGTTATACAACAAGGGAAGGCAATGCTCCCCAAAGCCCAAGCCATACTATGCTGAACATAATCCAGCACCAAATAACTGTTCTTCCAAAATAAAGATGATGGGTATTGTTTTAAATTCGCGAATCAACTTTTGCGCTAACTAAGAAACTCATGTCTTCTCTTCCAAGAATTGCTACTCGCTAGTATAAGGTGTGTTGATTTTCTCCTATTTAAGAATCTTCGCAGAAATTGTTTTGTTTATTTAATGAGCCCTGGATAATAACCTTCATTCAGTTTTAATTTTAATTCCACACTCACATGATAACTACATGCAAGAAGAATTTTAAAATTAATAAAATTTACGAGTTAAGCATCATTATAACTTTCATTTACTGTTGACAATAAATCGAAATATACATACCGATATTCAGCCTTGTCCACTCCACGATCAAGGTGAAGATAACGAATGTGAGAAAAGGATCCTCGTTCATCTCCTGCCTCCATGCAATCTTTCATGGCCTCTAAATGTGCTAACTGAACGCTTCTTTGAATCAGAGAAAGCACCTTCTCCTCCTCCTTCTCCTCCTCGTTAAAAATATCCATACTCGCCTTCTCATCCATCCTCACAGTTAGAGCTAAACCTGAATTCTCAACATCATCCCCCTTCAATTGCTGCTGTATATTCCAGCACAGTGCTTCAAAAACATCAGAGTGATCTAAAATTACCCTCTTCAAACACATTATTTCCCCCTCTTCAATGGAATAAACAGTAGAATCTGCCCTTCTATCGCTCCCTTGCTCCTCCTTAACAGCATCGTTAGCATCGGCTCCAACATCTGGCTTCAATCTCTTCACCCCCAACTCCAAAACCTTGTCCAAAACCCGCAAACAACCCCCCAATTCACTAGCCACGTCCTTCAAATCCTCGCTCCTAGTTCTACCCAACAACTCCGTCACCATGTCGCTGAGCACTTGAACCAATAACAGGAACTCCGCGCGCAATCGCAAGATAACAGGATCGAAGCTCCATGCCTGCGAAGTGGAGTTACTGTATTGCAAGAGCTCTAGAGTCGATAGATAGGTGAGCAGAGAAGGCGATGGACAGGAGGAGGGTGACCAGAGGATATTCTCGAAGCGGCCAGAGTTGGCAACTATGCTTTGGAGAATAGCGAGGGCTAGGTCAGGGTTTTTTGATCGGAGAGCTAACAGAGTAGCACGCAGTGGCTCGAATTGAGATAAATGAAGGTGGTTCGCGGCCAGGCGCGATAGGAGCTCGGTTTCTTTGTCCATTTGCTGTGGATTCGATTACAAATTAGATGGATCATATGATATGATGATGAGTATATATAGATAGAAGAGTAGGATGGCCTCTCGGGCTGGCTAACTGAGATTATTACAGGGAGGTAGGATGACGTCTCTTGCTTTTCTATACAGCTGTGATGTTTGGCTCTTGAGAAAATGAGTCAGACACACGCAAGAGCCATGCTTAAATGGGTTTAATGATAAAAATAAACAAAAATTCCAGGTTTTTCAGTTTTCACTGTACACCCGGTCTCAATTTATAGCAACCTTTTGTTAGTGACGTGGGCACTAAAATGTTATTAACACAAAATAGATACCTTAGGGCCTCGGTAAATTCAATAATAGATGTTTATTTGTAATTATGTCTTATATGATTCTCTATTTAAATATGTTAGCTTTTTTTAACATGTAATATATATATTTTTTATACTCATATTTATAATTTAATATTTTTATATATAATTTTTAACATTTTTTAAGATTATTTAATTTTATATAATTATTTTATTATGAAAAATAAGATAATTTTATATAAATTATAAATTATTAATATTTTTATATATAATTTTTAATATTTTCTAAGATTATTTAATTTCATATAATTATTTTATTATGAAAAATAAGATAATTTTATATAAATTATATATTATATTATGGGATTTTTATAAAATAATTATTTTTTTTATAAAGTAGTTAATTACAAAAATTTTATTAAAAAATTCTTTATATGAAAAAATACATATAATATTTTTAAAAAATTTAATAAATAATATTTAATAAACCAACACTTGTTCTTATAATTTTTTAATAAAATTTATTATACATAATTCATCTCTTAGATTATTTTTAAAAAATATTATATGTACTTTTTTATTTGAGAAAATTTTATTTTTTCGTTAAGTTAAAAAAATTTCGTAATTAGTTAATTTAAAGAAAAAAATCATTTTAGAAAAATTTAATAAAATGAGTAATAAATTATGTGAAATTATCTCATTTTTTTAACAAAATAATTTGACTGATATAAAACTAAGTCATAAAATTTTTCATAATTTTTTATTGATATATAATAAATTTTCAAAAAATCTATTGCAAACAAAACTTCTTTAAAATGTTGCCATATAACAATTTTCATGCAGATATTGTCATAATTTATAATTATAGTAAGTATTAATTCTTTTTTTTAAAATATTTTAATTATAGCCACTGTTACCTCAATTTTACAATTAAATGATTGAAAGTATTATATCTATTTAATTAATATTTATTTAATTATTAATTTTTTTATAAATTTCTTATTTAATATTTTTAAAATTTTTAATATTTCATTTCACTATTTCATATTAGGCTAAACTATTTATCTCTCAAATTTTTATTAAAAATTTTATAATAAAAAAATAGTTGTAACACCCCAAAATTTTAAATTTTATTATTTTATGAGTATTATTGATATTTTAATTTTAATTAAATTTTAAGAAATTATTTGAGATTTTTCGAATTTTAAAAATCGGGTTCGATTTTCCGAAAATATAAACTTTGATGATTTTTAAAAATTAATTTAAAGACCACGTGGCAAAACTAAAAATATATTTGGAGTCTACGTATTTTTCTGAGTTTTCTGAAATTTTTTCAGAATTTTTGGACCTCGTTTTCGGTCCCGAGGTAGAGTAAAAATTCAAAATTTAGTATCCTGAATCAGACCGTCCGAATCGAACCGGACCGGATCAGACCGGTCGAATCGGACTGGCCTTTCCTTTTTCTTCCTTCTTCCTTCTTCCTCCCGCGCGCGTCGACCTCCTCCCCTTCTCTCTCTCTTTTCTCCCTCCTCCCTCCTCCCCTTGCCGCGCCGCCACCTCCCCTTCCTCCCCACCTCGCCGGCGCCCCACCTCGGCCCTCCCCCACGGTCGGCCGCCGCCTAGAACGCCGGAAAAAGGCCTCAGAAAGGACGCTCAGCACGCGCACGATGCCTGGACTTCCCGGCCAAAATCCGGCCGATCCGGCCACCAATCGGACCGGGTCTTGTGTCTAAACTCATCTACTCGACGAGAGCTTTCCATAGACACCAAGAACACAGAAATCCATCAAGCGGTTTGTCCGATTGTTGCTCGGGAGGATTTTAGCCCATTTCGACCTTTGGGCTAGATTTCTCACAAACTGTGAACCCCACGAGAAAACCGAGAGTACCAGCGCGCTCCACTCGTCGAGAGCTTCGTGGCGACATAAATTTCGAATTTTTTCAACACCGTTTTTCGGTGGGTCCCACGGAACTTCGCAGTGTTTTTCCAAGTATTAAATGAGCTTAGAAAATTCTGAAAAATTTATGTATTAACCCCCGTGTTATGGGCTTCGTGTAGGTATCCTCAATTCGCGGAAATTCGACAGTTGTCCGGGTCTGTGAATTTTCGGCCAGACAGACCCGTTACCGGAAAGGTCTCTGAATTGGATCGAGGTTTTGGCTATCCCCCCATTGTCAGACGTCCCGAGCGCGTTCCAGAAGTCGAAATCGGCAAAGGTAAACCCGAACCTTGCTTTTTCGTAATTTTCTAGTGCTTAATAGGATTAAAAATCCATAAAATATTCGTGGTAGCTTAGAAAATTATGATTCTTTTTACAATAGCTTAGTAATATTGCTAAGGACCGCGGGGCAAAGTTTTAAAATTTTTAGAGCTTATTTGGGCAATTTTTGCAAAAATGATTAATTATAAGGACTAAAATGAAATTTTACATATTGTGATGGATAACTGATTTGATGGGCCCAGGAGGGGCTGGGTGATGTGATTGAGTTGTGGATATATGGATTGTGAGTATAGAAGTGTGTTTTGAGCCCTTTTGTAGGTTGGGTAGGTCCTAGGTATAGGGGAAACTCTGCCGGATTTTCGGCACGACTTAGGACGTATTTGGTCTTTTTCCTTGTTTGTATTGAGTCAAATTTATTAAATGATTATAATAAAATTGTCAGGTGAGCCGGGACAGCCTTCTTCCTCCGCCCAGCCGCCTCAGTGACCACCGTCAAGTCTGTGAGTAAAATATTAATTTTAATTGTAATTTCGATATTATTATATGTTCAAGCATGCCCATGCATCACTTATATGTATATATTTATATAGTTAAACTCTAGGCACGATTTATGTTGCATTCATAACTGTTAACGTGCCATGGATGTTGTTGTGGTAATTTGGAGCAGTGTGCGTACGTTGGTGTGCGTGTGATGTGGTGTGGACTATGGACAGGATGGGTAGTCACGGCTTGAGTTCTTCGCTGGGACCCGATCCTTCGGGGGGTAGTCACGGCTTGAGTTCTTCGCTGGGACCCCCGATTTGGTTTATTAAGCGAAAGTCCGGCTTGAGTTCTTCGCTGGCACCAGGTTGGATTTAAGAGAGCTGTATAGGGGATCAGCTCCCATATATTATGATTGATGCTACAGGGTGCGTGAGTGCTCCAAATTACCTTTTTGATGTTATGATGTAAAAATGTTATTGATGTTGCATTTCACTCTACAAGGTGCATTAGTTTTAGATAGTTATAGAGATTATGGTTAAAATTGATATTTTACTCTCTGAGTCGAACGCTCACTCCTGTTCAATATTTTTCAGGCCACAGGAGGATATTTTTGAGGTTAACCTGCTTTTCTCCCTCGCAGGTCGTTTATCAATATTTATGTAATTCTATGAATTTCTAGAATTTCCGCATGTGTTAGAAACCTTCATTTAAATTGGGCTTGTAATATAAGTTCTTTATTGTGGACCTGTAAAATTATTATATGCATGTTTGATGGACTGGATGAGGGAGCTGAGCTCCCATTTATCTTTATGATGATATGAGTATGTGGAGGGTCCCCAATGGATTGTATATTGTGTTTACAGGTCAGGTGAGTCAAAAACTCCCCGTTGAAAGGTCCACTTTATGGCCGGACTCTGTCCGGTTGTTTTCTTGAAATTGGGCCCAAATGGGCCTTGGAATTGGGTTAATGAACAGTTAGGCTTACTACGGGCCTTGGGGGCTTTAGGCTGGCCCAGGTCCTAGTGCCGGTCCGGCCCATAGGTTGGGTCGTGACAAATGTGGTATCAGAGCCTAGGCTCCAGATTCTTAGGGAATGTTTGTCTAAAGTATTGGGAAGAGTCTACTAGGAGTCACATGTGGAAAATAGGGTCCACATTTGTCTTGCATTGTCATCTTTGCTTCTAGTTTCTGCTCCATATATTGTGTATAAATATGAGTCTATAGACCTGTGTAATGTGCAGTTTTGAATTTTGTGGGCTAATGCTGCTGAATTTCAGGAAAATGCATAGAAGTAAGAGCCGCCATCGCACTGTAACGGATGTGCCTGACGAGGTGTCGGCACAAGTTGAGGCGCCTGCCCCGAGGAGGCGGGGTAGGAGGCCTAGAGCTGCTCAAGTAGAAGAGCCGCCACAAGCTGAGATCGGGCCTTTTATGGCACAGGGTCCCATGGACCCCATGGCAGCTACTCTAGCTGGGTTGCAAAGAACCATCGATATGATGGCACAGTATATGGTCCACCCTCCACAGCAGCAGCAGTCCACCGCACCAAGAGGGGAACCTTACAAACAGATAATCAATTTTAAGAAGTTGGTGCCTGGTACTTATGATGTGTCAGATGATGTATATCGGTTTTTGGATTCCTGCATGTGCAGAAATGTAATTGCAGTTGACTGATAGAAGACTAATAGAGTGTATGCAGCATGTCATGGGGCCTATGCCTAGACAATGGATGAATGACTACGTGTTACCTTGGATGGAGGGTTTGTCGTGGGCTCAGTTTGTGGAACTGTTCATCAATCGGTTTGTGCCAGAAAGCTTCAGAGATTAGAAACAGTGGGCCTTTGAGGCCTTAAGACAGAATGGCAGGTCTATAGATGAATATGCTACAAAATTTCTGGAATTAAGTAGATATGCCCCTACAGCAGTAGCTACAGAAACTATGAAGGTAAAGAGATTCCTAAAGGGGCTTGACAGGAGGTATGCGAACCTGGCCATGATGTCTGATCAGTCTTTTGATGTGGTCGTTGATCGAGCCAGACAGATTGAGATTAGCTATGCTGTGGATGACAGCGGAAGAGCAAAGAAAAACAGAGCAGAGGGTTCTACCGGTGTTCCCCAAATGGGTACTCCGGATAGTGGTGGCCAGAGTAATTACAGAGGGAAGAGTAGGAACAAGAAGAGTGGTTTTAGACACAAACCTCGAGGATTCAGACCAGGGTACGGATCCAGCAGTGGTCACAGTTCAGGATACAGTAGTTCTGGGTCTGGTTCAGGATCCTTCTTGGCACCTTGTGCGCAGTGTGGAAGAGGACATTCAGGACCTTGTTTGATGGGTTCAGGAGTATGCTTCAGGTGTGGCCAACCAGGTCACTTTGCTAGGGAATGCCCCGTGTTCAGTGAGCCACAGATGGGGTCACAGGTTCTCTGCAAATGTTCCTCGTCATTGTATCCGGTGCTTCCAAGCATGGCAGCGATCGATGGCCAACAGGCCGAGGACAAGGGGGACGTGGATTTGGAGGCGGTCGAGGTAGAAGTCGATGTCGTGGTTACGCCACTCAAGGTAGGGTCAAGCTCGCGTTTTCACCCAGACCCACAATGATGATCAAGCTTCAAATGCGGTTGTGGCGTGTATTCTTCCAGTCCATTCTTATGAGGCTCGTGTTTTGATAGATCCGGGTGCTACGCACTCATTTGTCTCCCCTGTGTTTGCCATGAGGTTGGGTAGAAACCCTACAACCTTAGGATGTCCTTTGTCAGTAGCTACCCCACTTAGCGACGACATAGAGGTAGATATGGTTTTTCCGGGTAGCCCAGTGGTAGTGGATGGAAAGATCCTCCCAGCATACTTGGTTCCTCTACCAGTAATGGATTTTGATGTAATTTTGGGGATGGATTGGTTGGCAACTCATTATGCCACCTTAGACTGCAGGAACAAAAAGGTGTATTTCCACATACCTGGTGTGAAAGAGTTTAGCTTTGATGGTGACAGGAGCGTGGCTCCATATAATTTGGTGTCAGCAATTAGTGCTAGAAAAATGTTGAGGCGTGGATACCAAGGGTATTTGGCATTGGTGAGAGATACATCTGTAGAAGGTGTCAGCATGGAAAATGTTCCTGTTGTCAGAGAATTTATGGATGTCTTCCCAGAGGAGCTTCCAGGGTTGCCATCAGGAAGGGAAATAGAGTTTTGCATTGATGTTGTGCCGGGTACAAATCCCATATCCATGCCACCTTACAGGATGGCACTAGCAGAATTGAAAGAGCTAAAGGAGCAACTACAGGAGCTTTTGGACAAGGGTTTTATACGTCCGAGCACTTCACCTTGGGGTGCTCTTGTTCTATTCGTGAGAAAGAAGGATGGGTCATTAAGGTTATGTATTGACTACAGACAGCTGAACAAGGTGACTGTGAAGAACAAGTATCCACTTCCTCGGATCGATGACCTGTTTGATCAGCTCCAAGGGGCTAGATTCTTTTCCAAGATAGACCTGCGATCAGGCTACTATCAGTTGAGAATCAGGGATGAGGACGTGTCCAAAACGGCATTCAGGACAAGATATGGTCATTATGAGTTCTTGGTGATGTCTTTTGGACTCACTAATGCACCAACAGCCTTCATGGACTTGATGAACCGGGTGTTCAAGCCATTTTTGGACCGTTTTGTCATCGTATTCATAGATGACATTTTGGTATACTCTCAGACCGAGGAAGAACACGTGTGGCACTTGAGGATGGTGTTGCAGACTTTGAGGGAGCACCAGCTATAGGCCAAATTTTCAAAATGTGAATTTTGGCTAGAAAGCATCTCATTCTTGGGACACGTGGTTTCTAGTGAAGGCATCCAAGTGGATCCCAAGAAAATTGAAGCTGTAACTGATTGGCTTAGGCCTACAACAGTCACTGAGGTGCGAAGTTTTCTGGGTCTAGCTGGCTACTATAGGCGTTTCGTGCAAGATTTCTCCAGGATAGCGGCTCCCCTAACTAAGTTGACTAGGAAGAATGTTTCATTCATTTGGACAGATGACTGTGAGAAGAGTTTCCAGACACTTAAGGAGTGTCTAACAACCGCCCCTGTGTTGACACTACCTATGAGTGGTGAAGGATACACCGTGTACTGTGACGCCTCCAGAGTTGGCCTAGGGTGTGTTTTGATGCAGAATGGAAAAGTAGTGGCTTATGCTTCAAGACAGCTGAAAAGGCATGAGCAGAACTACCCCACCCATGATTTAGAAATGGCGGCTATAATCTTTGCACTAAAGATCTGGAGACACTACCTGTATGGTGAAGTGTGCGAGATATACACCGACCACAAGAGTTTGAAGTACATCTTCCAACAGAGGGATTTAAACTTGAGGCAGAGGAGATGGATGGAGCTTCTAAAGGACTATGACTGCACCATCCAGTACCACCCTGGGAAGGCCAATGTAGTAGCAGATGCTTTGAGCAGAAAATCTTCTGGCAGTTTGGCGCACATTTCAACGGAGAAGAGACCGTTGATTCAGGAGGTACATGAGTTGATGGATTAAGGTTTAATCCTAGATCTTTCAGATGAGGGGGTATTGCTGGCTCATTTTTCAGTGAGGCCAGACTTGAGAGACAGAGTTAGAGTTTCCCAGCACAGAGACCAACAATTGATGAAGATCATAGAAAGAGTACAGCAGGGTGAAGATGGTGAGTTTGGATTTGCCAATGATGGCGCACTAGTGCAAGGTTCTAAGATATGTGTGCCCGATGTGGACAACCTCAGGAATGAAATCATGCGAGAGGCACACTACACACTGTATAGTGTGTCCAAGTGCTTGACTTGTCAGAAGGTGAAGTTTGAACACCAGAGACCGTCAGGGAAGCTGCAAGAGCTCCCTATCCCAGAATGGAAGTGGGAAATGATTACTATGAATTTTGTGACTGGGTTGCCTCGTACCACGCGAGGGTATGATTCGATATGGGTAATTGTAGACCGCTTAACCAAATCATCTCACTTCTTGCCTGTGAAGACTACATATTCTGTGGCACAGTACGCCCGACTCTACATTCGAGAAATAGTCAGATTGCATGGAGTTCCTGCTTCCATAATATCTGACAGAGGGCCCCAGTTCACTTCTCAATTTTGGAGAAAGTTGCAGGAGGCACTTGGCACGCAGTTGAACTTCAGTACGGCTTTCCACCCTCAGACAGACGGACAGTCCGAAAGGACAATCCAAACACTGGAAGACATGCTTCGCATGTGTGTCTTGGATTTTGGAGGTCAATGGGATGAGCAGCTAGCTTTGGTGGAGTTTGCCTACAACAACAGTTATCACTCCAGCATAGGGATGGCACACTATGAGGCACTATATGGAAGAAAGTGTAGGTCTCCTCTGTGTTGGATGGAAATGGGGGAAGCGAAGGTGCATGATGTAGACCTAGTGCAGTACACTTCAGAGGTAGTTCCTTTAATCAGGGAACGACTGAATACAGCTTTCAGTAGGCAGAAGAGTTATGCAGACCCCAGACGGAGGGATGTGGAGTTTGCAGTAGGCGACTATGTATTCCTGAAGGTTTCTCCAACGAAGGGAGTCATGAGATTTGGAAAGAAGGGCAAGTTGGCACCTCGGTATATCGGACCTTTTGAGGTTACTGATAGAGTTGGAGCAGTTGCCTACCGATTGGAGCTACCACCCAACCTTTCTCACGTTCATCCCGTGTTTCACATCTCCATGCTCAGGAAATACATTCTCGATCCTTCTCATGTACTACAGCCGGATGTAATAGAGCTAAAAGAGAACTTCACGTTTGAGGAGCAACCTGTAGCCATAGTGGACTACCAAGTGAGACAGCTGAGATCAAAACAGATCCCTATGGTTAAGGTTTTGTGGAGGAGCCAGTCAGTGGAAGAGTGCATCTGGGAGTCAGAACGGGACATGCGTAACAAGTACCCTTATTTGTTCAATGTATAATCATGTGCTTTATTCTGCCTTGTGTAAAATTCGAGGACGAATTTTCTATAAGGGGGGAAGAATGTAACACCCCAAAATTTTAAATTTTATTATTTTATGAGTATTATTGATATTTTAATTTTAATTAAATTTTAAGAAATTATTTGAGATTTTTCGGATTTTAAAAATCGGGTTCGATTTTCTGAAAATATAAACTTTGATGATTTTTAAAAATTAATTTAAAGACCACGTGGCAAAACTAAAAATATATTTGGAGTCTACGTATTTTTTTGAGTTTTCTGAAATTTTTTCGAAATTTTTGGACCTCGTTTTCGGTCCCGAGGCAGAGTAAAAATTCAAAATTTAGTATCCTGAATCGGACCGTCCGAATCGAACCGGACCGGATCGGACCGGTTGAATCGGACCGGCCTTTTCTTTTTCTTCCTTCTTCCTCCCGCACGCGTCGACCTACTCCTCTTCTCTCTCTCTTTTCTCCCTCCTCCCTCCTCCCCTTGCCGCGTCGCCACCTCCCCTGCCTCCCCACCTCGCCGGCGCCCCACCTCGGCCCTCCCCCATGGCCGGCCGCTGCCTGGAACGCCGGAAAACGGCCTCAGAAAGGACGCGCAGCGCGCGCGCGACGCTTGGACTTCCCGGCCAAAATCTGGCCGATCCGACCACCAATCGGACCGGGTCTTGTGTCTAAACTCATCTACTCGACGAGAGCTTTCCATAGACACCAAGAACACCGAAATCCATTGAGCGGTTTGTCCGATTTTTGCTCGGGAAGATTTTAGCCCGTTTCGACTTTTGGGCTAGATTTCTCATAAACCGTGAACCCCACGAGAAAACCGAGAGTACCAGCGCGTTCCACTCGTCGAGAGCTTCGCGGCGACATAAATTTCGAATTTTTCCGACACCGTTTTTCGGTGGGTCCCACGGAACTTCGCAGTATTTTTCCGAGCATTAAATGAGCTTAGAAAATTCTGAAAAATTTATGTACTAGCCCCCGTGTTATGGGCTTCGTGTAGGTATCCTCAATTAGCGGAAATTCGACAGTTGTCCGGGTCTGTAAATTTCCGGCCAAACAGACCCGTTACCGGAAAGGTCTCCGAATTGGATCGAGGTTTTAGCTATCCCCCCATTGTCAGACGTCCCGAGCGCGTTCCCGAAGTCGGAATCAGCAAAGGTAAACCCGAGCCTTACTTTTTCGTAATTTTCTAGTGCTTAAATAGGATTAAAAATCCATAAAATATTCGTGGTAGCTTAGAAAATTATGATTCTTTTTGCAATAGCTTAGTAATATTGCTAAGGACCGCGGGGCAAAGTTTTAGAATTTTTAGAGCTTATTTGGGCAGTTTTTGCAAAAATGATTAATTATAAGGACTAAAATGAAATTTTACTTATTGTGATGGATGACTGATTTGATGGGCCCAGGAGGGGCTGGGTGATGTGATTGAGTTGTGGATATATGGATTGTGAGTATAGAAGTGTGTTTTGAGCCCTTTTGCAGGTTGGGTAGGTTCTAGATATAGGGGAAACTCTGCCGGATTTTCGGCACGACTTAGGACGTATTTGGTCTTTTTCCTTGTTTGTATTGAGTCAAATTTATTAAATGATTGTAATAAAATTATCAGGTGAGCCGGGACAGCCTTCTTCCTCCGCCCAGCCGCCTCAGTGACCACCGTCAAGTCTGTGAGTAAAATATTAATTTTAATTGTAATTTCGATATTATTATATGTTCAAGCATGCCCATGCATCACTTATATGTATATATTTATATAGTTAAACTCTAGGCACGATTTATGTTGCATTCATAACTGTTAACGTGCCATGGATGTTGTTGTGATAATTTGGAGCAGTGTGCGTGCGTTGGTGTGCGTGTGATATGGTGTGGACTATGGACAGGACGGGTAGTCACGGCTTGAGTTCTTCGTTGGGACCCGATCCTTCGGGGGATAGTCACGGCTTGAGTTCTTCGCTGGGACCCCCGATTTGGTTTATTAAGCAAAAGTCCGGCTTGAGTTCTTCGCTGGCACCAGGTTGGATTTAAGAGAGTCAGATAGGATCAGCTCCCATATATTATGATTGATGCTACAGGGTGCGTGAGTGCTCCAAATTACCTTTTTGATGTTATGATGTGAAAATGTTATTGATGTTGCATTTTACTCTAGAGGGTGCATTAGTTTTAGATAGTTATAGAGATTATGGTTAAAATTGATATTTTACTCTCTGAGTCGAATGCTCACTCCTGTTCAATATTTTTCAGGCCACAGGAGGATATTTTTGAGGTTAACCTGCTTTTCTCCCTCGCAGGTCGTTTATCAATATTTATGTAATTCTATGAATTTCTAAAATTTTCGCATGTGTTAGAAACCTTCATTTAAATTGGGCTTGTAATATAAGTTCTTATTGTGGACCTGTAAAATTATTATATGCATGTTTGATGGACTGGATGAGGGAGCTGAGCTCCCATTTATCTTTATGATGATATGAGTATGTGGAGGGTGAGCTGAGCTCCCCAATGGATTGTATATTGTGTTTACAGGTCAGGTGAGTCAAAAACTCCCCGTTGAAAGGTCCACTTTATGGTCGGACTCTGTCCGGTTGTTTTCTTGAAATTGGGCCCAAATTGTAACACCCCCGGTTGCATAGCCTGGTAGATTTCACTGTTCCGGTGACCGGTGTCGGTCCGAACAATTAAGGGGATTAGGACCACACTTAAGACAACTAGAGAAACCATAAACACAAATAACTAGTAATGTTTAATTTGTTAACTATAAATAAGAAAAACAGAACATAAGAGGTTAAACGAGCCGAGAGTCATAGCGATGGGTGACCTCCTCGGGAACGACTGCGAAGTCATTTTAAACTCAAATTTCGAACCGTAAAAAGTGACCCTGCGGTCCTTAGGACCCTTATGAACACAGTGGAAAAGAGAAAATCACGAAAAAGAACTGTTAAGCCAGTCAAATAATTAGGTCAGGGAGCCGGAAGAAATATTGGATTATTTGCAAACCGGGATGAACCGGCGAGGGGCAATTTGGTCAATTGACCCCGAGAGCTGACTCCTAACCTAACTGTCAAATAAAATCAGAGAAAAGAAAATTTCGGAATCGGGAATTAAATTAAAGAACTATTAGATAAATGAAAAAAGAAAAGAAAAGAAAAAGCTAATTACATTACTTTATGACATCAAAATGATGTCACAATTGATTTTTAATTTTCCTACCATAATTGACCAAGTCAATTAAGTGAAAATACATATGAAACTAATAAATTAAAAGAAAAAAAAGTCATTTTGGCCTTCTTCCCTTCCATTGCCGTCTCCCTCTCTACCAAGTTCTCTCTCTCAAATTTTCCTCCATGAAAGCTTATTTTTAAGCTTTCTAAACACTAATTCCACCATAAATCCTTTAATTTTCTTGAAGAAAAATTATAAGCAAGTCTTGAAAGGAAGATTAGAAGGAGAATAATTGAGAGAAAGTGAAAGATTTGAAGATTGAAAATTCAAAGAAAGGTTAGTAAGCTAAACTTGAAATTGTAGTTGAATTAATTGTATTTATAGTTCAATTAACTTAGAATTATGCTTAAAATGAAAATAAATTAATTGTTGGAGGATTAAAGCAAAACTCATCTAGCTAGGGTTTTGATGTGTGTGCATGAATTTGATGGACTTTAAGGTGTATATGAGCTTGATAGAGTTAAAGAAGCATGTATATAGGCATTGAAATTGTTAATGGTAACAAAGTAGTGAGATTAGGGTTTTGGACTTAGGGTTTTGAGGCAAAATTTAGAGAAATGCATAAATGGCATGTTGGACCTATTGTGAAGTGAAATAATGGTCAATTATGACCAAATGGATTGTGTGGGAATGTTAGGAAATTAAACCAAATTCGTAGGTTAATGGTCATGCTGCTGGCAGCATGACCAAACCCACTTTGAAGGACCAAAACTCAAATTTTACAAGTCCAATTGATATGCCACAAATTGGGGATGAAAATAGACATAAAAGAGCACAATTTTCATTAAGGAACCATGTCCAGAACCGACCAAAATCGGGTGAACAAATTGACCAAAGTGAAATGAGAGCAGGCTGCCACTGCACCAAACTGACCAAATGAACAGTAATAACTCGAGCTAGGAAGGTCAAATTGACCTGAAATTTTACCAACAATTAGATAAGGTATAGATCTAAAACTGTTTTAGTGGTATCAGAGCAAAATTTTTGAAGTATGTTTTAAATATAAATTTGTGTCTTTCTTTGTTAAGTACAACTGCTCAATGTCCATATTCGTTACATACAGTGCATTACATCATAAATATGAACTAACGGAGGGAAATCTCCATGTGTTACTTGTTCAGGAGATACCCTAACTTCAAACTGAAATGGAAGAAGGGGATCGCTCAGTTGAGCGATGCTGAAGCCGAGGCACAAGGAAGCCCCACTTTACCGAATGTTAGTGGGTCACAGACACCACAAATGCCGCATTCCTCGCACACCCGCATGAGATGGTCGCGATGTTTCAAAGAAATGGTCAGATATGCCTGCTCAAGCTCCACCACAACCACCGTGGCACAACCATCGCCTCCAAAACGACGACAAGTTATTGAAGTATGGGGCTGTAGAGTTTAAGGGTACGGTGGACCCTTTAGAGGCAGAGCAATGGCTTAAAAGAATGGACAGAGTATTTAAGAAGCTGCACTGCCAAGATGAACTAAAGTTTGAGTATTCTGTCGCCATCGCAAGGGATGCGAATGATTGGTGGAAGACCATCCCCACGGCTTGGTGAACCACCGATCTTGACCTAGGATGACTTCATCAGAGAGTTCAGACAGAAATACATCCTAGATGCATATGTTGACCAGAAACTGCAAGAATTTTTTAGTTTGAAACAAGGGAACCGATCGGTGGCAAAGTATGAGAGGGAGTTCTCCCGCCTGAGTCACTATGCGGGAAGCCTCCTTACTACCAGCAAGGCAAGATGCAAGAGATTTGAGACGGGTTTGAAGCCCAGCATAAGGATGCAAGTTGTGGGATTTCGACACAGCAACTTCTCAGAGCTTATGTCTCAAGCACTTGAACTGGAGAGAATTGAATCAGAAGCAACCCCAAGGAAAGAAAAATCAGAAAAAGCTGAGAAATCAGAAAAAGACAAGGGGGAAAAATTAGTTGAACAAAGTTCTGGTGCTACCTCTGGAAAGAGAAAGAAGTTTAGTGGACCCAGCAGGGGTCGAGGTGCAAGATTTGGTAGGGGCCGATTCTCCGAACAGAGACCCCCTAGGTCTGGTCAGCAGTCAAGCAAGGGTTCACATTCTACCCGCCCCTGTGAGACTTGTGGCAAGATTCATGGGGGGGAGTGCTACTGGGCCACTGGAGCCTGCTTTAACTGCGGAGGCAAGGGCCATATAGCTAAAGACTGTACTAGTGCTCCAAGATATAGTCCAACTCCTACTACTGCCGAGGGATCTATTCATAGTCCTGCTCTCAGAGGTTCACGATGGGCGAGGAAGAGGAAGAGCGGTAGAAGCACCGCTTGAGCGATCAAGGCACGATTGGTCGATCAGACAAGGAAGTGCTTCGACCAGAATCTACACTATGAGACAGCGAGAAGAGGCTGAGACTTCTGATGTGGTAGCTGGTACATTCTCTATCTCTGATCAAGAAGTATTTGTATTGTTTGATCCGAGTTCAACCCATTCATATGTTAGTGCTAGCATAGTTAGTTCACTTGCTATTCCATGTGTGCAAATGGGTTTTGAAGTGCTAGTAACTAGTCCGTTAGGACAAGAAGTCCGGGTCAACAGAATTTATAGAGACCGTCCTTTGGTGATCCAAGGACATGTTTTCCTGTCCGACTTGATTGAAATGCCCTTCAAAGAGTATGATATCATCTTGGGCATGGATTGGTTAGCCAGGCATCATGCCATGATTGATCAGATCAAGATACTCACTTTTGGTCTCCCTTTATACGGTGATGTGGTAATACACGGGGAGAGGCATTTACTGCCATCAAACATCATTTCGGCTGCACTAGCCAGAAGGATGATCAGAAAGGGGTGTGAAGAATACTTGGAACATGTGATAGACACCCAGGTGGGGAGTCCAGCACTAAGGGACATCCCTACGGTATGTGACTTTCCGGATGTGTTTCCTGATGAATTGCCAGGATTACCTCCAGAAAGAGAGGTGCAGTTTGAGATTGATGTTATGCCTGGTGTGGACCCAATCTCCATAACGCCATATAGAATGGCACCTGCAGAATTGAAAGAGTTGAAAGTGCAGTTGCAAGAATTACTTGACAAGGGCTTTATCCGCCCTAGTGTGTCACCTTGGGGAGCGCCAGTGTTGTTCGTAAAGAAGAAGGATGGCACTCTCCGGTTATGTATTGATTACCGACAGTTGAATAAGGTGACGATAAAGAATAGATATCCATTGCCCCGCATTGATAACTTGTTTGATCAGTTGAGGGGTGCAGCTGTGTTCTCCAAAATTGACCTGAGATCAGGTTATTATCAGCTGAAAGTACAAGAACAAAGTATTCCTAAAACTGCCTTCAGAACCCGATATGGCCATTATGAATTCCTAGTCATGCCATTCGGGTTAACTAATGCTCCAGCTGCTTTTATGGATCTGATGAACACTATTGTCAGACCATATCTCGACCAGTTTGTTGTGGTATTCATAGATGATATATTGGTCTATTCGAGGAATGTAGAAGAGCATGATAGACATATGCGGATTGTACTGCAGATTTTGAGGGAGAAACAGCTATATGCCAAATTGTCGAAGTGTGAATTTTGGCTGAAGGAAATATCTTTCTTGGGGCATGTAGTATCAGAAGAGGGTATCAAGGTAGATCCAAGTAAGATTGAAGTCGCCCTTAATTGGAGGCCACCGAAATGTCACGTAAATTCGTAGTTTTCTGGTTTAGCCGATACTACCATCGATTTGTGAAGGGATTCTCCATGTTGGCATCTCCATTGACCAAGCTGCTTAGAAAAGATGTGAAATTTCAGTGGACGGACAAATGCCAGCAAAGTTTTGATGAGTTGAAAAGATGTTTGACAGAGGCTCCAGTCCTGACTTTACCTACTCTGAGTAAAGAGTATACAATTTATAGCGATGCTTCTCACAATGGGTTAGGTTGTGTGTTGATGCAAGATCGAAATGTCATTGCCTATGCATCACGCCAGCTAAAACCGCATGAGAGGAATTATCCGACACATGATTTGGAGCTTGCAGCCATTGTGTTTGCTCTTAAGATCTGGAGACATTATTTGTATGGGGAGAAGTGCTACATCTACACAGATCATAAGAGTTTGAAGTATTTGGGCACCCAAAAAGAGCTGAATTTGAGACAGAGGAGATGGTTAGAGTTGATAAAAGACTATGACTGTCTGATAGACTATCAGCCAGGGAAAGCTAATGTTGTGGCTGACGCCTTAAGTCGCAAGACTATGGCAAGTTTACGGGTTACTCCTTTGTCTTTGGTACATGAGTTGAGATCATTACATGCCAGTTTAGAGATTAATGATGAGGGGCAGACAGCAGTTGCATGGCATGTACAGCCAGTGTTGATTGATCAGATAAGAATGGTCGCCGTAATGATCAAGTATCGAAGTTGATGGAAGAAGTCCGACAGGGCAAGAAACCAGAATTCTCAATCAGAGATGATGGTCTATTGCTACACCAGGGCAGAATATGTGTTCCTAATGATGTTGATTTGAGGCAGATCATTTTGAAGGAAGCACATGAGTCTCCTTTTGCCATGCACCCTGGTGGCACAAAAATGTATAGAGGGCTAAAGGAGCATTACTGGTGGATGGGTATGAAAAGAGATGTGGCAGAGTTTGTATCCAAATGCCTAACTTGTCAGCAAGTAAAGGCAGAACATCAAGTACCCATCGGGTTGTTACATCCACTACCGCATCGTAATGGAAATTGGAAAGATTAACGATGGATGTTGTAATGGGAATTCCGAGGACACAGAAGAGTCATGATGCAGTTTTGGTCATTGTTGACAGACTAACTAAGTCTGCTCATTTTCTGCCAGTTCGGATGGACTACATTTTAGAAAGATTGTCAAATTTATACATTGATGATATTGTGAGACTAAATGGAGTGCCAGTATCTATCATATCAGACAGAGATCCTAGGAACACTTCTAGATTCTGGGGTAGTATTCAGAGAGCCCTAGGAACAAGCTTGAACTTTAGTATCGCATTCCACCCACGCATGCATGGCCACCGAGAGAGTAATTCAGATATTGGAGGACATGCTACGGGCTTGTGTGATTGAGTTTGAGGGTAGTTGGGATACGCACTTGCCTTTGATTGAGTTTGCTTACAACAACAGCTACCAGTCAAGCATTGGGATGCCTCCATATGAAGCTTTGTATGGCAGAAAATGTAGAACCCCGTTGTGTTGGGATGACGTGGGTGAAAGAAAGATGATTGGACCCAAATTGTTCGTGATCGAGGAGAAGATCAGGGTGATCAGAGGTCGACTTAAGACTGCATCAGACCGTCAGAAGTCCTACATTGATCTGTAGAGACGAGATATTCAGTATGCAGTGGGTGAGAAAGTTTTCCTCAAAGTTTCTCCTTGGAAGAGGATT
This sequence comes from Hevea brasiliensis, assembly GCF_030052815.1. Lineage (NCBI taxonomy): Eukaryota > Viridiplantae > Streptophyta > Magnoliopsida > Malpighiales > Euphorbiaceae > Hevea > Hevea brasiliensis. Next base: position 102,274,707 of record NC_079496.1, read on the forward strand.
ATGAGATTCGGCAGGAAGGGGAAACTAAGTCCTCGTTTTATCGGGCCATATGAGGTTCTGGAAAGAGTGGGTCCTTTGGCATATCGGTTGGCACTACCTCCAGAGTTGGAAAAGATACATAATGTCTTCCATGTATCGATGTTGAGGAGGTATCAATCAGACCCATCTCATGTACTATCAGTAGAAGAAATTGAAGTGAATCCAGACCTCACATATGAAGAAGAGCCCATACAAATTCTGGCTTATGAGGTGAAGCAGCTACGAAACAAGCAGATACCATTGGTAAAAGTGCTGTGGAACCATCATTTGGGCCAAGAAGCTACTTGGGAACGAGAGGAGGACATGAGGAGACAACACCCACAGCTGTTCAGAGATTGATACCAGGTAAAAATTTCGAGACGAAATTTATTTAAGGGGGAACACCCCCGGTTGCATAGCCTAGTAGATTTCACTGTTCCGGTGACCGGTGTCGGTCCGGACAATTAAGGGGATTAGGACCACACTTAAGACAACTAGAGAAGCCATAAACACAAATAACTAGTAATGTTTAATTTGTTAACTATAAATAAGAAAAACAGAACATAAGAGGTTAAACGAGCCGAGAGTCACAGCGATGGGTGACCTCCTCGGGAACAACTGCGAAATCGTTTTAAACTCAAATTTCGAACCGTAAAAAGTGACTCTGCGGTCCTTAGGACCCTTATGAACACAGTGGAAAAGAGAAAATCACGAAAAAGAACTGTTAAGCCAGTCAAATAATTAGGTCAGGGAGCCGGAAGAAATATTGGATTATTTGCAAACCGGGATGAACCGGCGAGGGGCAATTTGGTCAATTGACCCCGAGAGCTGACTCCTGACCTAACTGTCAAATAAAATCGGAGAAAAGAAAATTTCAGAATCGGGAATTAAATTAAAGAACTAATAGATAAATGAAAAAAAAAAGAAAAGAAAAAGCTAATTACATTACTTTATGAAATCAAAATGATGTCACAATTGATTTTTAATTTTCCTACCATAATTGACCAAGTCAATTAAGTGAAAATACATATGAAACTAATAAATTAAAAGAAAAAAAAGTCATTTTGGCCTTCTTCCCTTACATTGCCGTCTCCCTCTCTACCAAGTTCTCTCTCTCAAATTTTCCTCCATGAAAGCTTATTTTTAAGCTTTCTAAACACTAATTCCACCATAAATCCTTTAATTTTCTTGAAGAAAAATTATAAGCAAGTCTTGAAAGGAAGATTAGAAGGAGAAGAATTGAGAGAAAGTGAAAGATTTGAAGATTGAAAATTCAAAGAAAGGTTAGTAAGCTAAACTTGAAATTCTAGTTGAATTAATTGTGTTTATAGTTCAATTAACTTAGAATTATGCTTAAAATGAAAATAAATTAATTGTTGGAGGATTAAAGCAAAACTCATCTAGCTAGGGTTTTGATGTGTGTGCATGAATTTGATGGACTTTAAGGTGTATATGAGCTTGATAGAGTTAAAGAAGCATGTATATAGGCATTGAAATTGTTAATATTAACAAAGTAGTGAGATTAGGGTTTTGGACTTAGGGTTTTGAGGCAAAATTTAGAGAAATGCATAAATGGTATGTTAGACCTATTGTGAAGTGAAATAATGGTCAATTATGACCAAATGGATTGTGTGGGAATGTTAGGAAATTAAACCAAATTCGTAGGTTAATGGTCATGCTGCTGGCAGCATGACCAAACCCACTTTGAAGGACCAAAACTCAAATTTTACAAGTCCAATTGATATGCCACAAATTGGGGATGAAAATAGACATAAAAGAGCACAATTTTCATTAAGGAACCATGTCCAGAAACTGACCAAAACTGGGTGAACAAATTGACCAAAGTGAAATGAGAGCAGGCTGCCACTGCACCAAACTGACCAAATGAACAGTAATAACTCGAGCTAGGAAGGTCAAATTGACCTGAAATTTTACCAACAATTAGATAAGGTATAGATCTAAAACTGTTATGAAGAACACCACCCCAAATTATGCCATTAACCCATTCAAATTATTGAGCAAAGTTGAGTTATCAAACCTGCAACTCTGTAGAATTTCTATTGAGCAGTAATGTTTGAAGGGTTATAACTCTCTCTACAAAACTCCGATTTAGGCGATTCTTGAACCGATGGAAACCTAAGACATAGTAGAACATTTCATATGAAGAAATTTAGACCAAATTATGAACTTAACTTAATCAAATTATTGACCAAAGTTGGATCAAAATCTGCCAGAACCCAAAATCTCAGCATGAACAGTGCACGTGAACAGTAATCTTATTTTGGCTATAACTTGAGCTACAAAACTCTGATTGCGGTGATCCAAAAATGAGAATACACTTAAGACAATAAGGAACATTTTCTATGAAGGAAGTTTTGCCAAATTCCAACAATAGACTGACCAATGGAATTGTGCAACTTAGAACTCCAAAACCAAAAATTGGCAATTTTGCCTAAACGACCTAAGCTTTGAGTAAACGACCAAAACCAACAAGTTTAGTGATCAAAATGTGGTATGTGGATGAAGTTAGAGTTCCCATACCTATTAAGCCTTAGAAAGTCAACTATTTGACTTGAATAGTGCAGTGAATAGTAACCCGAAACACAAAGTTTCAAGAGCGTCGAATTTAGTACTTTAGAACTAGGTAAAAGCGAAGTTAAATTTATTTTTGGATCTATGTTAAATTATGGTTCTGAAACACTATAAAATTTTGTGTTTCAGTGGAAAAGAATACCGGGACAGAACCCGAGGAGTCGAGTCAAGGCAAATAGGCGACTCATTTGAGGTTTGTGCACAACATCACTATGCTTTAAAATGTATTGATAAAGTGAATGAAATATGTATTTAACATTTGCTTTGAATTATTGAGAATTTATTTGTGACATTAGCTATGATGTTTTGACTTAAATTGTTGAAAGTTATTGTGTATATTTGAAATGACAATGTTTAGCAAAATGTTAAGATAAGTTTTGAAACCACAGTGTCATGACCATATATTTGAACACCTCACTAGCACGACTAGTGGGGGTAATTAGTTTCGAATTTTGATTCCTTCTCTGGAGAAGTGTTGAGGTGTGCCAGTAGAAGAGGATGTGAATGGATATCCATATATTTGATCTAGCTAGCCTTGTGATGTGATTTCTCTTTAGCCTCTGGCTATCGAGATTCTATTTGTTTCGAATGGCATGATCTATCTGTGGGTTTTATGAAATGTGTTTTGATACTTTGAAATGAACTTGGTTTGCATTAAAATCTCATAATTCATGTTTTGTGTTTAATGCTCATGTTTAGTCAAATTTTTGAATAAATGTGATTTTATTTTTGCATAAAGATTATTTTAGTATGTTGTGTACCACTGAGTCCTAGTACTCAGCGATAGCTTCTATTGCTGTCGCAGATACAGAGACTAGAAGAGCAGCAGACTGAGCTGCTGAGGTGTGAGGAGCTATCATCTTGAAGTCTTCGGGTATAATTTATACCCTGCCTGTAAATATTTATTTTGATGTATGTATTGCATATAAAGGTATGGACATGTAAATGGGTTTTGAGCAGCTTGTACAAAATCTGTATAAAATTTATAATAAATTTTAGTTTGGATTTTCTTAATGTAAATTTTTGTATGATGAATAAATAAATTGTTTATCTTAAAAAAATATATATATATGAATGTATGAAATTGATTGACTATACATTGAGGACTATTGAATTTTGACTTGAGAAATTTATTGAAATGATTGTGAAATTGATTGAGTTTGATTGTGAAACCGAAGTAGTGGTTGAGAAAAACTTTTAGAAGTGCTTTTTACAGGTATTTGAAGAACGGTTTTCTCAAAATACAGAGGAAACTCTGTCAAAATTTTTATAAAATTTGCGGAAAACTAAAATGGACCAAAAATATTAACTGGTTTTAATTTTAACTAAATGTTTTAAATGCCTATTAGACAATGCTCACCACTTAACAAAAGTAAGAAAATTAATTTAAAATCCTTTGTAGGGTACTTAATGAGTTATCGGTAGGTGAAGTTCGGTAATTCATTAGGTATTCTACGGGATCATGTTATGCCTTACAGAGGGGTAAGGTGTGACACAAATGGGCCTTGGAATTGGGTTAATGAACAGTTAGGCTTACTACGGGTCTCGGGGGCTTTAGGCTGGCCCAGGTCCTAGTGCCGGTCTGGCCCATAGGTTGGGTCGTGACAATAGTAATGCTGATTCCCATGCACATTTTCACCATCACCACCCCTGCGGAAGAACCCTGACTTCTTTGTCAATCTTCCATTCAAACTCAATGAGGATATCAACCCGACAAAGGCATCACACCCGGAGATGAATCCTACAGACTTGGCTGTTAATCCGAAAAGGATATCCAGTCCAGTCAAGGCACCGAAATCCTCTTAAGTCCCGTCCACGGGCCCAAACCCACCACGACTCCACTCTGGGTTCGCCAGGCCCACTCTTAGCGCAGAGCTATTTTTTACGCAGGGGCGAGACTCGAACCCGGGACCGCACAGACCGTTGCAAGGCTCTGATAACAGTTGATCCGAAAAGGATATCTTATCCAGTCAATGCACCGAAATCCTCTTAAGTCCTGTCCACGGGCCCAAACCATAATAAAAATATTTATTAAAAATATGAAATAATTTAAGTTTAATTAAATCATATAATTATTTTCATTATTCTAAAATATCATATTTTTTATATCTTCATATTAAAGAAATATAATAATGAAAGAAACCAAAAACATTCTTACTCATTCCCCTTCGTAGGTATTTTATTCAATTGATCAATCTATTCACTTAATTTCAATTATTATTTTTAAAAATTTTTTATTTTCAATTTAGTTATTTAGTTGAAAAATTGAATTAACTAAACCGAATTAACTAAACCGAATCAAAATTTCATAGCACATCGTTTTCTAAGCCCTCATTTGCAATGGATTCCAATTACAAATTACAATCGATTACATCTTCCTTACGATGAGTATATATGGATAGGAGAAGGATGGCATCTCTAGCTAACTGAGATTATTATAGACAGAGGTTGAAATTTCTTTTTTTGAACTGTGATGTTTAGTTCTTGACCGAATCCATGGATTTAACGGGTTCAATAATAAAAATAACAAAAAAAAATCCAAGCTTTTCCATGTTCATTGTACACCCACGTCTAAATTTATAAAAACATTTGATTAGTGACTTAGGTACTAAGATGTTCTAAAAATAAAAAAGGTACATTGGGTCAAATAAATTCAATAATTTATTTGCATTCAGCATTATATGATCCTCTATCTAGATATATATAAAAATATTAACTTTACATTTATTTCAGGCGTATCTATATATTAAAAAAAAAATCTAAGTTTCTCTATTTTCACTGACTTGGCCACTAAGATGTTCTTACAATAAATAGGCACTTGGGTCAAGTAAATTCAATAATTTATTTGCATTCAATCTTATATGATCCTCTATCTAGATATATATAAAAATGTCAGCATTATGTGACGTTTAGTTCTTGACCGAAGCCATAAATTTAATGGGATCAATAACAAAAATAACAAAAAAAAAATTCAAAATTTTCAAATTTTACTGTATACTCACGTTTGAATTTGTAGTAACATTTGATTAGTGATTTGGGCACTACGATGTTCTAATATTAAATAGGTACCTTGAGTCAACTAAATTCAATAATTTATTTGCATTTAGCCATATATAATCCTCTATCTAGATATACATAAAAATGTTAACATTACATTTATTTCGAGCATACCTATATATTAAAAATAAATCCAAGTTTTTTTATTTTTCACTGTACACCTACGTATGAATTTATAGTAACATTTGATCAGTAACTTTGGTATTAAGATGTTTTTAAAATAAAAAGTTACCTTGGGTCAAGTAAATTCAATAATTTATTTTCATTCAGCCTTATACGATCTTCAATCTAGATAAATGGAAAAATGTCAACTTTACATTTATTTCAGGCATATATATATAAAAAGTTTGTCAAATTTTTATTAGTATTGTTATGTAGACAAATTTTCTACAAATGTTATACTTGCTGTACAAAAATTGTCAGCACTTGCTATATAAAAATTGTCATACTTTATAATTATAATGACTATAATCTTTTATGATAAATATTTAATTTTATTTTTCTTTTAACTATATTTATTATTGCCATTATTACCTCAACTTTTTAAATTAATGATTAAAAGTATTAAATATATTTAATTAATATCTAATTATTAATTCTTTTATAAATTTTTATTTAATATTTTTAAAATTTTTTAATATAATAAAATATAATAAAATATTAAAAATATTAAATAAAAATTTATAAAAGATTTAATAATTAGATATTAATTAAATATAATATTATATTAAAAAATTTTAAAAATATTAAATAAAAATTTATAAAAGAATTAATAATTAGATATCAATTAAATATATTTAATACTTTTAATCATTAATTTAAAAAAGTTGAGGTAACAATGGCAATAATAAATATAGTTAAAAGAAAAATAAAATTAAATATTTATCATAAAAAATTATAATCATTATAATTATAAAGTATGACAATTTTTGTATAGCAAGTACTGACAATTTTTATACAGTAAGTGCAACATTTGAGAAAATTTGTCTACATAGCAACATTAATAAAAATTTGACAAACTTTATATATATACGTCTGAAATAAATGTAAAGTTGACATTTTTATATATATTTAGATGGAGGATCGTATAAGGCTGCATGCAAATAAATTATTAAATTTACTTGACCCAAGATTCTTATTTATTTTAAGAATATCTTAGTGCCCAAGTGACTAATTAAATGTTACTATAAATTCAAACGTGGGTATATAGTGAAAATAGAAAAACTTAGATTTTTTATTTTTATTTTTATTATTGAACCCATTAAATCTATGGCTTCGGTCAAGAACCAAACGTCACAAGAAGTTGACATTTTTATATATATCTAGTTTGAGAATCATATAAGGTTGAATGCAAATAAATTATTGAATTTACTTGACCCAAGGTGCCTATTTATTGTAAGAACATCTTAGTACCCAAGTCACTAATCAACTGTTACTATAAATTCGTAGGTGGGTGTACAGTGAAAATATAAAAACTTGGATTTTTTTTTTTTATATATGAATATGTCTGAAATTAATGTAGAGTTAGCACTTTTATATATATCTAGATAAAGGATCATATAAGGCTAAATGCAAATAAATTATTGAATTTACATGATCCAAGGTACCTATTTATTTTAAGAACATCTTAGTACCTAAGTAACTAATCAAATGTTACTATAAATTCAGACGTGGGTACACAGTGAACGTGAAAAAACTTGGATTTTTTTTTGTGTTATTTTTATTATTGAATCCATTAAATCCATGAATTCTGTCAAGAAACAAACGTCACAGTAAAAAAAGAAATTTCAACCTCTGTCTATAATGCATAATTACGTAAAAGATACAATATTCGGTATATAATATTTTTTTTATTAATTTTAAGATATAATTGTTTTTATAATGAAATGAAATTTATAAAAAATAAATAAATAAATATTAAGTAAATAGATTTAATATTTTTACTAATTTAGTTATAAAATTGAGTTGACAATAGCTATAATTAAAAAACTTAAAAGGAAAATAAAAACAAAATTAAATGCTTAACATAAAAGATAATAATTACTATAATTATAAAACATGACAATTTCTATATGGTAAGTGTCAAGTGGCAACATTTATAAGAAATTTGTATGGCAACATGATAGATTTTTCAAAAATTATACATATATATATGCCTTAAATAAATGTAAAGTTCACATTTTTATATGTATCTAGATGGAGGATCGTATAAAGCTGAATGAAAATAAATTATTGAATTTACTTGAAGCAAGGTGCCTATTTATTTTAAGAACATCTTAGTACCCAAGCCACTGATCAAATGTTACTATAAATTCATACGTGGGTGTACAGTCAAAATAGAAAATAAATATAATATTAACATTTTTATATATATCTACATAGAGGATTATATACGGCTGAATGCAAATAAACTATTGAATTTACTTGACCCAATGTACCTATTTATTTTAAGAACATCGTAGTGCCCAAGTCACTAATCAAATGTTACGATAAATTCAAATGTGGGTATACAGTGAAAATCGAAAAATTTGGATTTTTTTTTTTTATTTTTGTTATTGAACCCATTAAATCTATGGCTTCGGTCAAGAACCAAACGTCACATAATGTTTTCATTTTTATATATATCTAGATAGAGGATCATATAAGGTTGAATGCAAATAAATTATTGAATTTACTTGACCCAAGGTGCCTATTTATTATAAGAACATCTTCGTGCCCAAGTCACTAATCAAATGTTACTATAAATTCATATGTGGGTGTACAGTGAAAATTAAAAACTTAGATTTTTTTTTTAATATATAGATACGCCTGAAATAAATGTAAAGTTAACATTTTTATATATATCTAGATAGAGGATCATATAATGCTTAATGCAAATAAATTATTGAATTTATTTGACCCAATGTACCTTTTTATTAAATTTATTAAATTTAAAAAAAATATTATATGTATTTTTTCATATAAAGAATTTTTTTAATAAAATTTTCGTAATTAACTACTTTATAAAAAAATAATTGTTTTATAAAAATCCCATAAGATAATATATAATTTATATAAAATTATCTTATTTTTCATAATAAAATAATTATATGAAATTAAATAATCTTAGAAAATGTTAAAAATTATATATAAAAATATTAAATTATGAATATGAGTATAAAAAATATATATTACATGTTAAAAAAAAGGTAACATATTTAAATAGAGAATCATATAAGACATAATTACAAATAAACATATATTATTGAATTTACCGAACCCTAAGGTATCTATTTTGTGTTAATAACATTTTAGTGCCCAAGTAACTAACCAAAGGTTGCTATAAATTGAGACCGGGTGTACAGTGAAAACCAAAAAACTTGAAATTTTTGTTTATTTTTATCATTAAACCCATTTAACCAGGGCTCTTGTGTGTGTCTGACTACATTTTCTCAAGAGCCAAACATTACAGCGGTATAGAAAAGCATGAGACGGCATCCTACCTCCCTGTAATAATCTCAGTTAGCCAGCCAGAGACACCATCCTACTCTTTTATCTATATACACTCATCATCATCATCACAAGTAGGACGTGATCCATCTAATTTGTAATCGAATCCACCACAAATGGACAAAGAAACCGAGCTCCTATCGCGCCTGGCCGCGAACCACCTTCATTTATCTCAATTCGAGCCACTGCGTGCTACTCTATTAGCTCTCCGATCTAAAAACCCTGACCTAGCCCTCGCTATTCTCCAAAGCATAGTTGCCAACTCTGGCCGCTTTGAGAATATCCTCTGGTCACCCTCCTGTCCATCGCCTTCTCTGCTCACCTATCTATCGACTCTAGAGCTCTTGCAATACAGTAACTCCACTTCGCAGGCATGGAGCTTCGATCCTGGTATCTTTTGATTGCGCGCGGAGTTCCTGTTATTGGTTCAAGTGCTCAGCGACATGGTGACGGAGAGCATGCGAAAGAATGTTGACTTGGAGAGCATTGAAAGGGAGAAGGAGATTGATGATGATTTTAGTGAAAAAGAGAGAATTGAGGGGCGAGAGGAGTTGTTGGGTAGAACTAGGAGCGAGGATTTGAAGGACTTGGGTGGTGAATTGGGGGATTGCTTGCGGGTTTTGAACAAGGTTTTGGAGTTGGGGTTGAAGAGATTGAAGCCCTGGATTTAATGGGTTCAATAATAAAAATAACAAAAAACAATCCAAGTTTTTCTATTTTCACTGTACACCCATGTGTGAATTTATAGTAATATTTAATTAGTCATTTAGGCAATAAGATATTCTTAAAATAAATAGATACCTTAGTCAAGTAAATTCAATAATTTATTTGCATTCAGCCATATATAATACTCTATCTAGATATATATAAAAATGTTAACTTTACATTTATTACGGGCATACTTATATATTAAAAATAAATCCAAGTTTTTCTATTTTCACTGTAAACCCACATATGAATTTATAGTGATCAAATGGCTTGGGCACTAAGATGTTCTTAAAATAAATAGCCACCTTAGGTCAAGTAAAATCAATAATTTATTTTCATTCAGTCTTATACGATCCTCCATTTAGATATATATAAAAATGTAAACTTTAAATTTATTTCAGACACACACACGCGCACGCACACACACACACATATATATATATTGTCAAATTTTTATTAGTATTGCTATGTAGACAAATTTTCTCTAAATGTTGCACTTGTTGTACAAAAATTGTCAGCACTTGCTATACAAAAATTGTCATACTTTATAATTATAATGATTATTGTCTTTTAGGCTAAATATTTAATTTTATTTTTCTTTTAACTATATTTATTATTGCCATTGTTACCTCAACTTTTTTAAATAAATGATTAAAAGTATTAAATATATTTGATTAATATCTAATTATTAATTCTTTTATAAATTTTTATTTAATATTTTTAAAATTTTTTAATATTTTATTTTATTATAAAAATTTAAAAATTATATATCTTAAAATTATATATATATATATATATATATATATATATATAATTTTTGAAAAATCTTTCGTGTTGCTACACAAATTTCTTCTAAATGTTGCCACTTGATAATTACCATATAAAAATTGCCATGTTTTATAATTATAGTAGTTATTGTCTTTTATGTTAAGTATTTAATTTTGTTTTTATTTTCCTTTTAAGTTTCTTAATTATGGCTATTGTCAACTCAATTTTATAACTAAATTAGGAAAAATATTAAATCTATTTACGTAATATTTAATTATTTTTTTATAAATTTCTTATTTAATATTTTTAAATTTTTAATATTTCATTTCATTATAAAAATAATTATATCTTAAAATTAATAAAAAAATATTATATACCGAATATTGTATCTTTTACGTAATTATGCATTATAGACAGAGGTTAAAATTTCTTTTTTTGTGCTGTGACGTTTGGTTCTTAACTGAATCCATGGATTTAACGGGTTCAATAATAAAAATAAAAATAAAAATCCAAATTTCTTTATGTTTACTGTATACCCACGTATGAATTTATAGTAACATTTGATTGTGACTTAGGTACTAAGATGTTCTTAAAATAAATAGGTACCTTTGGTCAAGTAAATTTAATAATTTATTTACATTCAGCCTTATATGATCCTCTATCTAGAAATATATAAAAATGTTAACTTTACGTTTATTTCAGGCGTATCTATATATTAAAAAAAAATCCAAGTTTTTCTATTTTCACTGTACATCCACGCATGAATTTATAGTAACATTTGATCTGTGACTTGGGTACTAAGATGTTCTTACAATAAATAGATACCTTGGGTCAAGAAAATTCAATAATTTATTTACATTCAACCTTATATGAATCTCTATCTAGATATATATAAAAATGTCAACTTTATGTGAAGTTTGGTTCTTGATCGAAGCCATGGATTTAATGGGTTCAATATTAAAAATAACAAAAAAAAATTCAAGTTTTTCTATTTTCATTGTATACCCACATTTGAATTTATTGTAATATTTAATTAGTCACTTGGGCATTAAGGTATTCTTAAAATAAATAAGTATCTTAGGTCAAGTAAATTTAATAATTTATTTTCATTCCACCTTATACGATCCTCCATCTAGATATATATAAAAATGTCAACTTTACATTTATATCAGCCATATATATATATATATATATATATATATATGTATGACAATAGCTATAATTCGTCAAATTTTTATTAGTATTGCTATGTAGACAAATTTGCTGTACAAAAATTGTCAGCAGTTGTCATACAAAAATTGTCACACTTTATAATTATAATGATTATTATCTTTTATGTTAAATATTTAATTTTATTTTTCTTTTAACTATATTTATTATTGCAATTGTTGCCTCAACTTTATAAATAAATGATTAAAAGTATTAAATATATTTAATTAATATCAAATTATTAATTTTTTTTATAAATTTTTATTTAATATTTGTAAAAAATTTTAAAATTTTATTTCATTATAAAAATTTTAAGAATTATATATCTTAAAATTATATATATATAATTTTTGCAAAATCTATCGTGTTGCTACACAAATTTCTTTTAAATGTTGCCATGTGACACTTACCATATAGAAATTGTCATGTTTTATAATTATAGTAATTATTATTTTTTATGTTAAGTATTCAATTTTGTTTTTATTTTTCTTTTAAGTTTTTTAATTATGGCTATTGTCAACTCAATTTTATAACTAAATTAGCACAAATATTAAATCTATTTACTTAATATTTAATTATTTATTTATTTTTTATAAATTTCTTAATTGATATTTTTAAATTTTTAATATTTCATTTCATTATAAAAATAATTATATCTTAAACTTAATAAAAAAAAATATTATATACCGAATATTGTATTTTTTACGTAATTATTCATTATAGACAGAGGTTGAAATTTCTTTTTTTTGTACTGTGATGTTTGGTTCTTAACTGAATCTATGGATTTAATGGGTTCAATAATAAAAATAACAAAAAAAAAATCCAAATTTTTCCATGTTCACTGTATACCCACGTCTAAATTTATAGTATCATTTGATTATTGACTTAAGTACTAAGATGTTCTAAAAATAAATAGGTACCTTGGGTCAAGTAAATTCAATAATTTATTTACATTCAGCCTTATATGATCCTCTATCTTGATATATATAAAAATGTTAACTTTACATTTATTTCAAGCGTATCTATATATTAAAAAAAATCAAAGTTTTTCTAATTTCACTTTACACCCACGTCTGAATTTATAGTAACATTTGATTAGTGACTTAGGTACTAAGATGTTCTTACAACAAATATGTACCTTGGGTCAAGTAAATTCAATAATTTATTTGCATTCCACCTTATATGATTCTCTATCTAGATATATATAAAAATGTCAATTTTATGTGACGTTTGGTTCTTGACCGAAGCCATAGATTTAATGGGTTCAATAATAAAAAAAAAATACCAAGTTTTTCTATTTTCACTGTATACCCACGTTTGAATTTATAGTAACATTTGATTAGTGACTTGGGCACTAAGATATTCTTAAAATAAATAGGTACCTTCAATCAAGTAAATTCAATAATTTATTTGCATTCAGCCGTATATGATCCTCTATCTAGATATATATAAAAATGTTTACTTTATATTTATTTCGGGCATACCTATATATTAAAAATAAATCCAAGTTTTTCTATTTTCACTGTACACCAACGTATCAATTTATAGTAATATTTGATCAGTGACTTGGGTACTAAGATGTTTTCACAATAAATAGGCGCTTTGGGTCAAGAAAATTCAATAATTTATTAGCATTTAGCCTTATATGATCCTCTATCTAGATATATATAAAAATGTCAACTTTATGTAACGTGTGGTTCTTGACTGAAGCCATGGATTTAATGGGTTCAATAATAAAATTAACAAAAAAAAATCTAAGTTTTTCTATTTTCACTATACACCCACGTTTGAATTTATAGTAACATTTAATTAGTCACTTGGGCACTAAGATATTTTTAAAATAAATAGGCACCTTGGGTCAAGTAAATTCAACAATTTATTTGCATTCAGCCATATATAATGCTCTGTCTAGATATATATAAAAATGTTAACTTTACATTTATTTCGGGCATACCTATATATTAAAAATAAATCTAAGTTTTTCTATTTTCAATGTACACCAACATATGAATTTATAATAACATTTGATCAATGGCATGGGTACTAAGATGTTCTTAAAATAAATAGACAACTTGGGTCAAGTAAAATCAATAATTTATTTTCATTCAGCTTTATATGATCCTCCATCTAGATATATAATAAAATGTAAACTTTAAATTTATTTCAGACATATATATATATATATATATAAGTTTTTCAAATTTTTATTAGTATTGCTATGTAGACAAATTTTCTCTAAATGTTGTACTTGCTGTACAAAAATTGTCAGTACTTGCTATACAAAAATTGTCATACTTTATAATTATAATGATTATTATCTTTTATGCTAAATATTTAATTTTATTTTTCTTTTAACTATATTTATTATTGCCATTGTTACCTCAACTTTTTTAAATAAATGATTAAAAGTATTAAATATATTTAATTAATATCTAATTATTAATTCTTTATAAATTTTTATTTAATATTTTTAAAATTTTTTAATATTTTATTTCATTAAAAAAATTTATGAATTATATATATATATAATTTTTGAAAAATCTATCGTGTTGCTAGACAAATTTCTTCTAAATGTTGCCACGTGACACCTATCATATAGAAATTGTCATGTTTTATAATTATAGTAATTATTATCTTTTATGTTAAATATTTAATTTTTTTTTTATTTTCCTTTTAATTTTTTAATTATAGCTATTGTCAACTCAATTTTATAACTAAATTAGCAAAAATATTAAATCTATTTACGTAATATTTATTTATTTATTTATTTTTATAAATTTTTATTTAATATTTTTAAATTTTTAATATTTCATTTCATTATAAAAATAATTATATCTTAAAATTAATAAAAAAAATATTATAAACCGAATATTATACCTTTTACGTAATTATGCATTATAGACAGAGGTTAAAATTTCTTTTTTGGTACTGTGACGTTTGGTTCTTGACCGAATCCATGGATTTAATGGGTTCAATAATAAAAAATAAAAAAAAAAATCCAAATTTCTCTATGTTTACTGTATACCAACGTCTGAATTTATAGTAACATTTGATTAGTGACTTAGGTACTAAGATGTTCTTACAATAAATATGTACCTTGGGTCAAGTAAATTCAATAATTTATTTGCATTCCACCTTATATGATTCTCTATCTAGATATATATAAAAATGTCAATTTTATGTGACGTTTGGTTCTTGACCGAAGCCATAGATTTAATGTGTTCAATAATAAAAATTAAAAAAAAAAATCCAAGTTTTCCTATTTTCACTTTATACCCATGTTTGAATTTATAGTAACATTTGATTAGTGACTTGGGCACTAAGATATTCTTAAAATAAATAGGTACCTTCGGTCAAGTAAATTCAATAATTTATTTGCATTTAGCCGTATATGATCATCTATCTAGATATATATAAAAATGTTAACTTTATATTTATTTCGGGCATACCTATATATTAAAAATAAATCCAAGTTTTTCTATTTTCACTGTATAAATTTATAGTAATATTTGATCGGTGACTTGGGTACTAAGATGTTTTAACAATAAATAGGCACTTTGGGTCAAGAAAATTCAATAATTTATTTGCATTTAGCCTTATATGATCCTCTATCTAGATATATATATAAAAATGTCAACTTTATGTGATGTTTGGTTCTTGACTGAAGCTATGGATTTAATGGGTTCAATAATAAAAATAACAAAAAAAAGTCCAAGTTTTTCTATTTTCACTATACGTCACTTGGGCACTAAGATATTTTTAAAATAAATAGGTACCTTGGGTCAAATAAATTCAATAATTTATTTGAATTCAGCCATAAATAATCCTCTATCTAGATATATATAAAAATGTTAACTTTACATTTATTTCGGACATACCTATATATTAAAAATAAATCCAAGTTTTTCTATTTTTACTGTACACCAACGTATAAATTTATAATAACATTTGCTCAATGGCATGGGTACTAAGATGTTCTTAAAATAAATAGTCAACTTGGGTCAAGTAAAATCAATAATTTATTTTCATTCAGCCTTATACGATCCTCCATCTAGATATATATAAAAATGTAAACTTTAAATTTATTTCAGACATATATATATATAAAAGTTTGTCAAATTTTTATTAGTATTGCTATGTAGACAAATTTTCTCTAAATGTTGCACTTGTGTACAAAAATTGTAAGCACTTGCTATACAAAAATTGTCATACTTTATAATTATAATGATTATTATCTTTTATGCTAAATATTTAATTTTATTTTTCTTTTAATTATATTTATTATTGCCATTGTTACCTCAACTTTTTTAAATAAATAATTAATAGTATTAAATATATTTAATTAATATCTAATTATTAATTCTTTTATAAATTTTTATTTAATATTTTCAAAATTTTTTAATATTTTATTTCATTATAAAAATTTAAGAATTATACATCTTAAAATTATATATATATATATATATATATATATATATATATATATATATATATAATTTTTGAAAAATCTATCGTGTTGCTACACAAATTTCTTCTAAATGTTATCACGTAACACCTACCATATAGAAATTGTCATGTTTTGTAATTATAGTAACTATTATCTTTTATGTTAAATATTTATTTTTGTTTTTATTTTCCTTTTAAGTTTTTTAATTATGGCTATTGTCAACTCAATTTTATAACTAAATTAGCAAAAATATTAAATCTATTTACGTAATATTTATTTATTTATTTTTTTATAAATTTCTTATTTAATATTTTTAAATTTTTAATATTTCATTTCATTATAAAAATAATTATATCTTAAAATTAATAAAAAAATATTATATACCAAATATTGTATCTTTTACGTAATTATGCATTATAGACAGAGGTTGAAATTTCTTTGTTTGTACTGTGACGTTTGGTTCTTGATCGAATCCATGGATTTAATAGGTTTAATAATAAAAATAACAAAAAAAATCCAAATTTCTCTATGTTTACTGTATACCCACGTCTGAATTTATAGTAACATTTGATTAGTGGTACTAAGATGTTCTTACAATAAATATGTACCTAGGATCACGTAAATTCAATAATTTATTTGGATTCCACCTTATATGATTTTCTATCTAGATATATATAAAAATGTCAACTTTATGTGACGTTTGGTTCTTGACCGAAGCCATAGATTTAATTGTTCAATAATAAAAATAAAAAAAATCCAAGCTTTTCTATTTTCACTGTATACCCACGTTTAAATTTATAGTAACATTTAATTAGTGACTTGGGCACTAAGATATTCTTAAAATAAATAGGTACCTTCGATCAAGTAAATTCAATAATTTATTTGCATTCAACCGTATATGATCCTCTATCTAGATATATATATATAAATATGTTAACTTTATATTTATTTCGGGCATACCTATATATTAAAAATAAATCCAAGTTTTTCTATTTTCATTGTACACCCACGTATGAATTTATATAAATATTTGATCAGTGACTTAGGTACTAAGATGTGCTTAAAATAAATAGGCACCTTGGATCAAGAAAATTTAATAATTTATTTTCATTTAGCCTTATACGATATTCCATCTATATATATATATATAAATGTAACCTTACATTTATTTCAGGCATATATATTTATATATATAAAGTTTGTCAAATTTTTATTTGTATTGATATGTAGACAAATTTTCTCTAAATGTTGCACTTCTTGTATAAAAATTGCCAGCACTTGTTATACAAAAATTGTCATACTTTATAATTATAATGATTATTATCTTTTATGCTAAATATTTAATTTTATTTTTCTTTTAACTATATTTATTATTGCCATTGTTGCCTCAACCTTTTATATATAAATGATAAAAAGTATTAAATATATTTAATTGATATCTAATTATTAATTTTTTTATAAATTTTTATTTAATATTTTTAAAATTTTTTAATATTTTATTTCATTATAAAAATTTAAGAATTATATATATTAAAATTATATATATATAATTTTTAAAAAATCTATCGTGTTGCTACACAAATTTCTTCTAAATGTTGCCACGTGACACTTACCATATAGAAATTATCATGTTTTATAATTATAGTAATTATTATCTTTTATGTTAAGTATTTAATTTTATTTTTATTTTCCTTTTAAGTTTTTTAATTATGGCTATTGTCAACTCAATTTTATAACTGAATTAGCAAAAATATTAAATCTATTTACTTAATATTTATTTATTTTTTTTTACAAATTTTTTATTTAATATTTTTAAATTTTTAATATTTTATTTCATTATAAAAATAATTATATCTTAAAATTAATAAAAAAATATTATATACCGAATATTGTATCTTTTACGTAATTATGCATTTGTTATTAATTACTTAATATTTTATTTTTGTTACTTTTTATTGGACTAAACTATTTATTTCTCAATTTTTTATTTAAGATTTTATAATAAAAAAGTATAACAATATAAGAAAAATATTTATTAAAGGTATGAAATAATTTAAGTTTGATTAAATCACACAATCATTTTCATTATTTTTAAATATTAATTTTTTTATATCTTCTTGATATAATAATAATAATAATAATAATAATAATAATAATAATAATAATAATAATAATAATAATAATAATAATAATAATAATAATAATGAAACATTCTTATTCATTCTCTTCTTCAGGTATTTTTTCGATTGGTCAGTTCATTTACCTAATTTCAATTATTATTTTTTTAAAAAAATTATTTTTCAATTTAGTTATTCAGTCAAAAAATTGAATTAATTAAACCAAATAAAAATTTCATATTATGATTCATCGTTTTTTTATAACTCTCATTTGCGGCAAATTTCAATATCAAATTACAATTAATCATGTTCTCTTTACGATGAGCGTATATGGACAGAGGAGTAGGACAACATTTCTAGCTAACTGAGATTATTGCAGAGGAAGTTTGAAATTTCTTTATATGCTATGATGTTTTGTTCTCGAGAAAGTGTAATTAGGCACACACCGTAGCCATGGAATAAATGGGTTTAATGATAAAAATAACAAAAAAAAATGTAGGTTTTTCCATTTTCACTGAACATCCACGTCTCAATTTATAATAACATTTGGTCAGTAACTTGGACAATAAGATTTTCTTAAAATAAAATAAGGTACATTGGGTCGAGTCAATTCAATAATAACATTTATTTGCATTTAGCCTTATATAATCCTCTATCTAATAAGGTTTTCTCTTTAAAATCTTTAAATACTTTATAAAAACTTTTTCTTCCTCTCAAACACTAAAAAATTATAAAAATTTGAAAACCATGAAAAACCTTACTTTTAAAAACTTTATTTTATAAAACTTTGATTTACGTTACCTCCTCCCAAATAGAGTGTTATGCGAAATTGAGTTTAAATTGAAATTTTTAGATTAATTTAACCCAAAAGTAGAAAATGTGTTAAATTGAATATACATAATAAGTATATGGGGCAAATTATTTTATTATATAAAAATAACCCTTGTATCCTTGGTCTAGGAATGAGGCCTTTTTTTTTTTTTTGCGAAATATAATTTTAACAATTTAACTTTGATAAATGTTTCTTATTGATATGAGACTTAATAATGTGAGTTTTCAACTCTATGGACTTATAGTATATTCTTGTCAAAGAAAGAGTTCAAGACCCCTACCTTCAATTTTTTTACTCCCCTTTTTGTAACCTAATAAATAATCACAAAAGATAAAGTAGAGAGATATGAAGAGAAAGAGGTATAAAACATAGGGAAAAAGCAAAGAAATAGAGACAGAGAGAAAAGTTGCATAGAAGAGAGAGGATATTTAAGAATATATATAAAATATGATAATGCGTCAATTTCATTTTATTATTATTATTATTATTTTTGCTTAATGACCAAAAAATTCCAACTCTTCTCCAATTTTTCAATTTTATCTAAAATTTTTATTTTTTATTAATTATATTCTAATGGCTGCACTTAGTTTCAAATTTATCCAAATTTTCTAATCAAACATTTAACTCTATTTTCCAATAAATTCTTTGGCGCCCATGACAATCCACGTCCACCACCTTTAGCAGCTGCTAAGTTTATTTATTTTGGTAAGTAGCACCTGTTAAGTTTCATTTGACACCCATAGTGCATTGAATAATGATAAAATTTTATAATAGTAAGGAGAAAGAGTGTACAAATAATGTCTAAGGATTTTGATGTATTATGAATGTCAAAAATTAAATTTGAAATGTATATGTAACATCATGATGATAACGAGGGCAGATTGATGAGGGCTACATAATGGGATTCCTTTGACAGGCGTCTAAGTAAAAGGAGAGCAGGAATGAACCAAACTCATGTTAAAAAGGAAGGAGGAAGTTAAAGTGATTATAAGAGAAATGAGCCCTTATTTTAGATAGCAACTCTTTTATGTCTCAAAAAAAGATACAGAAATAAATCCGTAAGTTCAAGTGAATCAAAATGGACAATATTATCTAGTGGCACTAGATCATGACGATGTTAATAATAATAGTAAGATTGAATCAGTATGAATACCCATAGATTAATAATAAAAAAATATGGAGTGAAAAGTTGGGTTAAGAAATTTGAATAAAACGGAAACTAAATTTAGCAACTAAAAATATAATTTTTTTGGTTGTATGACTTTTTTTGAATGGGCTAGTGCCCATTAGGCATGCCACTTTAGTGGTTTGCTTAAACTCTGATTAAAATCTAATAAAAAAATTTTATATGCATTTAGATGTACATACACTCAACTAATATAATATAACTAAGGAATTGTCCATGTTACTGCACGTAGTTATTAATAATTATATATATATATATATCTAATATCTGAAATTTTTATTAATTATTTCATATTTTATTTTTATTACTTTTTATCCCTCAAAATTTTTAATAAAGATTTCATAATAAAAATAATTAAAATCTATCTATATATAGTATAGATACAAATATATGCAATAAGTATAAATATATAAATATATGTTTATATATTATAACTTATCTTATAATAATATCCACTTATTATAGTATTAAGAGAGTAACTGATATAATACACCTTAAAATCCAAACTAATCAAATACTTTAGGTTCAAGTCATGGGAGGTTTAGAGTTATCACTTGGGTTGACTGAAGAAAAGGAGTTCAGACAAGGTACAATGAGTTCGGACAAGACCAGGAAAGAGACTATCGAAAAGGCATTTGACTTAGATTGAGTTTAGATAAAGTAGGGTTATCTTAGAGATTGGATACAAGTTGTTTAAATGCGCTATATTTTCGTCGACAATATCGTTGGATCGTGTGTTACGTTTTCATAGCATATGGAGGGAAATAACTAGATGTGAATTAGCAAAATCTCGAGAATTGCACAAAGGCACTATTCCTCACCCTATAAATAAGTCCTTGACGTCTATCAAGGTATACAATTCATTTCTCTCATTCCTTTTCGGTATTTGCTCTTCATTCTTTGGCATTACTGACTTAAGTGTCAGAATGGCCACATTCAAGCCATCGACCTCATATCTCTTCCTATTTGTAGGCTTTTTGGAATCAATTCACCCATCCGAGAATTACAGGCAACATCAGTTGGCATTGTCTGTGGGAACTACCAAGCGTTATTAATTGATTCCTTATCTTCATTAATTTTTACACTATTGTTTGTTTTCTTAGGTTTCTCATTTTCCCAACAATTCATTAACTGTTTCTTTTGGTTTTTATGGCTGAGACAGGTATGCATACTGGTAAGGTAGTTTCAGAAACTACTACCAATAATGCAGGCACTATAACGAGGGGTGGAAAAGTCCCTATGATTGTCCAAAATTAGGGAACTCCTCCAGTCAGAGTTTTAGATTCGTCTCAGGATCCTATGTTCCTGAAGATTAAAGAGATGGAGTCTATGTTGGCATTGTTAAAAGGGGAGTATGAGCAATCCAATAAATGAACTGCACTAACAATGTGGCGTAAAGTGAAAAATCAACTATTGAGAGAGCATAAAGTGCACTAAGTAATACCCAGGAAAGATGGTTGAGTCACATTGGTCTCACGTAAGTATCACCTCCTAAGACAGTATTTCTCACGTAAGTATCACCTCCTAAGACAACATTTCTTATACATGCAATTTATACAATCTTAATAGAATCAAGTCCACTGGTAAGTACTGTCTTCCCATAATACTACCACGATGCTAAGGATTTATGTCATAAAGGCATAGATAGACAGGAGTCGCCACTCGGATGATAACTAGGACATGTTCATTTTTTCTTCCAAGGGACATCAATTTCTGATAGGGTCATGGATGATAACTTATACCTTACAAAGGTTCCACAACTTTCATTACCATAGCCCAATGTCTATCTTTGGAATAGTGGATACGTAAGGGGAAGGTGTTAGGAATCCCTTATGCCTGGTCTAACCTCATTATTTCGAGTATCAATCATCTACTAATATTTCTAAAAGTCTTATTTATTATTATTTTTTTTATCAAACTTCTTTCCTAAAAATGCATTTTTTAATCCTTTACACACAAAAAATCCGAACAAGGGTTATTGTTTACAAATAGTTTTCATGCGTAAGTACTTCCTATCTATGGGGTTACTAAATTTAATTAAGTGATATTTATCCAGTGATTAAAATTAATTAATTATTGACAATTTAATTTATAAACAAGTTCACTTTACAAACAATCTAAAGTTTTTTTGTGACTAATTAATTTATTTATTTACCATGTTGACATAAGGATAATTAAACTAATTAAATTATGTATATGTTGCGATTTATACTAACAAATATATAAAAGCTCAAGCAATTACATCCTAAAAATATTTATTTCTAACATGCTAATTTATTTTATTTCTTACCAAATATTTAATAACATTTAATTTACAAGCCAAAGTTGATTTTTTATACAAATAAGATTTAATTTTAATTTAAATAATATTTATTTAATTAAATTTCATACACAAGTGGGTTAAATATACAAATAAAACTGATTTTATTATTTACTAAGTAAATCCTATTATTACCACATATTACACACAAAATTGTTATTTTAAGAAAGTTAAGGGTACTTTTGTCAAAGAAAAAGTTTAAGGGGTACTTACCTTTTAATTATTGCAGTTGCCATTAGGGCAAACTACTCTTAAAGAATGACCTTCTCTTCTAGTATGGCAAGTTTATCCTTGTCTTATTCCCGTTAAACTCCACGTTATTTCCCTTTTTGGTATTTACCTTAGGGCTACTTACCAATTTTATTAATAATATAAAATAAATTAATAACAAATTGTATTGAAATCTAACACTAATCTCCTAAGTTGCTCAGATTTTGATTTGATTAAAACAACCTATGACCAAAGGTTTCCTAACCTAATCCTAACACTTCATAACACTATATCACATTATTTACTATATTAAAATTAGATCAAATACAATTTAAGACATGAAAACGAAACAAAAAATTATAAACCAACGTAAAATTTTCAAATTTAGGGAGATTTACAATGTTTTTATATTTGAATTTCTAAAATTAGTTAAACATGCACAAAAATTATACAAAAATTTTAGAAGTATGCCAAAAAATTATATCAAAATAGAAAATTATTAGCTAGTATAAAATCTCTACCAAATAATTTATAAAAATCATGGTTCATCACTATCATGCATCAGAGGCAGATTTTGCACTACTTTTTTAAAATTAATGTATATCACAAACTATAAAAGATATTTATATGAAACCAATAGGAAAAGTTGGAAACGATCTTGAATTTAATTTTAGACCCAAGAATTATAGAAAAAGATGAAGAATTGAGGGAGATATAAACCTTAAAATTTGGTTGTACTGCAAATCACAGTATGCAGACACCCTAACTTTGTATAGCCAAAAGTTACTCAATTTAATAACTTTTTTTCATGATTCTTGAGGCTAAAATTATTATTATGTCATGAAGATTACAAATATAATTTTTATACAATATTTATAGAAGCATAAATACATAAAAATTAATTAAAACAAAGTAACATAAATAAGAATATGTGCATAATTATCATCACCCTCATATTTATCACATATACATGTAAATTATAAACATATAAGCTAACTTAAGGCATATAAATATGAAATAGCATAAATATGAAATAGCATGAATTTTGAACAAAAGGTATTAAGAATCTCACTTTGATTAAATCTTAAAAAAAAAAAAAAACTTTTCTTGAACTAAAGAAAGAAAGAAAAGAAAATAAAGAGAAAGAAGAGAGAAATTTAGATAGAGCTCTAGAGACTGATTTCTGAGTGTGTTCCTTTCATCTTCCTAGTAGGATATTTATAGGGTTTTGGGTGTAGAATTGTGATACAATTAACAGACTAATTGATAGAGTTTAAGAAGAGATAAAACAAAAGATAAAATTAAAAAAAAATTAGTGAACAAAGTAGAGAGAATTGATTGGCGGGAGAGAGAAAGAGAGGGATCCTATTGGTGAGAGAGAGAGTGTGTGTGTTTGTGTGGGAGAGGAAGAGTGAGGAAGGAAGAGGTTGCATAGGAGAGGGATAGTGAGGGAGAGAGACAAAGATAGGGATAAAATATTCTTTTCTAAAAAATATTTTAGGTGAGCTTTTTATTTAATTAAAATTCATATTCAGATCTTATTGGGCCCATAGAGCCCAGATAGGTTTTTTAATAAATAAATTTTATTTTATTATTTTCTACTCTCTAAAAATTTCTTTAAGAATCATGCCATATATATAATTATTTTATTTTTAATGTCCTTAAATATATCTCATAGTCATATAATTTTTTTTTTATCATCGAGTTACTCATGGCATTAATACACATATCCTCAAGGTCAAAAAAATAGGAGACTACAGTTTGCCTCTCACTTTGGAGAGATTTGCAATCAATACGAAGGCATTACTCAAATTTCATCAAAGTAAAAACACAAATTTTTAAAGACTATTTGAAAACAAGTGAAATATCACCTACAAGGATTGAGTATGTCTTACTCTGTTAACACACTCTGCTTGAATTAAGTTTAGGACTTGAGTTATGAGACTACCTATGGTCTCACAACAGTGCAAATCGAGTGTATCTTGCTTTATCGATACACTCTATGTATCGTGGGACTAGCTGCAATCTCACAATAGTGATAATTGTGTGATTTAAAATTTCAAGTGTATCTTACTTTGTCGATACCCTCTGTGATATAAAACTAGCTACGGTCCCACAACAGTGATGATTGTGTGATTTAAAAATTTCGAGTGTATCTTGCTCTGTCGATACCCTCTGTGTCATGGGATTAGCTATGGTCCCACAACAGTGATGATTGTGTGATTTGAAAATTTGAGGATTTGTATTTAGGACAACAGTCCTAAATTGCCTACGTATCCCCCTCATTATCCTACAGAGGAATTAGACCCACATGTAGTTTGATACTTGAAAACTGCGGTGATGTATGATCTTTTACACCTTATAAACCTACAGATGACATATTAATGCATGATCTTTTACACCTTACACAACTATGTTGTGTGCCCTAAATAAAGTTTAAGAACTTACTAAAAACTGATCTATGATTTGAAATTTTTGAGGCTTTGAACCTAGAACCTCCAGGCTTCCTATGATCTCCTTTTTAGAGAGAATCAAATTCTCTCGTAGTTCGACACTTGAAAAATGTGATGATGCATGATTTTCTATGCCTTACATACTTATAGGTGATATGTTGATGCATGATCTTCTACACCTTACACAACTATCTCGTGCGCCCTAAACAAAGTCTAAGGACTTGCAAAAAAAAAAAAAAAAATTGATAGGTGATTTGAAAATTTTGAGGCTTTAAACTTAGAAGCTCCATGCTTCCTACGTATCTCCTTTTTAGGGATAATCAAATCCTCTCATAGTTTGACACTTAAAAATTGCAGTGATGCATAATCTTCTACTCCTTATATACCTACAGGTGACATGTTGATGCATGATCTTTTATGCCTTATACAACTATATCGGGTGCCTTAAACAAAGTCAAAGAACTTACTAAAAAAACTAATTTATGATTTAAAAATTATGGTGATGCATGATCTTCTATGCCTTATATACCTATAGGTGGCATGTTGATGTAAGATCTCCTATGTCTCATACAACTATGTCGTGAGCTCTAAACAAAGTCTACGGACTTACTAAACATCTGGTTTGTGAGAAAACTAAGATTACTGGATCTTAAAACTGGCTACGATCTATGTGCCTTTTATCTTTCATGTATGCATGCTTATTTCCATTGGGGAATATCTTTGAAAACTTCAATGGGAATAAATATCACTGGGATTTTTCAAAAAATTTTAAAACTTTACTGGTGGTATTGTGAAAAGCTCACTAGGGAGGTAAAAATCTTTCAACACTTTTTAAAAAATGCACACTAAAAGACTATCTCTAGGTTAAAATACAATTTCTCTCTGATTTTTCTTTAAAGTCTCTTTTCCTTGTTACTATACCTTGTCATTCTAAGATTATGTTTAAGCTCATGCCTAGTCTTGATTCATTATGCTCCTCATCTTCTGTGTGTTTTAATCTTTGTGCCCTAATTTTTGCCTGAAATGCTCTTTCAGGTTTTTTATCTCAAACCGGCTTGCTCTAATTTTTGCCTAGATGCCTTTTCAAAATTTTCACTTAGCGAGCTTGACTTTTGCCTAAACCGCCTTTTCAAGTTTTTGATTTAGCTCTCTTTTTATCTCTTTTTTTTTTTTTCTTTCTTTTTCTTTTACTCAAACTATTGTCAGAGAATTCATGATTGATTATTCTATCATGATAAGAAAACTCACATTGAATTAAAATATCCTACTACTTAGTTATTTGATGTATCCTTCTAGACAAAAGCATATGCAATTATAACTAAATAGAATCCATTTCTTGTCATGCAAATAAAATCTTCTTTATTAATTTGGGTGCACCATTACCCCTTTTCCATTCAATTTTGCCAAGTTTCCAACATTTCAAAGCTAGGAATAAAACTATAACGTGCTAAATGGCTCTTTTGGGTTTTACATCCAAATCTTCTCACTTTCCTGTTGCTTAGACCGCCCTTTCGAGTTTTCAGCCTAACATTTATAAGGTTTAAATTCAGAAAATTTACCTTATAATAAGTTCCCATGCACTAAGCATTTGATAAGGTTAATTTGATTTATTCTTATCGTGACTCTTATTAAACAAATACTGGGCAACTAGGAGTTGACAATTTACTTTTTATGGCCAACCTCTATTGTGATATAATGGAACACCCAATTGATTGAAATTTGAAATTCAAAAACAACTTATAGCAAAAGAAACTTAACAAATGGCATTACAGAGAGGAAGGTAATGCCTTAGGGAAAGAAGGGAAAGAAAATGGTTCATAATTATGTAAACATAATGAATAATTGATTGATATTGCTTTCGTCAAATCAATATGGGCCTGTTTTCTTATACGAAAATTTTTTCATTTTTTTAAAATTTTTTAAGAAAATTTCAATTTTTATTTTTCATAGAAAACAATGAAAAACATAGAAAACATGTTTTTTTTTAATTCAAAAATTTTTTAAAAATTATTCATATAGTTCATAATTAAAAAAAATATATATCATTTTAGAATATCTTTGCAAACTTATTTTACATTTAAAAATTTTTAATATATGTTATTCATTTATTTTATAATAATATGATTAATGTTTATCATTTGTTAAATGTTATCCTGAATAATTGTTCAATTATTAAAAAAAAATTATAATACAATTTTAGTTGAAAAATCATTATTTTCCATTGTAAAAAAATCTTTCATTATAAAGGAAAATAATAAAAAAGTAATTTAAAATTATTTTTTAAATATTAGTTAAATTTTTAAGAAAATGAGTTATTTTATTAGATAACTACGAGTAAGAATCAATAAGAGCTTTTATTAGAATTTATAATTAACAATAATCTGATGGATAGAAAACATGAACCTAATTACCAAATGTGGAAAATATCAATTCAAAATTTTAAAATTCAATTGATTATTTTGATTTAAATTAAATATTATTGACTTAATATATATTGATATAGAAATTAATATAATAATTAAATTTTTAATAAATAACCGATTAAATTTCACTAAATTTAAATTAAATAAAAATCAATTTATTGTTGCGGGGGTGAATGACAAGTTGGAGTCGAAGCACGATGCGGCTTTAAGGGTGGGGATGGTGTTTGGATATGCTTGGAAACGAAACGGTGCGTTTTCTCGGAAAGAGGTGGAGCGGTTAGTCCAAAAGGCCATCCTGAAATTAACCCTAGAATGGTAATCTAACCATGATCCGAGGTAAAATCATTTAGGCGGGAAATTCCCCAAATTATACCATCTTTTTGCAATCCCCCCCATCCCTGTCGACTATCCTTCACTTGTCTCTGAAGAAATGGCCGGTGGTTGTCGGACAAATTCGCCGGCGGTGAAGAAGACCGCCGTGGACGAAAAAGTGCCGGATAAAGATTACATCGGTGAAGACTCGGTGATCGTTGTGGATGATTCGTCTTTGGAATCGGAAATCGCGGAGCTTCGTGGACGATGGGAACTGGCGTCTGTTTTCAATTTCTTGAGCGTAAAATCCTGTTTCTGATGCTCAAATTGCCCTAAATTAAACGGCATTTTTTAACTTTTTTAGATTGTTAGTTCGTAATACTGGGGAGTTCTTTTGTCGTCGACGTTACTCGTACATTTGAAGAAGGGATTTTGGTTCCTAAATTGTTTTTTGCTTGCCTTTCTAAACACGGAAACATGCGGAGTTCGTGTAGGCTTATGTGTGGTTTGGAAATTGTAGTTTTTTTTTTTTTTTTTTTTTTTAATTCATGAATTTGGATACATTGATAGCGCTTACTCGTGTGGGATAGACTTGCAGGTTTTCGAGCCACTTATTGGTAGTGATTTGAAATTGACAGCAGAGGAGATCGAGACTGGTCTTGTTACGCCCAACGGTTCGCTTGCTCAACTTCACATTAAGTTATTGAAGGTTTCTATCCATATCATTTCGAATATGGTGATATTTTGTCAATATACTGGGATGTAATTGCACGAATTCCTTTTTTGATATGGATTAGTTAAGCATTTGTATTATATTTTAATGAATTGTTGTACTTATTTACCAACAACAAATGTATATTGTATTGTACTTATCATGATTTGTATGTGTTGGTTTATTGATATCTAAGTTATGATTTAATCTGGTTATATCTCTAGATATGTGTTGCATATCTTTGTATGCTTTTTGTGGGGGTGTTTTTTGGTGTTTATTTTCTTTTATGCTGCTGAACTAGATCCCATCGTGTAATTTTCTACAACTTCATACAATGTTGTCCTGTTTTGGTATATAGTCATATACTTTCTTTCTTTTTTTTTTTTTTTTTTTTTTTTATCATTTGTCCATCTCAAATATTGCAAACTTATTTATTTTTCCTTTCCTATAAAGCTTATTTTGGATAAAGTAGAAATATCATCTGGAAATTGGGTAAAGATCTTGTATTGATTTTAGCATTGAAGATTATACCAGAGTATGATTGCAAGTTAATAGATTCACACTAAATGCCACAAAACGCTAACCAGATTTTTTCTTTTTTTTTTTTATTTTTTTTATTTTGTTTTAAAACTTTCTAAGTTGTACCATCTTTCTCCGTGTGTGTGTGTGTGTGTGTGTGGTTTCTATTCCAATAAGTTCTTACACAATTGTAATTCTTAATAGGGGATACCACCTGTGAGTAAAACATTGAATGGCTCTGATGCATGGGTGACTGTACTTTGTAAGAAAATTGCTCTATGGTGGCCATGGGTGAGTCACTCTTGAGCATAGTAACTGCTGGCATTAGTTTTATGTCTGAAATTAGGACTGACATATAATCTCCATACTCATATATCCAACATGGCAGGTTGCTGAAGGCGAGATGCCCTTGACTGTAGCCAATGGGTATTAATCATGTGTCTCTTATCTTTTATAGAAGGGTGCTTTCTCTTTTCTCAATTAGGCCTCTATTGAGGCCCTGAACGCTTCTTCTTGCTTTGTGTTTGTGCAGAAAGGAGATATCCAGATACAAGGAACTAGATCCAACAGATCGTTTACGAATTCTGAAAGCGCTTTGCGAAATCCGTGCTGATGTATGTTTACATTCCTTTAATATTTGAAGTGATTCATAGTGTTATCTTTACGGATCATCCTTTTAGTCACAATGTTATAGATCTGCAATGTTGCATTTTTTTTTTTTAATTTCAAGATATATTTACGTGTGGTCAATTTGATTTACAATTTTAATCTAATTCATTTGTTTTACAACCATGTTATAAATCTAAATAAAAAGATTTTAAAATGAATGATCTACTTGCGACTTCTGTTTGTTTCATGTTAAACTCTGGTATAACCAATGCTTTCTGTTCACAGCAAGATGATGCTGTGTCATATATTAATGAGACTTTGAAAAATGGAACTGAAATTTCCTGTTTCCGCAAAGATAAGATTGGGGAAGATGGAAATATAACTTCTTACTGGTAATTCTCTAGCATGCTCTGAATTTTATGTGATTTACTGCTTGAGTTTTAACTCAGATCAATTGTGCTCATAGGTGTGATGGAAGTGCAGTCATTGGCCATAGATTGTACAAGGAAGTAAAGAAGACTGAGCCGAAGTCAAAAATGAAAGGGAAAGCATCAAATAATCTACCATCTACCTCTCTTCAATGGGAAACCTTAGCAACCAATCTTAAGGAATTTCGAGAAGTTGTGGTAAGTTAAATATTTTGCTTTGCTTCAAAACTGGGGATTTTAATTTACCTCGTTTCTCTCTGGTGATGGCAGGATGAACTTTCATCTAGCAAGGTTGCGGGAGAAATTGCTGTTGGCAAAACTATTGAAACCAATTTTCTCCCTGTTGTTGAGAAATTTCAGAAGGTATATTTATGGATTTCTTTTATGATTGTGTTAATATCTTTAGATGTTAATCACCTTTTTCTTCTAGTTTATTTTGACACTTGTACCTAGTATGTTCATTTTCATTGCATCTAATAGAAGAAAGAAAGGGCACTCAAACAAAAACAAAGGCAAGAAAGGCTCCTCAATGATTTTAGATCCTATGAGACTGGGATTACTCGTACCTGTCGCAGTCATAGGTCTATCAGTTACACATTTGGTATGATGTATTTTTTTTTTGTCTATATAATATTATTATTTGGGTTAAGCTATTGATACAATCATGACCTGGATTTAACTATATATATATATATATATATATATATATATATATATATATATATATATATATATATATATATATATATATTTTAATCTGATTGCAGATGAGTATGATCGTGCAATTGATGAGGCTATAGAAATATCAAAGTAAGAATTGTCAGGCTTTGTAGCATGTATATTGAAAGTTTATTTGCTGCCATGTTTACCTGTGAACTGTATTTCTTCTGTTGTCTTTGGAATTAAAAAAAAAAAAAAACTGTAATGATTTTGCTGTGACTTCTGGAATATTTGATTCTTTAAGAAAATAGGAATCTAGCAAGTGATGAAGTATAGGAAGATACAAATTCTATTTTGGAGTTTTGCTGATTTAATTTTTATTGTAAAATTAGGAAGATTAGATCTCTATTATTTAGGCATGTTAGGTTTAGTGTTTTCCCGGTTAGTATTGGATTTTTATTCCTAGTTTGTTTTGTTTAAGATTCCTAATTACTATTTATTGTCCTAACAGTAGTAGGATTGCTAGTCTATAAATACCTATGCAGTTTGGGTATTTTTGACTTTTATAATGATATTATTGACAATTGAGAACTAGTTCTTTTAGAGAATTTTTTTTCTCTTCCTATGCATCTTCAGAATCTGTTTCTCTTGATCTATAGTTTCCCTTGTTCTCTTGTTCCACATCAATTTGGTATTAAAGCCTTGAAAAATCCAATCCTAATTAGGGCAACACTAAACCTAATATGCCTAAATAATAGAAAACAATGTAAATAAGATCAACAAAATTCCTAAACAGAAAATTTCCTATACTGCATCAGCAAGCTTCTGTTAAAAGTTTAATTAGTTCCCCCAATTCCTTCTCATATTGAGGACAGCAACTTGGAACAGCAACTTGGAAATGGTTGAAAGGGGCTGAATATCTGATGATCATACCTCATGAATTCTTCAATTCTGCATGTTACTTAGTGTGACTTGTTCTGTTTACTTACCCATATGACAACTGGGGTTTGACAATATGTAGATTGTAATTTGTTAGCATTGTTTAAAGTTCAAGGTTGAAATGGTCTTGCTCCTATACTTTCTTTTAGACTTTGTTTTCAACTAACATGCTTTGATTTTGGTATTTTTAGACTATCAATAACTTGTTTTTAATTTTAAATTTCATAGTCATAAGGTTATGTTTTAAGTGAAACTGGGTTCTTATGATGTTATTGTGGAAGACTAGAGGGATTGGATGATACACATTGTTGTACTCTGAAATGAACAAGCTTGCAGAGTATATTTTTGGAAAACGGGCAAGTCTTACTGTCTTAGATAATTTGGAAGTCAGATACTGAATGGGAATATTATTGTGGTTGTTCTCTTAAATATTGTGTCTACATTGATGGCTTTTTATGAGACATAAAGCTTCATGGGAGCATTCTTCTTGCTGTGCTCTGGAAAGAAGAGCACCTTTTTCATATCAATTTATTTGACATAACCCCATCCCCTACTATCACAGTTTTGCCCATTTCCGGATTGAATGACCTTTTTTGCTGGTGGTGACATCACTTTATGATTCAGGAAAAGGAAGAAAGAGCAAAGGAACGAGAAGAAGCATAGTAAGCTGGAAAAATTGGGATCTGATGGTGCAGACTTGAGAGAAAGACATTTTGAAAATGGTGATTCAGAGGTGGGTACAGACTCAAAAGATGAAAATATTAAAAACTCGGACAGTGAAACTCAAAGTGATAGGATTCAACAAGATACTGATGGTGATGGTGATGGTGATGATGACGACGACGATGATGATGATTATGACTGCAAAAGCAGTAATAATGAAGATGGCAATGAGTCTGGCAAATCTGGTGAGGAAAAGGACATTCTTAGTGACAGGAACTGTTCTCAGAAGCCTGCTGGGACACGATGGAGTAAAAGGCTGGCTGGAGTTATGAACAATCCTGTTACGGAAATCAGAAACTTGGCTACAAAGAATAGGTTGAGGCAAAGACTGACTCATAACTCTGCTGTCGATCCTATTGTGCTTGATTCAGAGGATGAAAACTTCTCAGAAAACACAAATGGTTAGATGTCTAGACGTGAAGTTGTTACCAGTAGCAAATTCAGAAGAATCCAGTGATGGTTAACTTATAAACAGAATCAAATATGCTCAAAGTGATTGTCCTTGAGTATTTTGTTATAGCAAGGAAATTTTTGGTGCACATATATGGAAATATGGAATATGTTATTATATAATCTATACCGTAGTTGAACCTAATTTCTTGTAAATTTCTTGAAAGGTCTATAGAAAGTTACTATTTTATGGTAGGAATGAAATTGTCTTGCGGCCAAGAATAGCTCTTCTCAGTACATGATCAGCTGATTTGCTGATCGTCTGGCAATTGACATACATATATATAGACAAGAACAAGGGATGGTATTCAGTTTCTTTGCGTATGGTTTTATAAAAGTGATGGAATGTTGAGCTAATTCTGCATATTTGTCATTAGAATGAGCAACACATCGGGTATTCTACCATATAATCGGCGAAGATGGTTAGATGAGGCATTGAAACAGTGCAGTGCCTGGATTGTGCCTTCCTATCCCAGCCGGCGCACTTGGGAGAAAAGATTGCAACCGGTTAGCTGTGAGATTGATCAACTTACGTGTAATGTTATCTGTACATAAGTATGAAAGAGGATGAACTTATAAAAATACCTATTAAGTTAAAAATTTAAAAATAATTATATTATCAACCATTGAGAAACAGAAAGTCGTTCTTTATTATAGGTTTATCTTAACTTAAAATTCTATAATACTGTATTTCTATTTTATTTTAACTTAGAGACAAAAAATATTGTGATACTAATAATATTTCAGGTCGATAATCTTATTATTATTATTATTATTATTATTATTATTATTATTATTATATAACTAAAACAAACAATCTTTTTGCTATTCCTAAGGAACAGTAGAAGGATAATTTTATCCTTTTACTTTCTAAAGCACATAAATTCAAATTGATTTTTCTTTTTCTTTTTTTTTATTATCATTTTAATTTTTTTATTATTTTATTTCATTATTAAATTTACATTAGTTATTATTATTGGTAATTTTATTTTATCCTTTTAATTTTTAAAGCACATAAATTCAAATTAATTTTTCTTTTTCCTTTTTTTATTATTATTTTAATTTTTTTATTATTTTGTTTCATTATTAAATTTACATTAGTTATTATTATTGGTAATTTTATTTTGTGATATAATGACTTTCACTTTATATATTAACATTATATAAATGAAATATCAGAATTCCATATTATGTTGTTAATCTATTTTACTAATATTGCTTACATTATCTTTTTTTTTTCTTTTAAAAAATATTAAAAAAATAATATCTATAAAGTTTTTCATAATATTTATTTAGAATTATTCAGTATATTAAATATAGAGCTGAGCATTTAATTAGAACCGAACCAAATCGAATCATTAAAATTGAATTAACCGAATTATAATATTTTAAAAATTGAACCAAACTGAAATGAATAAAAAATGAATTGAAGCAAACTGCTCTATTTCGATTTGGTTCGATTCAAACTGATTAATTTTTGAGTTTTGATTGATTTTTTAATTTAGATTTATTTTCAAATTATTTAGTCTGATTTTGATCTTTGTTTGAATTTAATAACCATTAATCAATGAAATTAAATAATTTATATACATAAAATTATATATAATTCATAAATTCTCGAAAAAAATAAATCAATTTAAAAATAAATAAAGCAATTCAGTTCAACTCGATTCAATTAATTTTTTTCTTTTCAAAACGGAACCAAATTGAAATAATCAAAATTCTTAAAATGTAAAATTGAATCAAACTGAATTATTTTAAAAATTGAATTGAATTACTTATCGGACTTAGGTGTCTTAACCCATGTTTTGATGATAATAAACAATTAGTGTACTACTAATATACTTTAGAAGTGTTTGTGTTGAGTTTGTAGGCTCTAGATTCAAAATTATCAAATTGCTTCAAATCAAGGTTAAGGAAGAGCAAAATAGGGAAGTAAACATTTATGGAAACCTACAATGTAACTTTTATTGATTTTATATCTTGTAAATCTCATTTTATTAATTATGTTGGCTCAAGTCTAGGTGGTACTAAGAATATCTTGTTAAACTTAGTTTTCACCTAATTCTTTATCAAGGGAAAATTAAATAAAATTTTCAAAAATATAAAATTAATTTTGAAAAGTATTTTAGTTACAAAATATATTGAATTAGTTTTCCAATAGTTCAAATGGATCAAAAATCTGAGTTCGGATGAAGAAGTTATGAGTTTTTAAACTCTTAATTTCTTAGTGTCTTTACTTGCAACTTTTTCTTGACCAAGGGGGAGTAAAATGAAAATTTCACATTTGAGAAAATGAAAATTTGTTTTTGAAAGTGTTTTCATTGAAAAGTTTATCAAATTAACTTTCCAACTATTCAAACAGATCGAAAATTCGAGTTCAGGTCAAAAAGTTATGCATTTCAAAAGCCTAAGTGTCCTTTTGACACTTTCTATTCAGAGAGCACTTCGGCAGCCGAAAGTGGGAAATTCGACAGTCGAAGTTCACTCTTTAAATCATGATTTTTAGCGTTAAAAGTCATTTTATCCAGAGAGCACTCCAACAATCGAAAGTGAGAACTTCGGCAGCCGAAAGTGACTTTTCAAAAGCTGTTTTTTTGCGCTTCAACCTTCAGCAACCGAAGTAAATAACTCCGGCAGCTGAACCTGGGTTTCGGCAACTCGATAAAACAGAGCTTTGGGTGGTTGAACGGCTAGTTTTGCATTAATGCACCTCCAATGGCTATTTTCTTGCAAAAACTATAAATAGGCACCATTTATGACTGAGAATAAGTTTTGAGAACAACAATCTTTTGAAAATTTATTGTGCTCTAAAGATTTTCTTTATTCTCTCTCTAGAACTTGAGCTACCATAGTTGATGTTGAGAATTTGATATTTGAGTTATAAATTCATTGTTCTGAGAGTTCATTCAAGGTTGTTGTGAGTATTTATTGTAATTTTGAGTGTGATAGAGCTTTAAATAGCTCTTGAGTGTAAAGGGATTTATAAAAGAGTAAGGATTTGCTTTTGTGGTGATTGTAAGGGATTTATTATTCACTTAAAGAAGAATTTTAGTGGAGTTAACTCTCAAGGAGAGCCTTGAGGAGAGGACATAGGCTTGGGATGGCCTAACCTCTATAAATCTCTTGTGTTATCATTCTTCCTCTACTCTTCTTTGTGTTTAAATTTCTTTTAGTCTTTAATTTTGCAATTAGAACCCAATTCACCCCCTCCCCCCCCTTGTGGGTTGCTACAAGGGACAACAAGTGGTATTAGAGCTAGTCTCCATTCTCCAAGATTTAATCATCTTGGAGTAAAGATCAATGGCAACCCTTAATGCACAAGAAGGTCAATCGATAGTAAAACCCCTTTTCTTTGATGGACATGATTTTCTCTATTGGAAGAATAGGATGTATTACTTCCTTAAATCAGAAGGAGTGGATTTATGGGATATAATTGAAAATGGTCCCTTCATTCCTATCAAAGTAGTAGATGGTGAGCATGTGTCAAAGACAAAGGGTGAATAGAGTAAGCATGATAAGTATATGTTTTCTTTAAATATAAGAGCTATGCATATGTTGAGAATTTCTTTAAATGATTTTTCTTATGCTAAAATTTCTAAATGCTCCAATGCTAAAGATATATGGGATTCTCTTGATTCTATGTATAATTCTAGCCATTATTGTGAAGTTGATGAAGTTGAGTACACCAAAAACTATTCCTCTCATCCACAAATGGAGCAAATGCCGCAAGTGGATAATGCTCATGAACAAAGCTTCAAAGAACACTCCATGATTGACATGTGCTTAATTACTTTGGAAGATGATGAAAAAGAAACAAGAAGAATAAGAAGCATGGAATGTATAATATCCATAAGATGTAAAGGTGAAAAGATCAATGATGAAGTTGCCAACATGTGCTTCATGGCAATGGAGGAAAGCTCTAATGAGGTAACTTTAAATGATGATATTGTTGAATTTTCTTATGATGAACTAGTTAGTACTCTTAAAGCTATGAATAATGAACTAGAACTAAGTTATAAGAAAAAATAAGCTCTTGAAAAAGGAAGTAGTTAGTTTGAGAAAGGAAAATGAGACCTTAACTAAGGATGATAAACCTGTAGGGGATGATATGCAAAAATCCTTAGATGAGTTCTCATTGGAAAATAAGAAATTGAAGAATGAAATTATTGAGCTAAAAACTTCTCTTTCTAAATTTGTTAAAGGAAATGACAAACTTGATGCAATTTTGGACTCTCAGAGGTCTCCTAGCATCAAGTATGGACTTGGCTATAGTAAATTTGCCTAAGCACCTCCTTCTAAGACCATCTTTATTAAAAAATCTAGTTTTAATGAGCCTAGTCCCCAAGTGCCCAGTCCAAAGGTGTCCAATCCTAAAAGACAAGAGCCAAAGAAATCTTGTGGTAATGAACCTAGAAAGACTTTATTTCATCAACATGCTTCTAGACGAAATGTAAATAAGACATATACATCTAGGAGAGTTGCATCTAGGCCAAACCTTTGTAGGGGACATGCTACTAGGACTCATAACTATTATCACACTCACCATGCCTCATGCTTACATTCACATAATGGACATTAAAAGATTGGTCATGTGGGAATATGTAAGGTTGGTAAGGAAAATTCCCCTATTCTTGATAAAGTGCTTTTAGTTGATGGTTTAAAACATAATTTGCTTAGTGTTAGTCAATTATGTGATAAGGGTTGTAGAGTTATTTTTTGAGTCTAAATCTTGAGTGATAACAAAATGTTGTTTATTGGTGAAAGAATTGAAAATATTTATGTTATTGATTTGCATGCGTTATCTAACAAAGATGTCAAGTGTTTTGTTTCTATTAGTGATGACTCTTGGACTTGGCATAGAAGGCTTACACATGCTAGCATGGACCTTCTTGCAAACTTGAACAAGGATGAGCTAGTTGATGGGCTACCAAAGATCAAGTTCAAAAGGATAAGGTGTGTAATGCATGCCAAATAGGTAAGCAAGTCAAGAGCTCTTTGAAATCTATTCATAAGGTATCTACTTTTAGACCTCTTCAATTGTTGCATATAGATTTATTTGGTCCTACTAGAGTAGCTAGCTTAGGTGGTGCATATGATGCCTTGATGATTGTTGATGACTACTCTAAGTATACTTGGGTTGCATTCCTTGCTCATAAGGATGAATGTTTTGATATTTTTGAGAGATTTTCAAAAAGGGTTTTCAAATCTCTTCTATTAGGAGTGATCATGGTAGGGAATTTGAAAATGAGAAATTTGATAAGTTTTATAACTCACTAGGGATCACTCACAACTTTTCTTCTCCTAGGACTCCCCTAACAAAATGGTATTGTTGAAAGAAAAAATGGAACTCTTTTAGACATGGGGAGAACTATGTTAAATGAATATAATTTGCCTACTTATTTTTGGGTGGAAGCCATTAATACGACTTGTTATGTTTCAAATGGAGTTTTGATTAGACCTATTTAAAAAAAAACCCTTTATGAGCTATGGAATGGCAAGAAACCTAAAATAGGTTATTTTAGAGTTTTTGGTTTTAAATGCTTCCTTTTGAATACCAAAGATAATTTAGATAAATTTAGCTCCAAAATTAATGAAGGTAGCTTCTTAGGGTACTCTACATCTAGTAAAGCATATAGAGTCTTCAATAAGAGAACCTTAGTTGGTGAGGAGTTAATGCATATTGTATTTGATGAAGCTAACTCTTTTAGTCTTAGAAAGGATATTTCTTGTAATGATGATGTTGTAGGTAATCTTGATGAGTTGACTCTTGAAGATCCTCAATCTAGTGGAATTCAAGATCAACATATGGAAGATCCCTTGAAGGACTTGGGAGTTGATCAAGTTAAGCCTCAAGAGCAACAAGGTCAACCAGTTCCATATCAAGAAGTTCAACAAGATCTACCTAAAAATTGGACATTCAAGAAGGATCATCCTAAAGGCCTAATCATTGGTGATACATCAAAAGGGGTAACAACTAGATCCTCTCTTAGAAATATATGTAATAACCTTGCATTCATTTCTCAAATAGAACCTAGGAGCATAGATGAGGCCATTAATGATGAGAGTTGAGTACTTGCAATGCAAGAGGAGCTCAATCAGTTTGAAAGGAATAAGGTTTGGACCTTAGTTCCTAGGCTAAAGGACCATCCATCCATAGGCAACAAATGGGTGTTTAGAAGCAAATTAGATGAGGATAGAAACATAACTAGGAATAAAGCTAGGTTAGTAGCCAAATGCTGTAACCAAGAGGAGGGCATTGACTATGATGAAACCTTTACCCCCATAACTAGATTAGAAGCCATTAGAATCTTGCTTGCATATGCATCATACATGAATTTTAAGCTTTTCCAAATGGATGTTAAAAGTGCTTTTCTAAATGGTTTTATTGATGAGGAGGTATATGTTGAGCAACCTCCTGGTTTTGAAAATTATGAGTTTCCAAACCATGTTTTTAAATTAACTAAAGCCTTGTATGGTTTGAAACAAGCTCCTAGAGCTTGGTATGAAAGGCTTAGTAACTTTCTTTTGCAAAATGGTTTTTTAAAAGGAAAAGTTAATACAACTCTTTTTGTTAAAAATTATGTAAATGACATCTTTGTAGTACAAATATATGTTGATGATATTATATTTGGTGCTACTAATGAGTGTTTGCGTGAAGAGTTTGCTAATACCATGAAGAGTGAGTTTGAGATGAGCACGATAGGAGAACTCAAGTTCTTCCTTAGGCTTCAAATCAAGTAAGCTAAGGATGACATCTTCATCAACCGAGCCAAGTACACCAAAGAATTGATCAAGAGGTTTGGGATGGAGAATCGCAAGCCAAGTAGAACTTCATTGAGCACAAACTCTAAACTTAACAAGGATGAAAAAGGAAAACCGATTGATAAAAAGCTCTATAGAGGTTTAATTTCATTAAGAGAGAATTAGGTATGCTTGACAATCTTGATGCCTGAGATTGTGATTTACTGTTCACATTACTGTTCACTTGAACAAAATATTAGTTTCCTATTTTTTGCTGCCATATGAACACAATACCATTCCTCATTAATTTAGATTATTCTCCTTGATTGTTTTATGAAGGTTATTTGTCAAAATTCTATTGTTGATTTGAATAGACTCCTTGATGGTTTTACAAGTCCTATGCAAATGAAATTAGTGTATTTGTATTGAAGTTTTCTTGGCTCTTTGTAAGCTATTCTTGAGAATAGCTGTTTATGTTGCCTCTAGATTGAGCATATACTATACATGTATTCTAAGTATCTCAATGACATAATTATACTCATGTTCAGTTTCAGATCAAGTTAATTATGCACATTTGCTTAGCTACCATATAACCACCTTAATGGTATCACTTTCTGTGCTCAAATATAAACCTTCTAACTGGAAGTTATCCTTGAAATGCTTACTGAATTGATAATGATACTAAAAGCTTAAGCTTTTGACGCGGTAGTGCACCTTTCAATGATGTCATAATTTTTGTATGTTTTTCTTTCTAGAGTGCATTTTGATGATGCCAAAAGAGAGAGATATATAGCTAGTGGATTAATTAGCTACGTGGATGAATAATTCCAAATTTTAAGCTTTAAACATGATATATAAATGATGATTTAGTGGCATACATGTGGATGAATTAGCTAAGTGGATGAATAATTCCAAATTTTAAGCTTTAAACATGATATATACATAATGATTTAGTGGGATACATATTTTGGGTATACTTATGTGATACTTCTTGGTAATCATTTAATACATATTCTGAATTGTTTTTGATATAAAAACAACTTTGCATCATCATTCTCCTAGGACTCATGGTATTACATTCATTGAGTCAAAGCCTCTCTTATGTGCTCTCCAAATTCTATTTATTAAGGCACAAATTATTTTTGAATGGGGGAGTACATTAAGGGGGAGAATTTTTGAAAAACACACACTTCACTTGTGCTTAATTTTTCTCATCTACTAATTGTTTGTTATCATCAAAAAGGGGGAGATTGTTGGACCTAGGTGTCTTAACCCATTTTTTGATGATAATAAACAATTAGTGTGCTACTAATATATTTTATAAGTGTTTGTGTTGAGTTTGTAGGGCCTAGATTCAAAATTGCTAAATTGCTTCAAATTAAGGTTAAGGAAGAGCAATATAAGGAAGCAAATATTTATAGGAACCTACAATGTAACTTTTATTTATTTTATATATTGTAAATCTTATTTTATTAATTATGTTGGCTCAAGTCTAGGTAGTACTAAAAATATCTAGTTAAACTTAGTTTTCACCTAATTCTTTATCAAGAGAAAATTAAATAAATTTTTCAAAAATATAAAATTAATTTTGAAAAGTACTTTAGTTGCAAAATACATTGAATTAGCTTTCCAATGGTTCAAATGGATCAAAAATCTGAGTTCGGATCAAGAAGTTATGAGTTTTTAAACTCTTAATTTCTTAGTGTCTTTACTTGTAACTTTTTCTTGACCAATGGAAAGTAAAATGAAAATTTCACATTTGAGAAAATGCAAATTTGTTTTTGAAAGTGTTTTCATTGAAAAGTTTATCAAAGTAGCTATCTAGCTGTTCAAACGGATCAAAAATCCGAATTCAGATTAAAAAGTTATGTGTTTCAGAAGCCTAAATGCCCATTTGACACTTTCTCTTCAGAGAGCACTTCGGCAGCCAAATGTGAAAAGTTCGACAGTCTAAGTTTACTCTTTAAATCATGGTTTTTGAGCATAAAAAGTCATTTTGTCTACAGAGTACTCAGGCAGCCGAAAGTGGAAACTTTGACAGCCGAAAGTGACTTTTCAAAAGCTATTTTTTGGCGTTTCAACCTTCGGCAACTGAAGTAAATAACTCCGACAGCCGAACTTGAGTTTCTGCAACTCGATAAAACAGAGCTTTTGATGGTTGAACGACTAGTTTTACATTTAATACACCCCCAATGGCTATTTTCTTACAAAAA
The DNA here is from genome assembly GCF_030052815.1 of Hevea brasiliensis. Lineage (NCBI taxonomy): Eukaryota > Viridiplantae > Streptophyta > Magnoliopsida > Malpighiales > Euphorbiaceae > Hevea > Hevea brasiliensis. The sequence goes on from NC_079496.1 coordinate 102,316,845, forward strand.
CTATAAATAGGCACCATTTATGACTGGAAAATAAGTTTTGAGAACAACAATCTTTTGGAAATTTATCGTGCTCTAAAGATTTTCTTTATTCTCTCTCTAGAACTTGAGCTACCATAGTTAATGTTGAGAACTTGATATTTGAGTTGTAAATTCATTGTTTTGAGAGTTCATTTAAGGTTGATGTAAACACTTATTATAATTTTGAGTGTGGTAGAGCTTTAAATAGCTCTTGAGTGTAAAGGGATTTGTAAAAGAGTAAGAGTTTACTCTTGTGGTGATTATAAGGGGTTTATTCTTCACCCAAAGAAAAATTTTAGTAGAGTTAACTCTCAAAGAGGGCCTTGAAGAGAGGACGTAAGCTTGAGATAGTCGAACCTCTATAAATCTCTTGTATTATCATTCTTCCTTTACTATTCTTTGTGTTTAAATTTCTTTTAGTCTTTAATTTTGTAATTAGAACCCAATTCACCCCCTTCTTGGGTTGCTACAAGGGACAACATTACTAAATTAAGGCGATTTAGTTCGATTTATTCGATTTAAATCGAATATTATTCACTCCTAACTAAATATGCAAATTTAGTTTATAAAGTAACTAATAATTGAATTTTATTTACTTTTAAATTGATTAAATGATTTTAATAATTATTAAAAAAATAATTTTATTTGTAATTTGTAAGTATAATAGTTATATTATTGTTATGAAATAAAATTGAATATATTTTTAGCATAAATATTTTTTTATTTATAAATCATATTAAAAATAAATAAATAATAATAATATCCACAACACCGTGGCAACTTTTAGAATTTGTATTATACTAAAACAAACAACTTTTTACTGTTTATGAGAAACAATAAAATATAATTTTATCTTATTTATTTATTTATTTATTTATTATTATTATTATTATTATTAAAGGAAAGCAAAGTAAAAAATCCTCTCTACCAGTCAACCTTGCTTTTTTTTTTTTTTTTTTTTTTTTTTTTTTTTCTGTTATAGTCTTAATTATGAAGAGATGATGAGCTAAGAGTTTTATTATTTATATAATTTTTAATTATAATTACCAGATGATAGTCATTGTTCACACATCAAATAATCCTTTTTTAAATAAAATTTATAAAAAAATAATTTCTAAATCCTAATAATTTTTACTTTTTTAATAGCCAAACAATATAATAATTTTAATATATATATCAATTCAAATTATTTTTTCTCATTTCAATTTATATTTTAATTTTAATTGCTTTCAAATTATTTAGTTATTATTATTATTGAAATAATTTTGAAATTTATTGATTAATAACAATGTTGTGATAATTTTTCCTATTACATTTTTTTATTTTTAGTGTCTTTTTTTTAATTTTTATTTTATTATTAAAAATTAATATTTTCTTTTTAATTTTTACATGAGATATCTTCAATCTCTAATCAGCTACAATATTTTTTTTAATTAATTGAATTTTTTGAATTAAAATAAATACTTAAATTATTTTTAAATTTTTATATAGATATTAAAATTTATTAATTGAATTTTTAATTAATTAATTATTTATTTATTTATTTTAATATTTAAAACCATTATATGTTAAGAAATAAAATGATTTTTGCATAAATTTTACTTTTTTATTTTCAATTTAATTGTTTAGTTTGCATTCATTATAATTGTTTTTCTCAAATCAGTTTTAAGATTATATTATTTTATGATAAAATAAAATTTATTTTATTAATTTATTTGAGCTTTATTTTTTTTCTTATAAATACTACTTTAAAATGGTAAAATTTTGATTAAAATTATTATTTTTTGTTATAATAATAATAATAATAATAATAATAATTATTATTATTATTATTATTATTATTATTATTATTATTATTATTATCTTTTAAAATATTTATAAACTTTTTATAATATCTATTTAGAGTTGTTAGTCTATTAAATGTATAATTATAAATAATAAATAATTAAATTTACTTTGCTTATATTCAATTTATTTTTTAATAATTAAAAATATTTTAAAACAATATGCATACACATTATTTTTATATACTAAACCTATTACCTTAAGAATAATATTAGATATATTTTTTTTATTACTTTTTTAAACAATCATTACTATTATTTTCTTTTATTCTACAATGATTTTTTTTTGAGATTATATGTTTATTCTATGTATTATAATAAATAAATAATAAATATAATATTATTAATATTAATTTATTTAAAACTAAACTATATACACATAACTAATATAATATAATGAATGATTAAAATTTTTATATATTTTTAAAATAAAATTACATGTATTTTTTTAAAAAAAATATTTTTTTATTAATTATATATATATATATATATATATATATATATATATATATATATATATATATATATATATATATATAATTCACATATGCTGCATAGCACGACTTTTTAAAGGCTTGTTCTTAACTAATAAACAACATCACGTGAACTAGTTATTATTATTATTATTATGAGTGGAGCGTTGTTATCTATTTTCAGGATGCTATCGTAACATGAATAAAAAAATCAACAGTCCAAAAAAATTAAAAGCCTTTTTTTTTTCTTTTTTAAATTATAAGTCTACAAGGCCATCTCAACTTGAAAAAAAGTCTTATTCAAATCTAAAAAAACTAGTATAAATAAAAAGGCAAAAAGCACTATAAATTTTGCCTGATAGTTATATAAATTTTTAAATTTAAATTTAACTAGGATCATGTACAAAGAAGATATTTTAATGTACAGTGACTATCCTTTATGAATGTTTTGGGAAGATTTAAATTTAAGATAATTGATAGTCCACTCTCTTTTAATTTATTTTTAAAAAATTAAAAGGCTTATTTAATTTTTTTTAAATTTAAAAAACTTATTTATTTATTAAAAACTCATTTATTCATTAAAAGTTTATTATTATTTTTAATTTAATAAGCTTATTTAAATTCAAAATATGCCTTTTGCCAAATAAAAATAATCATTCAAAAGTTTTAAGTGAATAAATAAATATTTGTGAACTTAATAGAAAAAAAAAAAAGCTAAATTTCAAGAGCCAAAATATACTTAAAAAATTTAAAAATTCAATATTTATTTAGGGAGGATAATTTTTCCCGAACTCGATCCTATTCCTCCTGCTAAATCTTATATTGTATGGGATGAAAACAGAAAGAAGGTCTTTCCGTTTAACATTTTATTATTATTATTATTATTATTATTATTATTATTATTATTATTATTATTATTTTCTCTTAAAAAATACTTCAATATTATAATTTTAATATATATAATTTAAATTTGTAATTTAAATTTATTTTTTAATAAATATATATATATATAATATTAAATTGAGAAAAAAAAAAGGGTTCTGCAAAAAATCTACCCGTGAGAATTTTTTTCAGCAGAGAAAAGAGGCAATAGTGGCTATTGGATGCTTGATTTCTCCATATAATGGTATATTGGTAATATTGTGTGACTGACGGTAACGGTCTTCTTCTACGTTGTACACCAAAGCGGATATGGCAACGAACACCGCCGCTACCAGAGAATCTAGGAGGAGGAAGATCCTCGAGAGAGGCGCCGATCGATTAGCTCTTATCACTGATCGGACCCAAACCCTTCCATCAGAATCCGACGATAAGCCACATCCCGACTCATCTCAGCAATTCAATTCCCATCAGGACTCGCCACCTGATCTCTCCGATCGAATCACCGGTAAACGTCTGCCTCTCTCTCTCTCTCTCTCTCTCCCATCTGTTATTGTCAATTTTGTGTTTTGTGTAATTGCTTAACGGTGATTGAGGTGGTTGTTGATACTCTTCAAGATTGAAATGTCCATTCTTTTGTGCATTTTGGGGAAACTTACCTGAGCTGTGCGTTGTGTTTTGGTTATCAGATTTTGATGTGTGATAGCTATTATGGATATGCATCTATATTTGTGATATTGATGCAGTACAAATTGCAAAGTTTATAATCCCTTGTGTCGCCTGGAGCTCACTTCACAACCAAAGTTCTTGGTCAGGATTGCATATTTTCTGAAGGGTTTTTGCCGGTTTACAGAAACACACCCCATTACAGGAACTTTTTTCTGATAAGCCAGTAGAGGAAAAATGATTGCCATTCAATTTAGCTCAATCCATGGTAGTCACAGATGAGATTTACAAAAGTACTGTTCAAGAAAATAAAATCAATAGGTTGAATTGTCTGCTTTTGGAAGTTGAAAGTCTTGCTTTGCCTGATTTACATGTTCTTCAATGATTGTAGTTTTGTACTGTATTTGTTCCAGAGCATCCCTCTCTATCTCCAAGTGTATGTTTGGAGTTAAATTACTGTGGATTTTGGAATGGTGAGTAGCTAACTTAGTATGCTTATGGTGATTCCGGTCATTGAAAACTGGTTTCATTAAAATTGTACCTATATATTTGTTTTGGGGATTGGGGAGTTGTCCTTTGGGGTGGGCTGTAATGGGGATAATTAAGATGCATTAGGTGTAAATTGAGAGAGCGAGATAGAGAGGGTTTCCTGATCTCTATTTTTTTTTTAAATTAACTTACACATTCTCATGATGCATCTGATGGCAACTAAAATTTTAATGTTACTTCTTGCTCATGGGTTCTGATCATGTACAGCTTCTCGTAGTGGTGACAATGCGGGATTTGTTCCTATGTCACCAAATAATGATTCCACTATTGATGCTGGCCACATTGGAAGCCATATAGAACCTCCCTTGAGCACACATGCTGCGATTACTGAAACCTCAGTAGCTCCTGCTTATGGAGGCAGCAATGGACAATCATCTATAGTCTCATCAACAGATCAGAAGTCAACTTTGCCTACATCAAGCACAGTGCAACACCTAACAGGCCCAAATAGTTTTGTGACTCCGAGACAAATAAGCTCTGCCATTTCTGCATCTGAGAGCTCCCGCCTTTTTTCTTCTGTAGCTATAGCCCTTTTTGTTGTCTTATCGAATTTGGGATTCCCACTGCTAGGCAGCAACATAATAAGGAGCATCATAAGTTATAGGCCTCTTTATCTTGTTTTGCTGACAAGTCTGACACTTGTGCTTGCACGGCTTTTATTCAATAATCAGAGAGGTTTTGAAAGGGCTGTTGGAGGAGAACATAATATGCCTTCAACAAGCAAATACGACTGGGCCGAGCAAGCAGGCAAGGCTTTGGAAGTAGGTTTGGTGATGCAGAAGGCAATTGAGGCAGTATTCATGGATTGCAGTGTATACGTACTAATTGTAATTGCTGGCTTTACTTTTGTAAAGTGACTCAACTTCAACTACTTGATTTTGTAATTGCAACATGTACTAATTTATATCGATGTTGGATGGGATCCGGGTGAACCTATTAATTCTGCCTTGAACAGCACATGTTAATGTCTTTTTCGTTGCTAGATAAATTTATGATTGTTTCTAGTACGAGCCTTTAACATATAATTTGTGTCATTTAAGGAATATAAGTATCAGTTTACATAAGAGCTCTCTTTCAGCAGTTGAATAGTGCAGTGTACTTGATTAAGCCATTCAATACTGTGCATTGAAGTCTGGTAGTCTGAGGGGGATGGAGAGAGAGCCTTTTTTTTAAATGAGATATGTGGTTTAAGTATGAGATTGAGAGCTTCTAATTTGCCTAGAGATGGTTACTGTTCCATGAACAGTGGAACACTTGAACAGCTTCCAAGCAAATCCTGCTGACGCTGAACTCCCTTCAGTGTATATGAAAGGACTTGTGGTTAAAGAAGTAACCAAAGACTCAATGGATGATGTTTAGAAAAAACAACAGATGCTTTCCTTTGAAAAATGGTCGATCCATATAAAAAGATTGAAGAAAATCTTCAAGTTCGCAGCTACAACTTTTGCGACCTGAGGTTCTTAGCCTCAACTTAATCATTCACATCCATCCTCTGGCATTATTTCAATTATATATTGGGCAATATCCTGATTGAAAGCCAGCAGCTCCAGCAGCCAGATGATGTCTTTTGAAAATGGTTTTGAATGATCTCCTGATACAAATTCTTGAACAACATTGTTGACCTCAATCAAACTACACCCAGGAGTTTTCTTCATGCTCTTACTTCTTATAAGTTTCCGCATCCTTGACACATCCTCCCATTTGCCAAGATCTGCATATATATTGGAAAGCAACACATAATTCCCTGTATCATCCGGTTCGAATTTTTCTAGTTGCTCCATTGCAATGACAGCAATTTCAATATTGCAGTAAGTCTTGCAAGAACTTAATAAAGAACCCCATATCTTGGAATCTGGCTTCACAGGCATCTTCTCTATAATGTCGAGAGCCTGAACGAGGCATCCTGCACGTCCAAGAATATCAACCAAACTGCCATAATGCTCAATTTCTGGCTCTATACGAAAATCCTTTCTCATGGTATCAAAATACATTAACCCCTCCTGCCAAAAACCAGCATGGGCACAAGCTGATAAAAGACCCAGAAACGTAATGCCATTAGGTTTTATTTTTGTTTTCTTCATTATTTCAAACATTGCAATTGCTTCACGAGCTTTGCCGTGATTTGCCATCCCTGCGATCATTGTACTCCAAGAAATCACATCCCTTTCACGCATATGATCGAACAACTGGCAAGCTGGATCAACGCAACCACATTTTGTATACATTTCAATAAGAGCGTTGCAGATATTGGTTCTCCTCAATAGCCCATTTCTACCACAGTACATGTGTATCCATTTTCCAACATCAAGAGCTCCCAGCTGAGCACATGCTGGCAAGACAGAAACAATACTTGCTTCATCAGGCTCAATACCAACAACTTGCATCCTCCGAAACATATCTAATGCCTCCGCATACGACCCAATACGAGCATACCCAGAAATCATCGCCGTCCAAGATACTATAGTCCTATTAGGCATTGCATCAAAAACAGCTCTTGCCTTTCTCATTTGACCCAATCTAACATGCCCAGAAATAATACTATTCCATGAAATTGCATCTCTTTCATCCATTCCATCAAACAATTTATGTGCATCTAACAAATTATCACACTTCGCATACATATCAATCAGTGCATTCTCTGTGATAGGATGGGACTTCGGCCCAAATTTGAAGACATGGGAATGAACTTGCTTACCTAGATTATGGAACACAAGCCTTGCACAAGATTTTACCACAAAAGGGAATGTGAATTCGTCAGGAAAAATTGGATTTTTACTTCTTTGGGAATTTTGCCTCAGCATTTGCTTGTAAAAAGTGATTGCTAGGTCATAGATAGAGTTGTGTGTATAGGCTCTTATCATTGCATTGTACAAAAAGGCGTTTGGTTCTATGACTTGCTTAAAAAGCAAGCCTACATAATTCATATCCTCGCAATAATCACAAACATCTACCATTTTTGTTACTAGGAAGCTGCTTTGTGACAGTGAGTACTTGATAATAAGAGCATGGTATTTCTTCAGTTTTTCCATGTTCTTGCAATTCCGCAAAATGGGTACAAAGAGATTTTCCAGTTCTCTGATTTTCAAGGCACCGATTCCTTTTGCCATTAGTGACTGCAACGTAGAGAGTTTTGGTCTTCGATAAACGATGAACTGTTGTTCATTCTCAGGTTGAAAGAAAGGCAGAGACTTGCAGAGCTGTTGCGGCGCTGTTCGAAAAAAATGTTACTTCATCAAGGAGTGCAAGTGCATGGAGCCGTAGCAAAACAAGGACTCGGATTTCATTTGATGCTGAACAATGATCTTATAGACGTGTATGGGAAATGTGTTAGAATGGACGCTGCTTGTGCTGTGTTTGACAGAATGCTTGAAAGAAACGTGGTTTCTTGGACAGCTCTTATGTATGGACAGCTCTTATGTATGGACACATACAGAATGGCAATGCTGAAGAGTCATTATTTCTATTCTCTCAAATGGGATTATCTGGTGTAAAATCGAACGAGTTTACATTTTCAATGAATCTTAAAGCGTGTGGTATGTTGAATCTTTCTGACATTGGGATACAGATTCATGATATTTGTGTGAAAACTGGATTTGACATGATGATTGTGGTGGGCAATTCTATCGTTGATATGTGCTCGAAACAATTTTGTCTTCTCAATCACTCACTGCCGTTACTCTTCAGTTTTCTGTTGAGAAAGTGTGGAAGTATCAATTAAGCTGCCCACATGTTTTATTTTATGCCAGTTAGAAATATTATTAGTTGGAATTCAATGATAGCAGGATACACTATTGCAGGATTTGGTAAGAAAGCTGTAGTTTTGTTTCAAAAAATACTGGAAAATAGGCAAGCCCCAGACGAGTTTACATTTACAAGCACACTGAAGGCTTTTACTGATCTTGGTGCAATGAGGGAAGGATCCCAAATTCATGCTTTCTTGATCATTACTGGTTTTCCATATTTGATTACAACTAGTATTGCGGGTCTCTTATTGATCATTATGTGAAATGTGGGAAGTTTTGTGAAGCTCGCAGAGTGTTTGGTGAGGTTGAACAGAAGCATGTGATATCATGGAGTGCAATAATTCTTGGTTATGCTCAAGAAGGTAACCTAGCAGAAGCCATGGACTTGTTTAGGCAGCTTAGAGAGAGCGACATCCAAGCAGATGGATTTGTTCTGTCAAGCATGATAGGTGTGTTTGCTGATTTTGCACTCGTGGAGCAAGGCAAGCAAATGCATGCCTGCACCATTAAAGTCCCATCTGGTTTAGACATATCAGTATGCAATTCAATCATGGATATGTATCTCATATGTGGAGCAATGGATGAGACAGAGAGATTTTTTGCCGAAATGTCAACGAGAAATGTGATTTCTTGGACGATTATGATCACTGGCTATTGCTTGGTAATGAGGCTATCTGTCTCTTCAACAGAATGCAATCCGATAATATTGAGCCTGATGATGTTACTTGGCTGTACTTTCAGCATGTAGCCATTCTGGACTAATTGAAGAAGGTCAAGAATACTTCTATGGGTTGTGTAACGATCATAGGATGAAAGCTAGAGTAGAGCATTATGCTTGCATGGTTGATCTCCTTGGCCGAGCGGGGCGATTAAAAGGAGCTAAGGATATTATAGACAGCATGCCTCTAAAGCCAAATATAGGGATATGGCAGGCATTGTTCAGTGCTTGCAGAATGCGTGGAGACTTGGAACTGGGGAGAGAAGTGGGCGAGATTCTCCTGAGATTAGATGGTGATAATCCTGTCAACTATATGATGCTGTCAAATATTTATGCTGATGCTGGTTACTGAAATGAGTGCGAGAGAATAAGAGAATTAGTGAAGGCAAAGCTGGGTAGAGATTGACAAGGACACTTCTTCTATAGTGGAGATGACACACACCCACTCATAGAGAAAATACATGAAATCTTGAAAGAAATGGAGAAGAAGATGAAAGAAAGAGTTGGTTTATGTGTAAGGGGTGAAATATGCATTGCGTGATGTTGAAGAGGAATCAAAGGAGGAGAGCTTAAGAGTGCACAGTGAAAAGTTGGCAATTGGGTTGGCATTGGTTTGTGGTGGCTGGAAAGAGAGGGGAAGGGTGATTCGTGTCTTCAAAAGCTTGAGAGTTTGTGTCATTTGTCACCAGTTCATCGAGGGTTTATCGAAAATCCTGAAAGTTGTGTTTGTGGTGAGAGATGCTAATAGATTTCATAGGTTTGAGAATGGACTCTGTTCTTGCAGAGATCATTAGTGATTTCTCATCAAATGGAATTTCTGACGAATTTCAGCTTAGTCATTTACAATTAATGAATAGTAACAGTATGCAAATCAGTTTCCTCTCAAAGAAGTGCAGCCAAAAATGATTGAAAACAAGTTTGATTTCTGTTAATAAAAAAAATTGCCAGTTAAACTTCATGTTATATCTCAAATTGCCTATCCTGGTTATTTTGTGAATATATCTTTAGAATAAGATAGAAAATTTCAGAAGCTGTTGTAAATGAACAATGATTCAATTATGAAGAAACAAAAGCGTTTTTCCATTATACTCCTAACTAGCTGTTGAAATATAATAAGATTTATTACTATTGCACAAAGGTAGCAATGTCATGGACCTGTTTCAACTTGGCCAAGGAAAAACTCCTCTCGCATAAAAGGAATACTTACATTAAATTCATATTTGTACAAATACAAGTGATCTGCACGACCCATGGTCTGAGCAAGAGTAAACAATTGATGTCCTCATGGCTCATGGTGAGGTTTCCTTAAGTTGGAATCTTAAAAAACTGATGATTAAGAGCTTGGTTAGCTGTTAGACGTTCAGATGGCTCATACTCCAATAAACCATGCAACAGACCTATGAGCGAGGACCTAGAGCTCTCTACATGTTGAGATAACATATCCTGCATCAACAACAATGAAATCTCACTGACTTAATATATACAGAAAGAAACAGATTCCAAAACAAAGAAGAAGAACCTTGAGATGATCAAGCTTCCTCACAGCTCTGATGCTCTCCCTAGAAACTGCTCCTTCAGGCCAATTCAGTCTTGATCCCCTTTTGAAATATTTTTCAGCCCCCCGGCTGCATGTAACCAATGAAAGCAAAAAGTCAGTAAAATATATAAAATTTATTTCTTCATCCATTAACAGTTTGACTAATCTTTTAACAGCTAGCAAGAACAATGAATGGGAAGACACAAACATTATGACGGCTTTGCACAATAAATCAATTTAAGCATGCCAACATCATCGAACAAATACCAAGTTTCTCCCTTAAATTTCAGAAGGAACTTACTTAGCCTTTTGAATCATGTGCTCTGGCAGAGGCCCCAATACCCTCTCCATCATTGCCAAATGTTCCAAGTTCTCATGTGTCCGGAATAGTGCTTCACCCTAACACAAAAATTCCTGAAGCTTTAGTCTCTAATGAGAAATTCCAAATTAGAATCAGGATCATATAAATATACAGAAATACAGGACGAACCAAGCATAACTCTACAAGTATACAACCAACACTCCATAAGTCGCATGGATAAGTCCAACCTAGACCTGGAACAAAAGGGTATAGCCCAAGTCAGAAAACAAGATTTGAGTACAGAATGGTGCAATTAATCAGCACTTGACCCCAAGGAAATCCTATATTCTAGTACAAAAGCAAAACCAGGTATGAAGGACACCAAGCTAATAGGAGTAAAAAACAATTTCAAGACTGATTTGTTTCATGATAAAAGACATCAAGCAGTGGTATCAATTGAGGCCAGTAATAACAGTCAACTATGTAAACCTTGAATCTATCCCAAGCAGAGATCACACCATCAATTTCATTTAGCCAACATATTTATATTTGTTATGACTCAATGCACATGCCTCATTCATCAACTTGGCATTTTTCTATTCACAGGAGACACGATTTATAATACAAAACTTGGACCATTCATAACTGAGATACAGCTGGTATAAATGTTGATAAAAAGAACTATTAAATTCAAAGTTTAGCTCTTACTTTCTATCAGAGAGAATGAGAGATATGAGACTTCTTCTAGAAAGTTACTCTTTCTTCCTCTTCTTAAGGCTTCGCTGCTGTTGCTGCTTATTGTTCTTTGTTCTTACTTCTTCTCTTTCTCTTTTTTTCTTCTTTGTATACTAACATCCTAGGTTCCCTTATTTTATTAAAAAGAAAGATTAGGAAAAATAAGAAGAAATGAACAGGAACTTCTTTTTCTTTCCTTTGATTTTGCATTAAGCATGGTGAAATGGAATCGCTTGATTTAGGGACCCAAAACGCATTTCAAGCAATTTGGGATGCAAATGTCTCTTGTTTTGGAACACGCGATTTGGGTCGCGGAACCCAGGGGGTTAAGGAGGCAACTATGTTCTATCCTAAAATGAAAAGAAACACTCAAAAGATAGTTGCAAAATTCAACCCTCAAAATTTCCTAAATATAACCATGAAGATAGTCTGTGATGAGTGCTCTTAATACATCACACTGGGGTTGGGTAAAAGGTGCAGAACAAGTTGCCAGATAAAAAATTTACAATGATCAAGGTTGAAAGGGATGTGAGATTCAAATCCTCACAAAAAGAAGGTATTATTCCAGTGCAATCAAACAATTGTTCTTACTTTATATCCAGAAATGAAAGGGAAAAAAATATATATATATCAGACGATAGATGCAAAGTCCATAACTTTTTTACAAGAGTCAACCCTCAAAATTCCCTAAACATAACCATGTAGATAGTCTGTGATGAGTAGTCTTAACACATCACATTGGGGTTGGGTACAAGTCGCAGAATAAGTTGCCAGATAAAAATTTCCAGTGATCAAGTTTGAAAGGACTATTTAAAGGGCAAATCTTCACAAAAAGAAGGGACTCGTTCCAGTGCAATCAAACATTTGCTATTAGTTTCTATCCTATTGGGTTTTTTTTTTTGGTATGGGGGGGTGGTGAAGCTCAGAAGATACATGAAAAATCCATACCTTTTACAAAATTCAACCCTCAAAATTCCCTAAAACTAACCCTGTAGATAGTCTGTGATGAGCGGCCTTAATACATCAAATTGGGGTTGGGTACAAGGTGCAGAATAAGTTGGCATATCTAATTTCCCATAACCCTCTACCAATCAACAAGCTTTGTGTGCTTGGCACAAGAACACAACATGAATAAAAAGGAAACAAAGGCAAAAGTCCATTTTCATTGCCAGCACAGTAACTTGTTACCTAGAATAACCTCAGGGGCTCGGTAATGTCTTGTGGAAACAATGGAGCTATGGTTTTGATTATCAAATGCAGTACTACCAAAATCAATCAGCTTAATGGCACTTGACTTTGGCAAGCACCTGAAATGCGTTTCATCTGAAGAATTTTTCTGCACCATTTCAAGCATTTTTTATCGTTATAACCATGTCTATATCCAAATCTATAATGATAATATTTTTCGATTGAGAAAGGCCAAATACCTTGCAGCCCGGGACCTTCATATATTCAGAAGACACAAGAAGTATATTTTCTGGCTTCAGGTCAGTATGAATTAGGCGTAAATCATGCATATCTGCCAGATATGATAAATCATATAAAAGATGTTACACAATGGGGATGAAATATCAAAAGCAATCCTGCCCCTGGATAAAGAATACAGGCCAAGAAACAGAATGGAGAGATTGATCAGGATAGATGAGAATGTAATAAAACAGTATGCAAGAACAATCCACACACATGCTACAGATTCCAATAGCTGACGTCCAAATTCCCGAACAAGATCCACAGGGAATGGGCAGTATTTATTTCTCTTTAGAAAATCAAATAAACTTGGTCCAAGCTTCTCAAATACCTGGTAACATCATTAAAATGCATTCAAAGGAAGGTTTCTGTTTAGTTATCAGCTTGCTGAATGAAGTCAATGTCAACAAATCACATTTAAACTAACCCTACTGATTAAACAAATATATTACATCTTACATTATCTTAACGAACCAATCCAGTAAAAGCTCTAGAAGAGAAAAAAAAAAAAAAAGTCAAAAAGAAAAGAGGGCCATGCACATTTAGGCATATATTACAATAATTAACAAGAGCAACCACAGAGAAATGAGACAAAATTTACTCCAAAAATGATAGTAGGGATAGTTGTTAAAGTGGAGATCAATTAGAATCCAGCACCTTCTTAGGCATTAAAAGCAAAACCGACTACTGAATCCATTACAATATTCCTAAGAAAAAGACTGGCAATAATAAAAGAAATTAGAACAAAATGACAGGCGCCATTGGAATACTTACAATACAAATGTGATTGCGGTAATCAAACCAGTTTTGAATCTGCACGCAGCTGTATGAGGGAAATAACATGCAGGACAATGAGAAAATGTGGCAGGTTGAGTGAAGATATGCAGAAGCAACTATTCTATCAACTGAAACCCAGAAAATATGAGTGAAGATATGAACAAGCAACTATGTTGTCAACTGAAATCCAGAAAATATGTACCGTGAGCCACTAGCTTTATCATTTTTAGCAAGATGATGAAGTATGTCAACTTCAATCATGGCTGCATCACGATATTTACTTATGCTACGAACTACTTTGATAGCCACATACTCCCGTGTTTGACGATCCCAACATTCCAAAACTCGGCCAAAAGTGCCTACAACACTAGCAATTTGCTGAGTAGTACAAGCAGAGTCACAAAAATTTACGATCTTGTATATAGCATTAGCACTTGGCTGCTAACCTTCACCCATCTTGCTGAGTATTTTATCTGTTACGGAATATTGATGAGATGAAATGAAGTTCTTCGTCAGAAATGAGAACAGAATATATATATATATATATATATATATATATATATATATATATATATATATATATATATATATATATATTGCACTAAAATTTAGATAATAACCCAATTTTAACTCCAAATTTTCAAAAATTTGATTTCCCAGCCAATTTCTCAATACTAAGCTAAAGTTCGCTGCATACCAAAATGGGAATCTTATAAAGTACCAAAAGAACAAGTAAAATGAGTGAAATTAAAACATACATCGTGGAGTTAGATTCTCCCCAAGATTAAACACGTAATGCCCCTCACGATCGTCGTCCCTTTTCGGTGGTGAGGCATGCCTTGAGGCCCTTTCGTTTCCAGTCACCACCAGAGCTCTTTGCGCCTACAGACATCCAGCAAACAAAACCACGCCCAGCTAAGTTAGATAGCCCGAACATTGATTAATTCTTATCCATCCAAAAACCCTAAAACTATAGCACAATCCTTTGTGCCCGCTCGCAGTTCGAGACTCGTGAACCCTCTCTAAGAAAACCCTAACCCTAGCCCTAATTGAAGACCCGCAAACTAACCCACCTCTAGTTCAGATGGGCCCACGTCCCAGGCGAGGCGAGGCCGTTTCCTGATTCGCTCCTTTTTCATTTTCTCAACTTCCGTCACCATACTCAACCAAGCAAGCAAGCAAATGATCTCACTGTTCGAGCTACAAAGACATCTGCAACACAAATTTCTAAGACATTGAAGAAAATTAGGGTTTTGCTGTTGAGACAGACTTTGGAGGTAAGGGTCGAGAAAAGAATAGTTAATGTTCCTAAAATAGCATTAGCATCGTATCTTCAGGAGGCTTTTATTATTATTATTTTTTTCTTTAATTTACAAATTTTACCTAATATTATATTTTAATTCATAAATTTTAAAAAATTAATTATTTAATTCATAAAATTCATATTACATTACATTTTAATTTTTAAATTCTAAAAAATATTTAATTTTGTAATTTTAATATATATAATAATTTAATAAAAAATAAATTATTATATATATTAAAATTATAAAATTAAAATATAATATAATATAAAATTTAAAAATTAAATAATTAATTTTTAACAATTTAAATATAAAATTATTTTCAATAATAGAGCGAAGTGCTTTTTTTTCAAATATAAATTTATTTTAAAAAATAAAATTTAATTAAATTTTATATAATTTATGTTTATATGATTTTAATTAAAATTTATTTATTCTTAGTTTTGAATTATTTTTAATTATAAAATTAAAAATTATGATTAACAAATATATAAATTAATTAATAAATATATTTAATTAATATAAAATAAATTCAAATATCTAAGAGATCCATGCTCGACCAAGAATGACAATCGCCATTTTTTTTTAATCGAAATGAATGACAATTGCTTTAAAATGATGGATGCTAATTATGAAAATTATTTTTTACTTCTGATTTTAAAAATATTTCATTTTTTATAAAAATAAAAATAAAATGAGAAAAACTAATTAATTTATCAATAATAAAATAACTTTCTAATTTAAAATTTTAAAATATTATTTATAATTTTATGATTAGAAAATAAATTATAATAAAATATAATTAATTTTTTTTAATTTAATACCTATTATTATTGTAAATAAATTATTTCTTAAATAAATATTTTTTAATTAGAAAATATTATAATATAATTTTAATTATATAAAGTTATTATTTTTGAAATAAGACTCTTGTTATAAAAGAAAATGATGAAATTCCCAATCTTAATTAATATTTAAATATTTTTCAGTTTTTAAAAAAAATATTTCTAAAAAACTATTTGAATTTCCTCAAGAGACCATAATTCAAATTTTTTTATAATTTTTTTTAATAATAACTGTATTTAACATTAATGAATAAGATTTAATTTAATAATTCAAAATACAATGAGTAATTATAAAAGATTTTAAAATTATTTTATCAAAAGTAAAATAATATTATTTTATTTATTTAATATAAAATTTGAATTTACTAAATTTTTATTATTTTATTTTACCTATTTATATAAATTAATATTTATTTTTTTATAAAACATATAATAAAATATGTATTTTAAATTAATAATGAATTACATTATTATATTTAATAATAAAAAATATAAAAATACCATTCATTATTATTAATTTAAAATAATATTTTATTATGTTAATATATATATATATATATATATATATATATATATTTTCCCTTACATACGGTATAGAGAGATTTTTTTTAAACTAATGTTAGTTATATTAACAAAAGTCTATATGGTTGTGAGAATGTGGCCGCGTTATTTTTGTGGGCTCAAAATTTTAATAATATTGTATTAGTCACAAAGACTAGTTAAAAATTTTGTCATTCAAGGAACAATAAGACATCTGCCTATATATGAAAGCTAAATCTTAGAAATCGACAAATAACATTTTAAAAGATTAAAGCACATTAAAAGAATTAAATTAATATAATTTTAAAAATAATAAAATAATTTATTGATTAGTTTTTTTCAAAATTTAAAATTAAATTATGTATATTTTTATATCATTTATCAAACATAATATATATATATATATATATATATAATCATCAAGTAGCATTTTAGAAAATTTCACTTAATATAATTTAAAATATAATAAAAATAATATATTAATTAACTTATTCATTTATTTTAAAATTAAATAGCACAAATCTTTATACCATTTATCAAATATAAAGTTATATTAGTTGCTATTAAAAATATAAAATATTATACCAATGACCTTTAAGCTTTTAGCTCAATGTAACTAGAGTCGTTTTCAAACCCAAGAGGTCTCGAGTCTGAATCCTAATTGGGAGCTATTTGTATTAAAAAGTTATATGAAAAGTACTATATTAATTATTATATTTTTATAAAAAAATATTTAGAAATAAATAGTTAATAGTCATTTAAAAAATGAAAATTAAATTTTATTTCGATAGGCAAATAATTATTTAAAATTTTAATACAAATTTAAATTGTATTTAATATAATTAATTAAAATATAGAATTAAAATATTTAGTATAATTTTAAAATTATAAAATAAATATTAAATTATGATATTAAAATAAAATAAAAATTAATTCGCGCAAGGAGCAGACAAAACTACTAGTTGATTTTGGGAGTAAGTTCTTGAATCTATGCCTGTGAAAAATTATACAATGAAATCGATATGTGTACAATAGTTTCATTATAACCATTGATTATAGTGGGTTTCACATAAGTCTCAATGGTTACAATAAAATCGTTATATATATTTATCAATTTAATCGAATAAAATTTTCCCACATGGAGAACCTAACCACTAATATCATTTAGAAACATAATAAAAAAGCTACTTATAGATTAGGGAGGTGTTGGGTACCTTGGCATGCTTGATCATAAAACAAGTCTCTATTTAATTATTTTCTTGTGCTTAAATTATTTAAGTCAAATTATTCTAGTTTTAACTTTCAAATGTATCATATTGTATGTGAAATTAAGATGTTTTGGCTTTGCATACAATTTTTTCTTCTCATCATTTTTTTCTTTACTCTCCTTGAGCAGCAAATACTTTAGCTCATGATATTGTGAAGGAGACATTTACAACTCCTGAATCTTTATTTGCTTTTCTGCACTCAAGGTCATGGAGTAAGCCTTATTTACTAATGGAAAAGGATCTATTACTAGTACTTAATTCCTAACATGATCATAGGAGCTATTAAGGCCCATAAGAAATTGCATAAGCTTTGCATCATTATCAATGTGAGCAATTGCTTTAGAAGCACCACATTCATGATTGGGAATGGTTTGAGACATGCCATTTCATCCATAATTTCTTCATTTTGGTAAAATAAACCATAATAGGCATGTTTCCCTGACTAAGAGAATAGATTTCTCTATTCAACTGATACAGTTAAGGGCCATTGCTTCCTCCGAATCTTTGGGCTAATTCATCCCAAATATTCTTAGCAGAAGTCACATAAAGGATAGCCTCAACTATCTCTTTAGAGATGGAATTAAGAATCCAAGTTGTGACCATACTATCCACTTTTAGCCATTTTTCAAGCTCTTCAGAATCATTATCAGGTTTCTTGCATTTGCCATTAATGAAACCAAGTTTATCTTTGGCTCTTAGTGAAATCAACATAGATCTACTCTAGGTTAGGTAGCTATAGCCAATAAGAAGCACACTTATTAGAGACGTGCTAGGATGATTCGAATTCTACAGATGCATTTGATCTTGATCTCTTCCTCCTTCCTGACTAGTTGATCTAGCCATTGTAACAATCAACAAAGATCAATTAAATTGATGAACAGAAAAACACGCTTATCAGATAATGCTATAAAGAAGCGATCAATGGCTCTGATACCGTGATCAAATCTTGAAAAAAATACTAAAGAACTTAATTTGGGAGAAAAGAAATTTATTCATTTCTCATTGTATTTAACATGCTATACATAATGTTCTTATATATAAGTAGAACAGAGATTCTAGAAACTATCTAACTAACTGGTATAGCTGGAGAGAAGCTTAACTAACTCGTACAGTTGGAGAGAAGCTTTCCACCAAACCCAACAAACAGTAATAAACTACCGCAGCCTAACTAATTTCGCTTTTATATTGCTCTCGATGCATTCTAAGTGTTATTGCAACACACCAGTTTATTCGTCCATGTTGCACACCATTTTACTAAAAAATGTTGTGCATCGTTTTTGCTAAGTCTCACAACTTTGGGTTGCTCCCCTGTATAAATTAGCAAGCAATCAATCTTCAGCTGACTTGCAAGTAATCCATCTTTAGCTGACTTGCTGCCTTGCTTATATCTTTATCACATTTGGCTCTTTTACCATCCAAGGATGCATATCATGTCCATATTTTTGTGTTGATCAATGGTATTTGCTGCTTTTTCTTAAAAAAAAAAAATAATAAGGTAGATAGATTGGAAGAAGCATTCAATAGTTAAGGGTGGGGTTGCTAAAGCAGAGAATCCAAAAACAATTGAAACCCAAAACTTTGGTTGTGATTTTAACAACCTCACTTTAGCTAGTTAGTACATTCTACTATTCCAGTGACTAATTTCAGTCCAGACGATCAGAATGTCTGGAACTATATTTAAACTAGAGTGAGAAGTCATAAATAAACTAAATAATAATTAAAAAAATTAAGAAAAAATTTTAGAAATAAAATGCAATGAAGTTAAATGAGCCGTAGCTACAGCAATGGGTAACCCTAACAGGAAATAGCTGTAAAGATAGTTAGCAATGCTAGACCTGTGAGGAACTCTGTGAAATAATTTTTGAGACTCCAGTAAAGAGTTATTGAGCCTTATAATTTTTTATTAGCTCTAGGTTTAAGTGACCCAATCACATTGTGCCAAGTGTCAAACCTATATTTAATCTTGATTTTAATCATCTTACATGATTAAAAACATTTGGCAAGCTTATGTGTAATCCCATGTGTCACCATCTCATGGTGCCACGTGTCACACTGTGAAATGACCAAAATGCCCCTGTGTCTTAATTTTGAGTTCTCAACCCAAAATAATTATTTCTCTTCTTCTAATTAATTTATATCAAATATAAATTAATTAATTAATCTCTATTAATTAATTTCTCATTAATTAAATTCATATTTAAACACTTTAAATATAAATTTAACTTATACTATACATCCAATAATCTAGATTTGGTTTCAAGTCATGCTAGGGACTTTGCAATTTAATTGCAAACCAAACCTATTTAATTAATCAATTAAACTCTTTAATTAATTAATTAAATCATATTTAAATAGGTGATAACTTGTGTATGTGTGTGACTTACTAGGCTCATCACTAATTGGCAATGAGATATGATATCAACTCTTAATATCATCAGAACTCTTTCTTACCATAAATGATTTCTCTAAATCATTTTATGAATTTCATAGACCATGGTTAACACCTAGCATAGCATGCCATGGCCACCCAATTAGTAATAAGGTTTACCTTAAATGAACCTATAATCATATGTTACCATGCACTAGAATCTCTCTGTTATAAAATCCCAACTCAAGCTGGAGTCATGGTTTATGTCAAACTCCATTTGCTATGAACATTATGTTCTCTTTTAATTCCAGTTCTTGATTAAAAAGATTTTTTCATCAGAAACTCTTTTCTGAATAAATCTATCTGTCCTGGCCAGGAACTTGAAACATCAAGAACAATTAAATGAACATAGGATTTTATCTCTATTTACTTAGAGGAACAGATTCCATCTTGATCAACACCTACCTCCATATATAACTAGTAGGAGCCAACACATGCCCATATACCCATACATAGTACAAGTATGAAAGCAGTATCAAACTCAAACTACCTATATACAAGATAACTGTGCTATCTCATGTCTAAAGATTATATGCACTGATATGATTTATGACAAAACATTGACAAGAGTAAACTCCATGTGCTTGTCATAAGTGTCACTGGTTCGGCCTACTTATCATTTATAAGTGCCTATCATGTTTGTTATATGGCATGAGACTCACCATTCCATCTTATTCATATCTCATATAAATAACTTGGGAACAAACATGAATACAATCTTTCTGGATAAGTCATGTCCTTATTATGAAGTATCCTCGATTGTGAACCTATTTATGATACTTTGTGCTAGAAATATTGTCACTCATATTCTTAACAACTTAAGAATAATATTTCTAATAAAATATCAATGGAACTTTTCTATTACACATAAATATATTATGTAAACGGAAAAGTGGAAATGCCTTTTATTAATAAAAATATGTACAAGATACATACTAAATGATATGCTCTAGGGCATACTACTAACAATCTCCCACTAGCACTAGAGCCATTCATTACAATATCTTAGACCTATCTTCTCAAGATGTCGGTCTAACTGAGTCTGTGACATAGGCTTAATGAATGGATTAGCTGGATTTTGAGTTGATGCTATTTTCTGCATGGCTACATCGCCTCGCCCAACTATTTCTCTGATAATGTGGTAGCGCCTTTCTATGTGTTTGGATTTCTGGTGAGACCTTGATTCCTTAGCCTGTATGACTGCTCCATTGTTGTCACAGTGTAATGGAACTGCTGACTTAATGGAAGGAACTACTATAAGTTCTGTCATGAACTTCTTTATCCAAACAGCTTCCTTTGCAGCATTTGATACAGCAATATACTCAGCCTCTGTAGTGGAATCTGCAGTCGTGCTCTGTTTGGAACTCTTCCAACTGACTGCACCTCCATTACAAATGAACACATATCCAGAGGTAGACTTTCTATCATCGATATCTGATTGGAAGTCAGAATCAGTATAACCATCCAATTACAAGTCTCCACCCCCATAAATCAATAATAAATCCTTAGTTCTTCTCAAGTACTTAAGGATATTCTTAACAGCTATCCAGTGTTCCAAACCTGGATTGGATTGATACCTGCTAGTCAAACTAACAGCATATGCGATATCCGGCCTAGTACACAACATTGCATACATTAAACTTCCAATAGCCGAAGCATATGGAATCCTAGCCATCTTATCTCTTTCTTCAGGTGTCTTTGGAGACATCTCTTTAGAAAGATGGATACCATGTCTCACTGGTAACAATCCTCTCTTGGAATCAAGCATGTTAAACCTCTTTAACACCTTTTCCAAGTATAGACTTTGGGATAAACCAATTATTCTTTTCGCTCTATCTCTATAGATGCGAATCCCAAGAATATAGGTGCCTCCCCTAAGTCTTTCATGGAGAATGTATTTGACAACCATGTATTTGACAACCATACCTTTATAGTCGTCAATATACCTGTGTCATTACCCATCAACAGTATGTCATCCACATATAAGACAAGGAAAGTGATAGCACTGTCACTAACCTTCTTATATACACATGGCTCATCCTCATTTTTGATAAAACCAAAGGATTTAATGGCTTCATCAAAACGGATATTCCAACTCCTCGAAGCTTGTTTCAACCCATAAATGGATCACTTTAGCTTGCATACCTTGGAACCATCTTGAGATTCAAATCCCCTTGGTTGTTCCATGAAAATGTTTTCTTCAATGTATCCATTGAGAAAAGCTGTTTTGACATCCATCTGCCAAATCTCATAATCATAGTATGCAGCTATTGCTAATAAAATCCTAATTGATTTAAGCATGGCAACAGGCGAGAAAGTCTCCTCATAGTCGATTCCTTGCCTTTGGCGAAATCCTTTCGCTACTAGCCTTGCCTTATAGGTCTCTACCTTTCCATCAGAACCAATTTTCTTTTTGAAAACCCATTTGTTCCCTATAGGTACAATACCTTCAGGTGGGTCAACAAGATCCCAAACTTGATTCTTATATATGGAATCAATCTCGGATTTCATAGCATCAATCCATTTTGAAGAGTCTATATCTGATATAGCTTCTTCATAGGTAAGTGGATCATCTCCATGATCTACTTCTTCATGAGTAGACAACTCTTGTTCTTCTTCATGAAGAAAACCATATCTCACTGTTGGGTGAGATACCTGGTTGTTCTACGAGGAACAGCTATAGATGTTTCATCAACGGGTATAGGTTGACTAGATGGATCTATATCCATCTGATCTGTTGGTTGGTCAGAATTCTCCAATTCTAACTCTATTTGCCTTCCTTTGCCTCCTTCTTGAACAAATTGTTGTTCAAGAAATGTGGCATCTCTACTTATCACAACCTTTTGTAAAGTAGGCAAATAAAAATAATATCCAAAACTATCTTTTGGATATCCAACAAATCGACCTTTTTCTGATCTGGTCTCCAATTTATCAGTGTTGACTTTTGATATGTGGACAATCCCAAATCTTAATATGCTTAAGACTTAGTTTTCTTCTATGCCATATCTCATAAGGTGTGGAAGAAACTAATTTTGATGGAATCCTATTCAGAATATACAAAGCTGATTCTAATGCAAATCCCCAAAAGAAGATTGGCATATCAGTATAGCTCATCATACTACGTACCATATCCAATAGGGTACGATTTCTCCTTCGGATACACCATTCAATTGTGGCGTTCTGGAGAGTCGGTGAGAAACAATGCCATGCTCTCTCAAGTATTCATCAAATTCAGTACTTAAATATTCACCTCCACGATCTGATCGAAGAGCTTTAATACTCTTTCCTATTTGATTTTCTACTTCAGATTTAAATTCTTTGAATTTTTCAAAAGATTCATGTTTGTATTTCGTCAAATACAAATATCCAAATCTTGATTTATCATCAGTAAAGGTAATAAAATAATGAAAGCCCCCTCTAGCCATTTCTTTAAATGGACCACATACATCACTATGTATTAGCTCCAAAATATTTTCAGCTCTTAGCCCTTGTCCAACAAAGGGTAATCTAGTCATTTTGCCCTGAAGGCAAGATTCAGAAGTTGGAGTAGGCTCAGAGCCCAATGAGGATAGAATCCCCATTTTCTCCAGTTTTGCAATCCTATCTTCTGCAACATGAAATAACCTTAAGTGCCAAATATATTTTGAACTTGAGTTGGTTTTCACCATGGCATTGCATCCTTTTAGATCACTTGCATTCAATTTGTGTTTGTCATTATTATCCAAATAATAAAGACCATCATTCATATAACCCGAACCAACATATTTATTTCTAAAATAAATATTACAAACATCATCTGTGAACTGAAATTCATAGCCATTTCTAGTCAAACTAGATATAGAAATGATGTTCTTAAAAGCATCAGGTACATATAAAATATTATCC
This sequence comes from Hevea brasiliensis, assembly GCF_030052815.1. Lineage (NCBI taxonomy): Eukaryota > Viridiplantae > Streptophyta > Magnoliopsida > Malpighiales > Euphorbiaceae > Hevea > Hevea brasiliensis. Next base: position 102,340,822 of record NC_079496.1, read on the forward strand.
AAATACAAAACATGTCCAAACATGTAAAAAGATTTAGATCCTATGGCTAAAGCTTTAACAGTTGAGCCATTGCCAATCCGGACTCTAATATCTTGAGAATGCAAGCTGCTACTATTTGCTAGTTCCTGCATATCATTAGAAATGTGAGAACTGACACCAATATCTAAAACCCAAGCTGTAGATGAACTATGAGTATCATCAGAATCTAAATAACAAGATATGGACATACCTTCCGAAGGTGTATCCTTCTTGTCCTTCAGAGAAGCAAGATACTCTGAGCAGTTCCTTTTCCAGTGCCCATCCTTTTGGCAGTGGAAACACTTTCCTTTGCCTCCATCAGCTTTAGTCTTCCTTTTCTGTTTAGCTATTTTCTTAGAAGGATCAGGAATCTGAGGTTTCTTTTTCTTATTGTCCTTCTTCTTGTTGGACTTTCCAGTAGAAGAAGATGCAACCAAAGCTACCTCTTTTCCTTTATTGCCTGGCATATTCTTTTGGGCAATAAGCAGCATGTTGAGTAAACCAGCTAAGGTGCATTCCTGTTTAGTCATATGGAAATTTGTCACAAAATTCCCAAAAGACTCAGGAAGGGACTGAAGCATCAAATCCGTCTGTAGTTGGAAATCCATGTTGAAGTCAAGATGTTCCAATTGCTCAATCAGCCGAATCATCTTGTGGACATGATCCCCAACATTCTGTCCCTCTAACATCCTCATGCGGAACAACTGCCTAGATATCTCATACCTAGCATTCCTACTGTGCTCACCATACAACTCTTGTAGGTGAAGGAGGATCTCACTCGCACTCTGCATGTTCTCATGTTGCTTCTGTAACTCATTACTCATGGAAGCAAGCATGTAACACTTAGCTCTCATATCATGCTCCTTCCACTTGTCCAAAGTTTCATGTTCCTCTTGTGTGGCCTCTGGAGGTAAGGGACCAGGAACATTTGAATCTAGAACATATCCTATATGTTCAAGGTTCAGGACAAGTTTCAAATTTCTTAGCCAATCAGACAGATTAGGTCCTGTCAACCTATTGTGATCAAGTATGCTTGCAAGAATATTGGATGGTGGTGGTTGTTTTGTGCTCATTTTTATCAGAAAATTAACTGCAGAAAATAACCAGATTAATTAGTAAATGTATCATGTAATTAACCAAAATGATTATAGTCTTTTAATCAAATTGGTCCTCCCACTAACTTAGCGAATCCTACACTTCCAAAGTAGAAAACGGAAATCCTAGTTGGATGGATTTCTAGTGGGTGATTGAATGCTTATAATTCTATTGATCATCCTCAGGTACATCCATTATTAGACTTACAATAAACTATAAGTGAGCAACTCCTTGCCCATCACATCTCATGTGAGGTTCAATCCTTTACCTAGCCCCTAATGCTCAAAATCTCAGGTACATCCATTATTGACTTATCTTGCATTAGTTAAGTTGATCCCATTGAGCCAGTAATTATGTAAATAATTTTAATGTCCTTAGGTACATCCAATATTGGCCACCAAACCATTTACATATTTACAACATCTCATGCTTAACAATTATTCTTAAGAAAATCTCTTAAATTAATTGCATCTCATGCAACTATTTAAAATTTCTTAAAATAATTGCTCCAATGGAGGGCCTATGTTATAATTACTTTAATTATAGCATTTCCAACTTAATCATTTGTTTGGAAGATTTTATGGTCATTCTAATTACTATTAAGGTCTCACTTTGCACATTATCCATTTAGCATGCATATATCATATAATTGCATACGTTCCCATACATCTCATGCATTCATGGACAAGCAGTAAATATGGTATGATCATGGACTTTCTAAGGGATTCAATTCTGAGCCACCAAGAATTGAATCAGGGCATTCCTAGGTGCATTTCATTCATTCATTTTACAAGAGTTGCTGAAGGAGTACATAATCAACACTTAATCTTGAATTCCTTCCACTGGTCCCACCAATGCTCTTGACCTCCTTGAACTTCTTGCAATCCAATATTACATAGTAATCCTTGGCATACCAAGGCGAATTTATAAGAACTTAAATAAATGAAATTACAACCCAAAAATTATTACAAACTTAATAATACATGCCCAAAATAAATTAAAATAAATTAATTAATTTACAATCCCAAAGAAACATAAAAGAAATAAATCCAATCACATTGGTCTTTTATAGTCCATGATCATCCATCATGCATATCACTATTTAACAATTAAATAAAACATACATACTTAAATTAAATTGAATATCTCATATTCAACTTAAAAATCCAGATTTGAATATGATTCAAATAAATTTAAAAATTCAGATTTGAATCTCATTCAAATAAATTTAAAAATTCAGATTTGAATCACATTCAAACAACTTTAAAAATTCAGATTTGAATCACATTCAAGCATTTTTTAAAAAATCAGATTTGAATCACATTCAAATATTTTTTAAAAAATCAGATCTGAATTTTATTGAATCAATTTTAAAAAATCAGATTTAAATATGATTCAAACAACTTTAAAAATTCAGATTTGAATCACATTCAAACAACTTTAAAAATTCAGATTTGAATCACATTCAAACAATTTTTAAAATTCTGATTTGAATCATAATTTAATTGTGTAATTAAAATTCTAATTAAACAATTTAATTAGACATAAGATAAGCTTTTAGATCATACAACAATTGTAAATTAAAAAGCAAACCTTGCGCCACCTTGAAGAAGCATTGTTGCCGCCACCTATGGTGGCTTCACCTTGTGTGCCGCCACACATCCATTGCAACCAGTAATGGATCAATCATCTCATGATCAAATCACACAATTAAATCATATAATCAACAATCTAAATGGCAAATATAGTGGCTCTGATACCAATTGAAGGAACGGAAGCGTGAAAAACACAAGTTTATACCATTGAATTCAAAAATTTTCACCTAGGGTCACATGCATCATGCAAGATTTATTTTTATCTATTTGATTTCAATGATAAACAACATATTAAAACTCTTTTAATATGTTTTTGGATCTGTATTTGCCATTTAATATTTTAAAATTAAGCAGATTAATTTTAGAACCCTAGATTAAATCAAGAACGATTACACTAACCTCTTGATGCACTGCAGCGTGTCTGCGCCTTTGAGATTCGTCTTCAGGACACCAGATATTGTCCCTCTAGCTTGTCCACACCAAGAACACCTATGGCAGCCCTTGAACAGCTTCTAAAGCTTTTTCTGTTAATTAGAAATTCAAGTTCTGCCTTTTAAGAGATTAGAGATGTAAACAGGACACTAGAAACAATTTATAGCGTTCTTAATTCAAGAGATTGATGGCTAATCTCTTTGAATTGATGAGAGATGAAGAAGAATAGATGAAAATCCTCAAAGTGGCGTGACAAATGAGAGGAGTGGCCGCTGGATGCTTTTCTTTTTCATAACAACACTTAAATAGCTAGGTTAACACATTAAACCCTTGCCACATGTCACCCTTTGATTAGCTCTAGGTTTAAGTGACCCAATCACATTGTGCCAAGTGTCAAACTTATATTTAATCTTGATTTTAATCATCTTACATGATTAAAAACATTTGGCAAGCTTATGTGTAATCCCATGTGTCACCATCTCATGGTGCCACATGTCACACTGTAAAATGACCAAAATGCCCATGTGTCTTAATTTTGAGTTCTCAACCCAAAATAATTATTTCTCTTCTTCTAATTAATTTATATCAAATATAAATTAATTAATTAATCTCTATTAATTAATTTCTCATTAATTAAATTCATATTTAAACACTTTAAATATAAATTTAACTTATACTATACATCCAATAATCTAGATTTGGTTTCAAGTCATGCTAGGGATTTTGCAATTTAATTGCAAACCAAACCTATTTAATTAATCAATTAAACTCTTTAATTAATTAATTAAATCATATTTAAATAGGTGATAACTTGTGTATGTGTGTGACTTACCAGGCTCATCACTAATTAGCAATGAGATATGATATCAACTCTTAATATCATCAGAACTCTTTCTTACCATAAATGATTTCTCTAAATCATTTTATGAATTTCATAGACCATGGTTAACACCTAGCATAGCATGCCATGGCCACCCAATTAGTAATAAGGTTTACCTTAAATGAACCTATAATCATATGTTACCATGCATTAGAATCTCTCTGTTACAAAATCCCAACTCAAGCTGGAGTCATGGTTTATGTCAAACTCCATTTGCTATGAATATTATGTTCTCTTTTAATTCAAGTTCTTGATTAAAAAGATTTTCTCATCAGAAACTCTTTTCTGAACAAATCTATCTGTCCTGGCCAGGAACTTGAAACATCAAGAACAATTAAATGAACATAGGATTTTATCTCTATTTACTTAGAGGAACAGATTCCATCTTGATCAACACCTACCTCCATATATAACTAGTAGGAGCCAACACATGCCCATATACCCATACATAGTACAAGTATGAAAGCAGTATCAAACTCAAACTACCTATATACACGATAACTGTGCTATCTCAGGTCTAAAGATTATATGCACTGATATGATTTATGACAAAACATTGACAAGAGTAAACTCCATGTGCTTGTCATAAGTGTCACTGGTTCGGCCTACTTATCATTTATAAGTGCCTATCATGTTTGTTATATGGCATGAGACTCACCATTCCATCTTATTCATATCTCATATAAATAACTTGGGAACAAACATGAATACAATCTTTCTGGATAAGTCATGTCCTTATTATGAAGTATCCTCGATTGTGAACCTATTTATGATACTTTGTGCTAGAAATATTGTCACTCATATTCTTAACAACTTAAGAATAATATTTCTAACAAAATATCAATGGACCTTTTCTATTACACATAAATATATTATGTAAACGGAAAAGTGGAAATGCCTTTTATTAATAAAAATATGTACAAGATACATACTAAATGATATGCTCTAGGGCATACTACTAACAATAACAACATAATTTTTACATATTTATTTATTTAGTTTATTTCATTTTATATTGGCACCACTAAGCTATATTGCTTAGCGCGTCGCTGTTTGCCATGCGTAGGTACTAAAAAACTGATAGAGAGCCTAGCAGACCTCAAACTGAGTGAGAGTCTAGATCCACATTGAGTCCCATGTCACCTCCACTACAGTGCATTTTGAGTAGGACCATTAGGCTTCCTTTTGTATTTTATATTTTGTATTTTGTATTTTGCATTTTGTAATAGACGTTAGTTTTTGTCTTGTAAACTATAAACTCATATATTTGTGGACTAATGTATTTAGCTGTAAATTTTGTTAATAAATAAAATTTGAGTATTTCTTTGTGAAATTGAGTTTAAAATATTGAGAAATTGTGAACTTGTGTTGATGATTATTAGACTTGATGATATGAATAATATATTGGGAGTGTTTTTAACAGGTTTCAAAGAACTGTTTTCTCAATTTTTAGCAGGCACCTTGCCGGATTTTCTATAAAATTTTCAGAAATCCCAAATTAATTCAAAATTTCAATAAATGGCATAAATGACATAAACTTCACTTAGAGGCTTTTAATAAATAAATTAAGAACTAAAAATTAAAATAAGATAAGATAAGGTACTCCGGCACACTGTGTGACATGCCTTGCTCGGCTACAATGTAGACGGGTGAAGGGTGTCACAGTGATCTTTTAGATTCCATAACCTATCAACCTTTATTCTTTATTCTTTATTTTACCATTTATCGATTTTAACTTTGTGGGTGATTTTGTTTCCTTCTCTTTTCTATCTCTTTCATGTTTCTATAACCTTTGCTACTATGATTTTCTAATTTCTAACTTTATTTTCGCTCAAATAAGAATAAAGAAGAAAAGAGAAAGGTGAAAGGGATAGAGAAGAGAGAATAGAAGAGTATAATCAGAAGAAATGTTACATAGGAATGCGAGGGGCTTTTTCTACTATTAAAGTGAAGTGATACTATTTTAATATTTTAAATTAAAATTTAGTGACTGAAGTAAAATAATACTTATAGTTGAGCAACGATTGGTATAATTTACCCGCCTTAAATGATCGCGAATAATACTTTACGACATTCTTACCATTTAACTAGTTAAAACTCTATTAGTTAAAAAAACAATATTTAAATTTTAAAGAACGAATTTTTTAGTTAATGAAATACAAATACATAAAAACTAATTTTAATTAACAATAATAATTATATCTAATCAATTCCAAACTAATTAGGGTCAATTATATGATTTTTTTTTTTGTTATTTAACTTTGTTAGACACCAAGTTATTAATACTCAAAACTTGTAAATACTTTAATATCACTTTCCTCTATGCTATCTTAGCTCCCTCTATGTCATTTTTAGGTCTCTTTCTTCCCCTTTTCTCTATTTTTCCTATAATTTCATTAAAGTTATTCCTATTTATTTTTATAATTTGCAAATGAAGGAATGAGAGTTTGCTTAGTATTACTTAGAGATGACAAAAGTTCCCGATCTCGCTCCGACCCCCTTAGCACTCAATTAATATTCTCCAACCCTATCTCAACACTGATATTGCATGGGGTGGGAACAAGAAGACATTTTCTCCTCACCTCGAGTTCTTGTAACTTGCCCCAATAATAAAATAATATCTTTCGTTTGTTTAAAATAATTTATTTTTAAAAATTTTATTTAAATATTATAATTTTAACAAAAAAATATATTATTAAAATTATATCTCAAATTTATATTTTAAATTTATAATTTTCTTTCTTAATGAATAAATATATATTTTATAATAATATATTAAAAAGAAAAGGAAAAAGAAAAATCCCCATAAGAAAACCCGTCCCGGCTCTGATCTTTCATGGGTGGAGAGGGGGAACGATTTCTGCCCCCAATCCACCCATTCGCTACCATTCTTAGCTTAAAAAAAAAACTTAAAAATGTTAATTAAAGGTATTAAAATTGATTTAAAGATAACTTTAATATGTTTTAGCTATAAAAATTTATGAGTTCAATATTATATATATATAAAAAAAGAATTTAATCATTGTTAAATTAAATATTTATATTAAAATTTATATAAAATTAATTAAGATGTATATATAATTAAAATAATGAGTATATAAATCTTAATATAAATATTTAATCTAAGTAATATTAAATTTATTTTTATATAAAATGAAGGTTGCAAGTCATGCCAAATAATTAAACAATTTTTGTAATAGATGATTTTTAAAAAATAATACTGAATGGAGCCTGATATTTGTATGGGGTATTAAAATTAAAAGTAAGGGCGTGAATTCAGTTAATTGAATCAAAATTTTGATTAACTAATTTTTTTTTTCAATTTTAAAATATTAATCAAATTAAATCAAATCAAAATTAAAAAAAAAACTGAATTTAATTATAATAAAAAAACTCTATCATTTATTGATTATAATTGAATTAATTGAAAAATTATAACATACATTTTATATTATTAATTAATAAAATATTAGTAAAAATATATTTATAATATTTTTTGTAAAGTAATAAATATAATTTATTTTAGTAAAAATAATTATAAAATAAATTTTATAAATAAAATTATAAAAATATTTATAAATAATACACTATTAATAAAATTATAATTAATTTACTAATTGATTATTCTAATTAATTTACTAATTGATTATCAATTCGATTATCAAATTAAAAAAAATTAAATCGATAATTGAAAATTAAACTTTTTAAAACTACATACTTTTATTAATGTAAAAAAAAAAAAGAAGCAAATTCGATTCCATTAGAATCGAATAATGTTGACCCTCGTTGAAAATGTAAAATCCTAACAACATTATATCGTCACCATGATTCCATCAAGAGCTTTCCGCCCCCAGCAAAAGCCCACAGTTTTTCCAACCTCTAAACGCCAATCAAATCGAATCCCTGCGCGTACTAATTATAGCCTGCAGGGCCAGTCTTCCACTACGTTCCACCTCCTACCCATTTCCAAATATGCAGTCTCTGCAAGAAAAGGCCTCACAGTGGAGCGGAGTTGACCAGGCCGACGCCTTCGCCATTGACACCACCAATTTGTTTCAGAAACTCGGCCTCCAAACCTTCATCAATCTATCTACCAATTTCTACAACAGGTCATAAAAATATTATTAATGTTTTATTATCTTTTGATTGAGATTGGAGCTGAATTTGAGGTATTGAGTATGGTTTTTTTTTTCTTTTCCTTTTTTTGGAATTTAGGGTATATGATGATGAGGAAGAGTGGTTTAAGTCGATTTTCGCAAACTCGAAGAAAGAAGAAGCGATCCAGAATCAATATGAGTTCTTTGTTCAGAGAATGGGAGGACCACCTCTTTATTCTCAGAGGAAAGGTTAGCAATCTTCCCTACCATGCCAATTTTCTAGCTTTCATTCAATTTTGTTTGCTGACACTAGTGCACCAGCAGCACTTATAAATGGGCTCAAATCAAACTTCATGCATATGTGGTTCCTGAAACAAAAACACTTCCATGATTTAATTGGTGGATGAATTCATATTTAGCTTCTTATACTTGGTAAAATTAGTTCTCACTTCCAAGCCAAGGATTGATTATCTGGAATGTAATAATAGAAGGGAATATATCTATTGCTATAAATAATAAAATAGCAGCAATTTTTCTGGTCCTGTAATGGAAGCTGATGTGTGAATTTGTAATCAGAATTACTTTGGTTATTCAGTGTATATGGATTAGCTGCAAACTTATTTTATCTAAGTTGATTGATGTTTTCTAAATTTTTATATGCTAATAATAGTATGACATTGTTAGCTTAGATAACCTTTGTAATGGCCTAATGCATGTTTGATGCTTCATTTCATCAGTTTCTTCCTCTCAATAATGAACAACAGATTACAGTTTATGTTCATTTAATTTGAATGTTCTGGTACCACTCCCCACTTGCTTTATAACATGTAAAACCAGGGTCTAGTAATCATTTGTCCCCTGTGACTCTTGGTAGGCCATCCTGCACTAATCGGACGTCACAGACCATTTCCTGTCACACACCAAGCTGCAGAGAGGTGGTTGCATCACATGCAGAAGGCATTGGATAGTACCCAAGATATTGATGAAGACTCAAAAATCAAAATGATGAACTTTTTCAGGCATGAATTTCATTGAATTACATCCTCAATCCATGAATTTATGTCTTTGTGTTTCTAAATTAACGAGAAATTGGGCACATCTTTGTGTTTCTCAGGCACACTGCATTCTTTCTAGTGGCTGGAGATGAGTTGAAGAACCAAAACCAACAAATTCCATGCAAGCATGGAGCTAACAAACCAACTTAAATTTCGGATTATTAAAAGGAATCCTTCATTTGTCAGTGTCTAAACTGTGGCGGATACAATTGTTTCCAAACCTTTTAAAGGTTATACCATGATAGTGGTATTGAAACAAAACTTTATTGTTCCTTGTATCAATAAAACTTGAAATTTCTGATAAAATATTGCATGAACTGAGCATATTCGATTTATTCTCCACCGAGCTTTAAATCCCTGACGCTGCAATTTGGTGATTGATTTGGTGTGTAGAAAATCTCACAAATCCAGAGTTTTGTCTCCTGCAATGCAGTGTTTTGGTATAAGCGTTAACTATTGGAGTTTTTCCAGCTAATTTGCTGGGAACATTGTGTGAAGTTCTACTTTCTCGGTTGATTTGCACATACTGAGTACTTGCCAAATTGAAAATTTTACGGGCAAAGTATATTCCAATTCCATCATGTAACCTGATGCTTGGATGGCTGCGTTCTTGTTGTTTAACAATATGGTCACACCTAAATTTCATATGAGAATGGACTAACGCGTAAGTTTTAATTAGAGTTTGTGATTATTGACTTTATGGACTTGGGGGTAGATAAAGTTAATCAGCAGATAACTTGTGGAAATAGATTATCAATTTTATTTCGCATGATGGAAATCACAGGTGATCAATCAAACTCTTACAGTATGGATATGGGAGCCGAAAAAGTGTGATAATTTGATTGGTTGTAATTTGGTAGATTAAAAAAGTGAAATAATTTAATGAGTGTAAAATTTAATTTTTTTTTATTAGAAGTTAATCAGAAGATGTTTCTTTTGCTTTGTTTCTTCATAGATGCTTATTCATGGATTATTGTCGAGATAATCTTCTCTGAGAATTTGAGGAGATTTGTAAGAAGTTCTAGAGTGCTTGGTCAGTTTCTTTCAATTTTTGTTTGGAGGGTCATATTTGTTTTTTCAACAATTGTTACAATAGTCACAATCTAGGTTACACATGTCAGATCTTGAGAGACCCCAGTGACAATGACCATATATTCTTATGGGATAAACGTAATGATTGTCAGGTGTTACTCCTCTGATAGAATAATGCTTTTGCTCCTTCTTTAATAGCTGGATAGCCCGTTAGTCCTGGAAATATTAGAGCTCGACTTCTACAAAGAGCATTTCTCTCAAAAATATATTTAATACAAAGGCAGCATCAATTTCTGTTGCTTTGGTTCTTTTCACAACTCCACCTTTTTCAAGTTAAGAATTAATTGATTGTAAGTTTTGTTTCCATATATGGGATAATGGCATAAAAATCTCAAAATTGCTAATTTTATAGTTGCACTCTGAATTTTTTTTTTAATTGCATTCTAAAGGACATGGACCACCCTCAAAAGAGAGATGGCGGTGGAATGAGGAAGTACAAAAGGCAGTGAAGAGAAAAAGGGAATGGTATAATAAATTACCTAAATGTGATAATAATGAGGCATATGAACAGTACAAGATAGCAAAGAAAGAGGCAAAAAAGGTAGTTAGTCAAGCAAGAGCACAGGCCTTTGAAAAGTTATATGAGAAACTTAGAACTAAAGAAGGGGAGAAAGATATTTATTGTAACACCGATTAGGACCACACTTAAGACAACTTAAGAGCCATAAACACAAATAATTAGTAATGTTTAATTAGTTGACTATAAATAAGAAAAAAGTACATAAGAAGTTAAAAACTCAAATTTAGAAAATAGAAATATCGGATTATTTGCCAATAAAATCGGAGAAAAGACAATTTGAATCGAGAATTAAATTAAAGAACTAATAGAAAAAAATAAATAGAAAAAAAAAGAGAGAAAGAAGATGGAAAAGTCAAAGTGATGACATCATGTATGATGTCATAAAGGCTTAATTGATTTATTTTATTAATTTGGGAATTTTGATCTTCAAAAAGGGATAAAGTTGAAGAAAAGAAAACAAAAAAAAAAAAAAGAAAAAAACACTCTTCTTCACCATTGTTGCCGCCCCATCTTCCTCACATCTCCCATGAGAATTTATTCATTTAAGCTTAATTTCCTTCACCTAATCAACATAACTCTCCTAAAAACCTAGAAGAATTACAACAAGAAAGAAAGAGGAAAGATAGAGAACAATTGAAAATTAAATTGAGGTTAGTATGCTAATCTCTTCATTTATCCATTCAAATGCACATGTGATGGTTGAAAGTGAGCTTAGAACTTGATTAAATGAAACAAACATGGGAGAATGACCATTGCTAAAATTTGGCCTGGTTGGGAGGAGTATGGTTTGCATGAATATGATGCAATTGAATGAGTTTAGAAACTTTACATAGTTAAATGAGTAACATTTAAACCATTAGTTAAAGGCATGAAAATGATGAGTTAGGATTTTCAATGCTAGGGTTTATGAACAAAAATTTGGAGAAATGCATAAATGGCATGTGTGACATATTGTGAAATGAATTAATGGTCAATTATAAACAAATAGGTTGTAAACTCAAATTTTACAAGACTAATTGATATGCCACTAATTGGGGATGAAAATAGACATAAAATAGCACAATTTTCATTAAGGAACAATGTTAGACAGGTCAAATTGACCTGAAATTTGGCCAGGGTTAGAGGAGATATAGATCTAAAACTTTCATGGAGAACATCACCCCAAATTATGCCATTAACCCATTCAAATTATTGAGCAAACTTGAGTTACCAAAGAAACCTAAGACATAATAGAACATTTCATCTGAAGAAAGTTAGACCAAATTTGGATTAAAAATCGCTACAAAACTCCGATTGAGGTGATCCAAAAATGAGAATATACTTAAGACAATAAGGAACATTTTCTATGAAGGAAGTTTTCCAAATTCCAACAGTAGATTGACCAATGGAATAGTGCAATTTTGCCTAAACGACCTAAGCTTTGAGAACGACCCAAAACCAACAAGTTTAGTGACCAAAATGTGGTATGTGGGTGAAGTTGGAGTTCCCATACCTATTAAGCCTTAGAAAGTCAACTATTTGACTTAAATAAAACATTGTAAAATTTTGTGTTTCAGTGAAAAGAATATAAAATTGATTTAGTACGCAATATGAATTTAAGAACTTTGTGTTGCCATCTTGTGATTAAATTGTAACTTTGGAAATTGATTTGATCTTTGTATGCAATATTTGAATAAAGTGTTTGAAATGGATTTTGATTCACATGAATACTCATTAGCTAGCTAGCCACCTCCTCATTGATTTCGAATTAATGGGGGTTGATTGTGCTTTTGTGGATCAAAAATTTTGTGTCATGACTTAAGTTGTGTATGACTTTGGCACTAATAGATTATTTGACAAAATGGTGTTATTATGAACTTTGATACTTGTGAAATATGATTAGTATTTTTGGCAATGAATGATTTATTTACAACATTTTAAATGATTTTGATGTAAATATAGGAATGTTGTATGTATCAATAAAAGTTAAATGGAGTATTAAATATTTTGTGGTGACAAATTTTGATTAAATTGTGGAATTTGCTTTGAAGAGACTTGAATTTGGTTGATTTGAGTTTTATGAAAGGTTGGGAGTTGAAATATTTTTGGAAGTGCAAATTTTTATAAAATTTAAACTAAAATGGACAAAAATTTTATTTAGTATTAAAACTTTAATAAAAGATATTAAATTATTATCAAAATGCTAAACACTTCAAAAATGTAAGAAAATCGTTATAAAATCCATAGTAGGGAACTTAATGTGTTATCGTTATGTGAAGTTCGTTAGTTCATTGATCATGTTATGGGGGTAAGGTGTGACATTTATTTATTAGCAAGGAGAAGAGAAAGGAAATGTCAAGATCTCAATCAAGTTAGGTGCATTAAGGATAAAGAAGGAAAAGTGTTGGTGAAAGATGAGGACATTAAAGAAAGATGGAGAAATTATTTTAATGATCTCTTTAATAATAGTCAAAATGGTAATAGCGTGAATATATATTATAGAATAATAGAAAAGAATGTGAATTATACTAGAAGGATTAGATCTTTAGAAGTAAAGGAAGCACTTAAGAGAATGAAAGTGGGTAAAGCCTGTGGACCCAATGAAATACTAATTGAAGTGTGGAAGTATTTGGGAGATATGGGAGTGGCATGGTTAACTAAATTATTTAAAAAGATTCTAAACTCAAAGAAAATGACTGATGAATGGAGGAAGAGTATTTTAGTACCTATTTTTAAAAATAAGGGAGACATACAGAGTTGCTCAAACTATAGAAGAATTAAACTCATGAGCCATACTATAAAGTTGTGGGAGAGAGTTGTGGAGCATCGACTACGTCATGATACTTCTATCTCTCTCAATCAATTTGGTTTCATGCCCGGTCGTTCAACTATGGAAGCGATCTTTCTCATTAGAAGCTTGATGGAGAAATATAGAGATGTGAAGAAAGATCTACACATAGTTTTTATTGATTTGGAGAAGGCTTATGATAGTGTTCCAAGAGAGGTCTTATGGAATGTGTTAGAACAAAAGAGGGTATCTATTAGGTACATACAAGTATTGAAAGATATGTATGAAGGAGCAACTACTATTGTGCTTACAGTGGGAGGGGACACAAGAGATTTTCCGATCTCAATTGGATTACACCAAGGAGCCCTTACCTTTTTACATTAGTTTCAGATGAACTGACGAAACATATACAAGAGAGTATTCCTTGGTACATGATGTTTGCGGATGATATTGTTCTGATAGATGAGACACGAGAAGAAGTCAATAGAAAGCTAGAACTTTGAAGAAGTACTCTAGAGTCAAAGGGTTTTAATTTAAGTAGAACGAAGACAGAATACATGCATTGCAAGTTCAGTGAAGGCCAAACTGGTGATAGGGAAGGAGTTAGTTTGAATGGAGTGATACTGCCCCAAAGTAATCACTTTAAATATCTAGGCTCAATCCTTCAAGTAGATGGGGGATGTGAGGAGGATGTTAGTCATAGGATTAAAGCCGGATGGTTGAAGTGGAGACGTGCCACGAGAGTTTTATGTGATCGTAAGATTCCCAATAAATTGAAAGGAAAATTTTCTTTATCTGACCATACGACCGGCTATGTTTTATGGTAGTGAGTGTTGGGCACTGAAAGAGTCGTATGCATCTAAGATAAGAGTTGCAGAGATGAGAATGTTAAGGTAGATGAGTGGCCATACTAGACTAGATAAAGTCCGTAATGAGAGTATTAGAGAATAGGTATGAGTGGTGCCAATTAAAGATAAGTTGAGAGAAGGGAGATTGAGGTGGTTTGGTAATGTGAAGCGTAGACATACAGAGACTCCAGTTAGACAAGCAGAGCAAATTAGGTTAGAGGATAGAAAGAAAAAAATGGTAGACCTTAATTGACTTGGAGGAGAGTAGTACAACATGACCTAGAAGCATTACACATTTCTGAGGATTTAACCCAAAATCGTTTAGAGTGGAGAAAGCGAATACATATAGCCGACCCCAAATTTTTAGGATAAAAGCTTAGTTGAGTTGAGTTGTTAAAAATTAACAGAATTGTCATCTTAATTACGATACAACGATGATATTTTAGTAAATTTTTAATAAACTAAGGAATTATTAAAGTAATAATTCTATTATTTTCTAAATGTGTGATTAACGGCAGAATATAATTATACAATTGTTGATAGTTTACGATGCAATCATTAAAAAAAAACTTCAAAGTACAATCATAAAAGTGTGTAAAGTTTAGGATTTTTCTTTTTTGTAATTTCTCCTTTTATATATATATAAAATTGAGTCCTTTAAATTTTTATATGGGCTAAATAGGCTCAAAATTAACAGAAGTTACATTTCCATTAACCTAGCCCACTAACCAATATTTAATTCTCAAAAAAAAAAAAAAAAAAAAAATCCCTAAAACAAACTAAAGAGCACGTAAAACAGAAACTTACATCCAGAAGGGGGAAGAAGAAAGACACAACAAACGAAAGAAAAGAAGAAAGGAAAAGAAAAAAGAGACAACATAATGAAAGAAAAAAAAGAAAGGAGAAGAAAAAAGATAAGGAGGGCAGAAGGCTAGGGAGTGTGAAAGAACCGAGTCCTAGATGGGGAGAAGGGTGCCATGGAACGAGAATGATGTACCTGCCTTCTCTGTTCGATCAATACCCTCATGATAATCATTCTCTACATCCTTCTCCTCCTCAACTCCCCACCATATGTCTCTTTTCTTCTCTTTATTTTTGTTCCTTTTTTTTTTTTATCCCAAGTAATTTTCAAGTTCTTGACATGATTTTTTCCCCTCTGCATTGGTAGTGTGTTCTGCTTGCTGGTGTGGAGTTCTACTCCTCTAGATTTGATGCCAATGATGCCTCTACTTTTTCTTGGAGCTATCCCATTGTCTTAGCTGTTATATATATCATTTGTTGATAGAACTTAGAAATAATATAGTTGTTGGTAGCTTCATATTTATCCTAGATGGGTATTTGTTACATCAATGGAAAATATGAATTGAGGAGACAATAAAAGTACAAATGTGAAGTGTGAAGATAATACTTGCTTGTGCTTCTCAGCTTTCTAAAAATTTTCTTTGTGATACCCTGATAAATGCTACATTGAGCTCTGTTTGGAGCTTGCTCTATCTATTTATTTTCATTTTGAATTTATAACTCTTAATTACATCTATTGGTACAGTATGGCAAACTTGGTATTTGTGAGCCTAGCCTAATATATCAGTGTTACTAGTCATCAACAAAAAGCCAAGACCCTTAATGGTAGACAAATAAAATGATAGAGTTAGGTAATAAAAAGTAAAGTTTACAAGTGAAAAGATGTATAAAATGCTACTTTAACAGCTCTCCCCAAATTATGCTCCAATTTATAGAATAAGAAGAAATTGAATTTCAATAGCTAGGTAATTTATAGGTGTTAGCTTGATGCACAAGGCATGTTGGGTGGTAGAAGAAGAGGCAAAGGATGAGAGAAAATTGACTGTGGTATAATTTAATTATTATTTAGAAGTCTAAAATCATGTAGGAACTTCAAATATTTTCTATTAATTGAATTAATTGTTACATAAGTTTACTCGAGGTATATAAGGTAAGTGTGTGTGTGTGTGTATAAAGAGGTGCAGAAAAGAAGAAGAAGAAGAAGAAGAGGGAGGAGGGGCAAATGTGTGTGTGTATAAAGAGGTGCAGAAAAGAAGAAGAAGAAGAAGAAGAAGAAGAAGAAGAAGAAGAAGAACGGGCAAAGCAAATAAAGGAAAAGAAGAAGAAGAAGAAGAGGGAGGAGGGGCAAAGCAGATAAAGGAAAAGAAGAAAGTTTCCACTTATGGGAAGCTATAGTAAATGCATGGAAATTTATTAGCCATGTGGGGTTATCAACCTTTTGTCTTCAATAAGTCCTTTTATAAGAGCGTAAATATAACAAATGGGACTAAAGGGTCTAGGTGATGGCATCCTCTGATAGATAAAAGAGAATAAGTGTATTACGAATGGGGAAAATGCAGCGAGAGGTACATTTCAATCCTGTAAAACCTGAAATGAGAATTGGAAGCATCCTCGAGTAGTTCATCTTTCAACTTCTTTTCCCTGACTTTAGTGCAGAGCATCCTCTAATGCATAAAAGTCTCAATTAAAAGTCCACCCTCAACCCTCACCTGAACTGTAGTGATAACCTCATGAAGTGAAACCATCTATAATCCATCATGCCCAGACCACTGCAAGACCATTTTTGGTCCTTCCCTTCCAAATATCACTTGAGTAATCTTAGGATGAATTGATGGGCTTGAAATCTTAGAAAGAAGGTGACAAGCTTCCTTTAAGGATGGTTTTGTGAAGGTGCTAGTTGCAATCATAGACATGTTGGATAGCTTCCACTTTGTGATCTTCTTTCCAGTTGTTGGAAGATTTTAAGAGGCTCTTACTTAGCAGAAGTAAAATGGGGTTTGGGTCATGTGAGCACGTCATTAAATTTGGTCTAAATTGTTTGATTTTTAATATTTTTGGTTGTTATTTGTTAATTTTAAAAATTTAAAGGACCCAATTGATCCCAAACTTTATTTAAAGACTTAATTGACTACTGGAGAACACTTTTAGGGCTTATTTGAGCCTTTGGCCAATACTTTTCATTTATTCATTCCAATTCCAAGCCCTATCAATAAAGAGTAGAGACAACAATCCAAATTCCAATTAGAGAAAGCACCTAGACCAACTAGCAAGGAATTTTATTTCTCCTTCATAATAGATTTAGCTAACCAATGTCAGATTTGACCTTATAGAACGTTTCAGAAGTAAAATGCCAAACCATTTTATCATTTATACGACTTAATGGAACTGGAAAAAGGAGGATATTCTAAACTTCTTCATCATGAAGATTCACTCTAAGGGTATAGATGTTCCAAGAATTAGAATTAGGATCCATAAGTGAAATCCAAACAATGTTATACTCATAATCATTCTTTACCCTAGGTTGGATAAGGAAGGAATTTAGAATCCAAGAATCTATTTTACACTAAATTGTGTCACCATCCTGAACTTACCATGTAATTCCTTTCTCTAATATCTTTCTCCCTTAAAGAATATTTCTCCAACCCCATGAATGGTGGCTCCCCAATCTTGCTTGCATAAATGAGGAGTTTCGAAAATATTTACCTTTCAGGACTTGAGCTAATAATGAATTCGGTTTAGAGAGGATTGTCCATCCTTGTTTAGCTATCAATGCCATATTGAAAGCCTCTTGGTGTCTGAACCCTAATCCACCATAAAGCTTAAAATCACAAAGATTATTCCATGAGACCAAATGTAGCTTCCTTGCATCATGTTGCTGACCCCTCTAGAAATTTAAAATCAAGCTATTAAGTATTAATATTGTGACAAAGCTTGGCAGAAAGCTTGAAACATGACATAACATATACTAGGATGGCTGTGGTGACCACTTTGAGTAACACTTCCTTGACTTCTTTTGATTGCAGTTGTTCCTTCTAACCTGCAGTTTGTTGAAGGTCTTTATCTTTGATTTGAGCAAAAGTCTGGCTCTTTGACCGGGGGATGTGAGATGGTAATCCCAAGATTTTCCTTGCCCATTCATATTAGAAATTTGCAACATTGAAGTGATGCTTGAGTGAATAGTCCCTGGTGTATTGTTGCTAAAGAAAAGAGATGACTTGGCCAAATTAACTGGCTAACCACTAGTCACTGAATAATCTTGCAGAATTCACTGGATCATCTTTGCATCTTGAATGGAACCTTTAGTGAATATGATTGAGTCAATTGCAAAAAGTAAATGAGAGATGGCAAGACCATTTCTTGATATTGTTAGCCCCTAAATAAAAGAAGAATTAATTATGTGAGAAGGCCTTTCAACACATAATAAAAAAAGATAAGGTGACAGTAGGTCACCCTGTCTGAGTCCTCTAGAAGGTTAAAAGAACCCCATTCTATGCCCAGTAATCTGAATATAATAGGAGACAATAATCACACATTGCATAATCCATCTAATCCAGTGATTGCAAAACCCAAAACATCTTAGCATATGTGAAAGACAGGACCATTCCATGCATTCATGAGCTTTACTTTTGTCTAATTTTATGGCCATACCATAGTTTTGAGACCTTTTTCTTTGCTTCAGATTGTGCATAACTTCATGGAAAAAGGAAGATATTATATGAGATTAGCCTTCCCTTAATGAATGCACTCTGCCCTAAATCAATGGTATTATCCATAAAAGATTGAAATGAACTGTTAGAATTTTGGATATAATTTTATACAGAACATTACACAGCCTTATAGGACATAGGTCATTCATTGTCTGGATGTGCTTGACTTTAGGAATTAAGGTTATAACAATGTTATTAATATTCTAAAGCAATCTCCCATGACTAAAGAAATTATTAATGGTAATAAGATATCATCTCAAATAATATCCTAGAATTTTTAGAAGATTGCTTTAGAATATTGTAGAAGGGTGTTTGTTGGATCTGTTTGGGAATTATTGCATAAAATTTTGGTCCCTTGGCTTTAGTTAATGGGAAAATGAAAACGAAAATGAAAAAGGCACGTCCTGTCATTTGTGGCAGTAAACAACATGTCATTTTACCACAAGCTGTAGATTTTTAGTTGTTTCTAGGATGAAATATTCATAGCAAGTTATTTCTCTGTAATAAGCCTTAAGCTTGAGATTTGTAATAATGATAGTGAGTAATTTTTGCATTCATAATTAGGGAATTTTGCATGTTTTTGCACATGGCTAATAATAATTTTAATTTTAATTTTAATATATAAAAAATAAAATAATATTTTAAATTTATCAGTTTTGATTACTTCATATTTTATCTTTATTACTTCTTATGTAGACAATGCTTTTGATCTCTCAAATTTTTTTCATGAAGATTTTATAATAAAATAATAAAAAATATAAAAATATAATAGAGATATTGATTAAAGATATGAAATTATTTAAGGCTGGTTAAATGATATAATCAGTTTCATCATTTTAAAATATCAAAATATTTTATATTTTCTTAATATATTAAATAAATATAATATATTCAATAATTATCTTTATTTAGTAAAATTATTATCTTTATATAGTAATATTAATATTATTATAAAAAATAATATTAATAGTTTGAAAAGCATAAAGTTACTGTAAAAGGAAGAAAAATAAAAATAAAATTATATGTGTGTACTATATAAAATTATAGATGTATGGAATAAATATATCTAAATATATTATAACTTAACTAATAATAATGGCTACATATTGTAGCATTAAAAAGATAATTATTAAATAATTTATAACTTTGGAAGTTAATAATAACGTAATTATAATTTATAGCAATTAAACAATTTATTAATAAAAATAGAGAAATTTAATAAAATTAATAAATTATATTTTATAAATAAAATGTCGTTTGACATAACTTCATAATTTTATATAATAACATTAAAGAAAAACTTGCATATTTTATATATACATTAAGGAATTGGTTGTGCATTGCAGGTGACTATTAATAATTTTAATATATAAATAATTATTATTTTTAATGTATAAAAATAAAATAAAATTTTAATTTATTGTTATTAATCTTCACAATTTTTTAATGAAGATTTTTAATATAAAAAATATTTTTAATAGAAATAATAGAAAATAAAAATACATATTAAAAATATGAAATAATTTGAGATTGACCAAATCACATAATCATTGTCATTATTTTCAGATATAAAAATTTTTTATATCATCCTAATACATTAAAAATTTTTTTAAAAATTATCTTCATTAATATTATTCTAAAAAAAGACACAAACAATATGAAAAGTATAATAATAATAAAAGATAAAAAAAATATGTTTGTATTATCTAAAGTTTTAGGCATATGGAATATGTGTTAATATATATTAATATTATTGAAACTAAAAGTTAAGTTAATTGACTACCATTTATCTATAATTAATTTTATCATAATAATTATTTCAAATATATATATATATATATCAAATTAATTAAATATATTTAACTCCTAGCTATATCATTATTTTTATTCCAAATTGCAAGTAATAGTGAAAAAATTTTCATGGTACTATAATTATTGCCGATAATTAAAAAAAAAACCAAGTGTTAAATACATTATAATCTTGTGGCGCAAATAAAATATATTTTTTAAATAAATTACCACTTGCATAAATTTTGTAATCCGATATGACAGTATCACGAGAAAACATGTTTACTTTATATACTACATAATTTATTTATAATTTTTATAATATAATTTTAAATTTAAAATATTTTATAATATATTATGCATGAATTTTTTATAATAGGATAAAAATTAAAAAAGAAACTTAAAGAAATTTAAAATTAATATAAATATTGATAAAATATTAAATAATGAAATAAGTAAAAGTGATGTGAACATTTTGATAACTCCGATTTAAATAACAAAAGATATTGATAATTTGGGTCAACATTGATAGTTTTAATTAAGATAGCTTCAATATGTAGAATCTTAAATTTTAATCTATATATATATATATATATATATATATTTAAGAATCTCTCATGAGATTTTAAGTCATAGGTCTTTTAAATTTTTAAGATGAAATTTATATATAATAAGAGGTGTGTGTTAAATAGAATTTAGATTTTTAAAGCACTTGCTTGCTTACAATAAACTACTAAACACTAAGGGTCTGTTTAACATTACTGTTGAAACTGCTGTTAAAAAAATTACTTTTTTAAATATACTACTTAGAAAGTGTTAAAAAATATTTAAAAATTAAATTTGATTAGTTTTAGTCATAAAAATACTAAAATAATAAAATAATTTTTTCCAAACTGTTTTTCTCAACAGCATTTAAAATGATACTTTTATTCAGAAAAACAGTTTCAGGCTCTGAACCTCAATGCCAAATAGTCTTAAGTGTATGTATGGAAATAATTATTAAAAAATGAAAATTAATATAAGATTGATATTAATAATATTTCGCAAGCTAATAATAATTATATAAAAAGAGCTATCATTTAATTAGAAATAATTATTAATTAGTATATATATGTAACACTCCTAAAATTTTTTAAATTTATTATTTTTGGGTAATATTGATATTTTATTTTATTTGAATTTTAGAAAATTATTTGAAATTTTTCGGATTTTAAAAATCGGGTTCGATTTTTCGAAAATATAAACTTTGATGATTTTTAAAAATTAATTTAAAGACCACGTGGCAAAACTAAAAATATATTTGGAGTCTATGAATTTTTCTGAGTTTTCTAGAATTTTTTTTAGAATTTTTGGACCTCATTTTCGGTCCCAAGGTAGAGTAAAAATTTAAAATTTTGTATCCTAAATCAAACAGGCCGAATCGGGCCGGCTCCTTTTTCTTCGCGCGCGTTCTCCTTCCTCTCTCTCTCCCGTTTTCTCTCTCCTCCCACCTCCCCTCCCCGGCCAGCTGCCTTCCCAGCCACCTCACCACGTGCTCTCCCAGCGCCCACTGGTCAAGCCGCACCAACGCCAGCGCCGTGACGGCGACACGACGCGCAGCGCACGACCCTTCGTCTTCCCGGCCGAAATCCGGTTGATCCGGCCACCGATTGGGCCGGATCTTGTGTCTAAACCCATCTACTCGTCGAGAGCTTTCCATAGACACCAAGAACACCGAAATCCATCTAGCGGTTTGTCCAATTTTTGCCCGGGAAGTTTTAGCCTATTTTGACTTTTGGGCTAGATTTCTCGTAAACTGTGAACCCCACGAGAAAACCGAGAGTACAAGAGCGCTCCACTCGTCGAGAGTTTCGCGGCGATATAAATTTTAAATTTTTCCGACACCATTTTTTGGTGGGTCCCACGAAACTTCGTAGTATTTTTTCGAGTATTAAATGAGCTTATAAAATTTCATAAAATTTATGTACTAACCCCCGTGTTGTGGGCTTCGTGTAGGTATCTTCAATTCGAGGAAATTCGACAGTTGTCCGGGTCTGTGAATTTTCGGCCAGACAGATCGGCTACCGAAAAAGTCTCCGAATTTGATTGATGTTTTGGCTACCCCACAATTGTCAAATGCCCCGAGCGCGTCTCTGAAGTCGGAATTGGCATAGGTAAACCCGAACTTTACTTTTTCGTAATTTTCTAGTGCTTAAATGAGATTAAAAATCCATAAAATATTCATGGTAGCTTAGAAAATTATGATTCTTTTTGCAATAGCCTAGTAATATTGCTAAGGACCGTGGGGCAAAGTTTTAGAATTTTTAGAGCTTATTTGGGCAGTTTTTGCAAAAAATGATCAATTATAAGGACTAAACTATAAATTTACATATTGTGATTGAGGACTGTTTGGATGGGCCCAGGAGGGGCTGTGTGATGTGATTGAGTTGTGAATGTATGATTTGTGAATATAGAAGTGCGTTTTGAGCCCTTTTGCAGGTTGGGTATGTCCTAGGTATAGGGGAGACTCTGCCGGAATTTCGGCTTGACTTAGGATGTATTTGGTCTTTTCTTAGCTTGTATTGAGTCAAATTTATTAAATAATTGTAATAAAATTGTCAGGTGAGGATGACCTTCTTCCTCCGCCTTGATCGCCACAAAGGATCTTTGTCAAGTCTGTGAGTAAAATATTAATTTTAATTGTAATTTCACTATTATTATATGTTCAAGCATGCCCATGCATCACTTATATGTATATATCTATGTAGTTAAACTCTAAGCATGTTTTATGTTGCGTTCACAACTGTTAAAGTGCCATGTATGTTGTTGTGATAATTTGGAGCAGTGTGCGTGCGTTGGCGTGCGTGTGATGTAGTGTTGGCTATGGACAGGACGGTAAGACACGGCTTGAGATCTTCGCTGGGACCTCGATTTGGTTTATTAAGCGAAAGTCCGGCTTGAATTCTTTGCTGGCACAGGTTGGATTTAAGAGATCTATTATGATTGATATTACTGGGTGTGTGAGTGCTCCAAATTACCTTTTTGCTGTTATGATGTGAAAATATTGTTGATGTTGCATTTCACTCTATATGGTGCATTAGTTTTAGATAGTTATAGAGATTTTGATTAAAATTGATATTTTATTCTCTGAGTCGAACGCTCACTCCTGTTCAATATTTTTTCAGGCCACAGGAGGATATTTTTGAGGTAACCTGCTTTTCTCCCTCGCAGGTCATTTATTAATTTTTGTATAAACCTGTTAACTCTTAGAATTTTCGCATGTGTTAGAAATATTTATTTGAATTGGGTCTGTAATATAAATTGTTATTTTGGACTTATAAACTTATTATTTTATGCATGTTGATGGACTGGATGACGGAGCTGAGCTCCCATTTATTTTTATGTTGTATGAGTATGTGGAGGGTGAGCTGAGCTCCTCAATTGATTATATACTGTGTTTACAGGTCGAGTGAGTCAAAAACTCCCCGTTGAAAGGTCCATATTATAGCCGGACTCTGTCTGGTTGATTTATTAAAATTGGGCCCAATGGGCCTTTGAGTTGGGTTGAGAAATAGTTAGACTTACTACGGGTCTCGGGGGCTTTAGGCAGCTCAGGTCCTAGTGCCAGTCAGGCCCATAGATTGGGTCATGACAAATATGGTATCAGAGCTTAGGCTCCAGATTCATGGGAAATAATTGTCTAAAGTGTTGGGAAGAGTCTACTAGGAGTCACATGCGTAAAATAGGGTCCACATTTGTCTTGCATTGTCATCTTTGCTTCTAATCTCTGCTTCATATATTGTGTGTAAATATGAGTCTATAGAGCTGTGTAATGTGCAGTTTTGAATTTTGTGGGCTAATGCTGCTGAATTTCAGGAAAATGCGTAGAAGCAGGAGAGCTGCCACTGCACCAGAACCAGATGAGGCACCTGCCCTGAGGAGGTGGGGTAGGAGGCCTAGAGCTGCTCAAGTAGAAGAGCAGCTATCACCAGTTCAGGATCAGTCTTTTATGGCACAGGGTCCCATGGACCCCATGGCAGCTACTCTAGCCGGGTTGCAGAGAACCATCGATATGATGGCGCAGTATATGGTCCACCCTCCACAGCAGCAGCAGTCCACCGCACCAAGAGGGGAACCTTACAAACAGATCATCAATTTTAAAAAGTTGGTGCCTGGTACTTATGATGTGTCAGACGATGCATATCAATTTTTGGATTTCTATAGACAGGCAGGAACAGAGTTGCAGTTGACTGATAGAAGACTTATAGAGTGTATGCAGCATGTCATGGGGCCTATGCCTAGACAATGGATGAATGACTACATATTACCTCGGATAGAGGGTTTGTCGTGGACTCAGTTTATGGAACTGTTCATCAACCGGTTTGTACCATAAAGTTTCAGAGATCAAAAGCAGTGGGCCTTTGGGGCCTTAAGACAGAATGGCAGGTCTGTAGATGAATATGCTACAGAATTTCTGGAATTGAGCAGGTATGCCCCTACAGCAGTAGCTACAGAAACTATGAGGGTGAAGAGGTTCTTAAAGGGGCTTGACAGGAGGTATGCAAACCTGGCCATGATGTTTGATCAGTCTTTTGATGTGGTGGTTGATCGAGCCAGACAGATTGAGATTAGCTATGCTGTGGATGACAACGGAAGAGCAAAGAAAAACAAGCCTTTTATTTTGTGTTGGAAAATTGTTGATATATTGGTATGGTGTTGATAGAATTTATTGTGATGGTTATTACCTTACTTGCCTCTTCTTTCAAATTTTTAATCTTTTGTTAGAGAATGTTGTGATAGGGTGAAGTTAAGAAACTTCTAAGTAGAGTTGATTGAGAGTTGAAGTCATGCTTAAGGACAAGCATGGAATAAGTGTGGGGGAATTTGATAAGTGCATAATTTATTAATTTTACTCCCATCACATTTAGTTTTTTTAGTATGGTTTTATGTTTAATTCAGTTGGTTAAAATATATTTATTATTTAGGATTATTTTTAGATAGTTGTGGAATAATTGTGTTAAATGGAGAAATTTTTAGCGTTTAACCTTTGCTGAATTTTTCAGGTGTTTCTAAAGTTGTGGATCCCCAAATTGAGTGATGTTTTATCCAGTGAAAAGCTAAGATAGAGCACTTCAAATGATAAAGAGGGACCAAAGCCCAAATCAGTCTCCAAAGTTGACAAATTAAGCTATGAATCTATTGCAAAAGCCCAGATTTAATTTGTCACGACCAATTTTAGTATTTATTTTGTATCTAGAGTTTCAAAATTCCAAATGAAGCAAGCCTAAGCCCAATTGAACCTTAAGAGCCACTTCTACAACTTCTATGGAGGGCTGGACACGAGATGATGCCATCTTAATTATGAAAAATGGCAATGAATTTGTCACTATAGGCTGGACTATCTATCTGAACCAGTCCCGGTTTTTAGGCCATAACCTGGGCTGTAGATCTCGGATTTGGGCGAATTAGTACCCGTTGGAAAGCTAAGAAATAGGGCTACAACTTTCCTGAAGAGGGCAGAGGCAGATTTGGAAAGAAAGTCACTGAAAATTGGCCTTGATTCCAAAGACGTGGTTGTATTTTGAATTTCAAAACTTTTCCTAGTTTGGTTCCTATCTTTGGGTTAGGTTTTTGACTATAAATACGTCTTTGGGCAGCAGCTAAGAGTATCCCAATTCAGACCTTCGTTCTCCATAGAACACCTTCGTTCTCTATTCTTTCTTTTTAGATTTCTTCTTTATCTTTCTTTATTTTTTATGTAAGCCATGAACATGAGTGGCTAAGTTTTTAATTCAGTTCAAGGGATTCAAGTTCTTATGTATGATTTGTGAAACTAGGTTCTTAATTTAATTTATGTCTTTTTTAATATCTATTGTTTTCTGATTTAATTGTTTTTGATCTATTGAATGATTTGCTAAAAATGCCTATTAGTTAATTGTTTGATTTGATCAATTGCTAGTTCATCTTCATAATCCGTAATTGTTGTGTAAGATTGAACATGAGTAGCAATTAGGTTTTATTGATAATGATCCAAGTTTTTGATAATAACCTAAGGAACAATAGGGTGGATTAAATGATTTATGCTTCATAAATTGTTGTTCAGCTTAACTACTTCCTTTTCTTAAAGCAGTTGTTAATTTGATGAGGATTGCTTAATACCAACTCAGTTAATAATTAGAGTCAATAAGGGTGCTGGGCTCGAATTGATGTGTATAGGGAAGTCAAGGGTTTATCTCATTGTTTGGTAAATCTAAGTTAAGTATTCAATAAGATATAATTGTATTTCTGTTTTCTATGATTAAATCAATGCATTGGAATGCAAATTACCTTGGACTGAAGTTTGTTTAATTGGAGAGTCTCTTATTTTTAATCTTAATTTTGGATTTTTTGATTTCTTCTTTAGATTGTGAATTAACCCCCCCCCCCACAACCTTTGTTTCTTTTCCATTACACAAGCACACGAAATTTAATAATTCAGTCTCTAGGGTTCGACCTGGATTCACCACATACTGCAGAAAATATTTCATATTTGGTGATTTCAGTTAATTTAATTTTTGGTGGATTCGACACCCATCAATTATTGAGCTAAAATTTCAGCCTTCATCTTCATCAATTCCCGTCCATTGCTCTTTCTCTCTCTCTTTGTTACATTTTCCTCCATTAACACCCAAAATTAAGCTTAAAACCCTAGGTTTTTCACATGATTTCTTTAGGGAATCAATAAAAACCGCCAAATTCAACCTTGAATTGAAGAAAACTTCTAAAAAATCATAAAAATTTGAGAGTTTAGAAAGCAAGGAAATTCAGCCAAGAAGTGGTTCAACAAAGGGAAGTGAAGTTTGAGCTAATTGAAGGGTGATTTGCGCTTGATTGAAGCTAAGGAATAAGGTTAGTGCTAAAAATTCTCTTGGAATTTAAAGTTTATGCAAGTTGATTTAGGGTTTGCTGAAAATGGGGATTTTAATTATTATGACCTAATTGATGTAATTATGCCTAAATTTAGTCAATTTGGCACACAATAATTGATATGTATTGATAAGATGACCAAACAAGGCATTGAGACAAAATATGGATAGCCTGAGTCTAGTAGCTTGATTTGCTTATAACTTGAGCTAGGTAAATTCAATCGAGGTGAAACCAAATGCAAAATAAACCTAAGACATTGTCACACCTTACCCCTCTGTAAGGCATAACATGATCCCATAGAATACTTAATGAACTACTGAACTTCACCTACCGATAACTCATTAAGTACCCTACAAGGGATTTTAAAACCATTTACTTACTTTTTGGAAGTGGTGAGCATTTTCTTTCATTTAATAGAAGTTTAAAAGCTAGTTAAAATTTTTGTCCATTTTTATTTATCCGCAAATTTTTGAAAAAATTTTGGCAGAGTACCATCTGTATTTTAAGAAAACAGTTCTTCAAAAACCTGTAAAAACACTTCCTATAATTCTTTTCATCAAAATCCATCACTACTACAACACAATCAACACAATTTTTCCCAAACTCCAAAATTCAAATCAATATTTCAATTCAATTATTTTCAAAAATAATACTAAATAATTTCATTCATATTTCATTAAAGTAAAATCAATTTACATTCATCAACCAAACTTTACATTAGCAATTCCCAAAATAATATTATTACAAACTCTATACAACTGCTCATGACCAGTTTATACATGTACAAACGGTTACATACACAAATATAAACATTACAAACATGGTATAAAATTATACCCAACAAAACCTTAAGGATATAGCTCCAAGATCCTCAGTAGCTCACTCTGCTCCTCCTCTAGTCTCGATATCTGCGACAGTAATAATAGCCATCACTGAGTACTATGACTCAGTGGTGCACAACATACTAAAATAACAATTTATGCATAATTCAAATCACATTTATTCAAATATTGAACTGAGCATGAAAAATAGATACAAAACACAATTTTACAATTTTAGTCAAAACAGTCTCAAAACAGATTTCATAAAAACACACAGTTATATCATGCCATTTAGAACAATATTTGTAACACCCCTATTTGCATAGCCTGGTATATTTTACTATTCCGGTGACCTGTGTCGGTCCGGATAACTGAGGGGATTAGAACCACACTTAAGACAACTAGATAAGCCCTGAATACAAAT
The DNA here is from genome assembly GCF_030052815.1 of Hevea brasiliensis. Lineage (NCBI taxonomy): Eukaryota > Viridiplantae > Streptophyta > Magnoliopsida > Malpighiales > Euphorbiaceae > Hevea > Hevea brasiliensis. Next base: position 102,369,647 of record NC_079496.1, read on the forward strand.
AATTAGTAATTGTCAATTAGTTAAGTATAAATAAGAAAAACAGAACATAAGAAGTTAAATGAGCCGAGAGTCACAGCGATGGGTGACCTTTTCGGGAAGGATTGCCAAGTCGATTTAAACTCAAATTTTAAACCGTAAAATGTGACGTCGCGGTCCTTAGGACTATTGCGAACACAGTGGAAAAGAGAAAATCACGAAAAAGAATTGTTAAGCCAGTCAAATAGTTAGGTCAGGGAGCCAGAAGAAATATTAAATTATTTGCAAACCGGGTTGAACCGGCGAGGGGCAATTTGGTCAATTGACCCCAAGAGCTAACTCCTGACCTAACTGTCAAATAAAATCGGAGAAAAGAAAATTTCAGAATCGAGAATTAATTTAAAGAACTAATGGAAAATAAAAAAATAAAAAACAAAAAGAGAAAACTTATCTTCCTTTGCCGTCCACCTCTCCTCTCTCATCTCTCTCATTTTCTTAACCTCCTCTATTGAAGCTCACTAAAAAGCTTCTTAAACCCAAGATTTGAGCCATAAAATTTATAAGTTTCTTAGTTAAAACTTGTAGTTGAGTCTTGTTAAGAAGATTGGAAAGAAAAAAATTGAAGAAAGCTTGAAGAATCAAGAATTTGGAAAGCTCCATTTGAGGTAAGCTCTCTTCCTTAATTTTGATTGAATTATAAGTATAGAAGTAAGATGAGAGTGGTTAGAAATACATGAAAACATGCAAAATCATGCCTATCTAGAACCTTAGGAATTTTGGCCAGCAGCAAACTAATGTTGAAATGGGTAATTTTGATGTAAATAATGAAGTGGTTAAGTGTAAGTGAGGGTATGAGTACTAAATATGCATTTAGAATTCAACAAATGAGTTAGATATGAAAGTTAGGGTTTGGACCTTGGGTTTTAGGAGGAAAAAATGTGAGAATTAGTCAAATGGTGTGTTTGACCTTGTTTGAGATGAAAAATGGTCATTTGTGACCAATTGAGATGTGTTGGAAGTGTTAGAGGTGAGTTTAAATTCGGATTGAAAATGGTTATGCTGCAGGCAGCAGGACCAAGCTCTCTTTAAGGGACAAAAACTGAAAATTTACAAGTCCAATTGGTGTGAGGCCAATTGAGAATGAAAATAGACACAAAATGACACATTTTTCATTCAGGAATCATGCCCAAAAAGTGACCAAAACCTAGTGAACAAATTAACCAAATCCGGATTTATGCAGTCTGACTTGTACAAAAATGACTAAATAAATAGTATTTGTTCATTTGCCCATAACTTGGGCTAAGCAGGTCTAAATGACCTAAAATTTTACCAGTGGATAGCTGAGATATAGACCTAAAACTTTCATGAAGAACACAAACCCAAATTATGCCCTTAACCAAGTCATTTGGCTACCCAAATTTGGTGACTTAAAACTGACAGAATCAGTTTGGTGCCCAGAAATCTGGGTTAAGTCCAATCTGGCAGCCATGATTCAAATGGCTATAACTTGAGCTACAAAACTCCAAATGGAGTGATTCAAAAAGAGAATAAAGTTAAAACAATAGGGAATATTTTCTATGAAGAACGTTTTACCAAATTCTAACAGAAAAATGACCAATGGAATAGTGTAACATAAGACATTAAAATTGAAAATTTGCAAATCTGCCTAAAAGACTTAGAATTTGAGAAAACAACCAAAACTAACAAATTTAGTAACCAAAATGTGGTATGTGGGTGAAGTTGGAATTCCCATACCTATTAAGCATTAGAAAGTCAACAAATTGACTTGAATAGTAATCCCGAAATATAAATTTTAAAGAATGTCAAGTTTAGCATATTAAAGCTGGGCATAAGTAGATTTGAATTTATTTTTGGAGTTATGATAAATGATAATACTGAAACACTGTAAAAATGTGTGTTTTAGTGGAAAAGAATACCGGGAAAGAACCCGAGACATCGAGTCAAGGCCAAGAGGCGACTTGTATAAGGTTTGTGCACAACTAACTATTTTGTTACTTTTCACTTCTAAATTGATTTGAACAAGTTTATTTTATGATTTATAATTTTGTTGTATTGAGGATTTTAATTTGTTGAATGAAATTGTATAAATTAAATGTAAATTTTCTTATGCATTTAAGGATTTATTGTATGGTTTTGAGGATTGTAAATTTTAAGTTTGATGTATTGCCAACCTTGAGCATGAATTTATGATGATTAAATATGTTAATGATTTAAAAACACTTTGTAAATAGAAATTTTTTTGAATATGATTTGAAACCACAGTTGACATGGAAAAATATGTTGTGAATTCTCATTAGCTTGTCTAGTGAGATATCTTCTCCACTAGATGGGGCGAGTTCCTTCCTCTCTGGCTTGCCAGTTGGGGAAGAGTTTGAATGAGTACTCATATGTACTAGCTAGTCTTTGTTCCTCCCTTTTAGCCTCGGTTATTGGGAGAGTGTAAAATGTCGTGGTGTACAACACAACAATCTATTTGAATTTTGGGTCATGGGTTCAACTGTGTGAATTGTTGGCAACGCCCTTTAAATTATATATAGTTTGATAAATTGTGGTTGAAATAAATAATTTGTCAGTGATTCAAAATATTTTTGTATTGTTTCAGGATTTAAAAGAAATGTGGATAAATTGTTACTATTTGATCAAAATGTTATTCAAATGAATAATTTGCACGAATAAAAATATTGATTACTGAATGTTATGAATTTTGAAGAATTTAGAAATTTTAAATTTTTATTTCTTATGAATTGTCAAGCATAACTTGTATTAAGATTTAAATTATTAGTTTGTGCACCATTGAGTTCACCACTCAGCGGTAACTTTGTATGCTGTCATAGGTGAAAGAAAATATAAAGCAGCTGAGCAAGATTACAGAAAGGCATAGTGAGACTATCTTCGGGTATATCTTAGATATACCCTTGTATTTTAGATTTTGATATAATTCTGTAATTATATGTATGAAATTTACTTTTGAGCAGTTGTACCAACTTTTTTGTAATATATTTTTGGATTGTAATGAAATACAAATTATTATATGGTTATCTTGAGATTTTATGTATTTATAAAGTTTGCACTACTAAATTTTTAATACTCCCATGAATGTAAATATTCATTTTGTTATCTTAATGAGATATTTCAATATTTGATTTAATTTAAACTGCGTATTGAGTTGCTTGTGTTGATTTGTGAAATGAGATTGAATAATGGAGTTGTGATTAAGAAAAATATTGGGAGTGTCTTTATTTTCAGGTTTTGAAGAACTGTTTTATCAAAATACAGATGGCACTCTGCTGAAATTTTTATAAAAATTGTGGAGATTTTAAATATCTAAAAATTTAATTTATGTTTAGACTTTAAATAAAGATTTTTAAAATCTGAAAAAAAAAAGAAAAAAATTTTACCCTCCAATTTAAAAATGAACGAAAATTGTTTAAAAATCCCTTGTAGTATATTTAATGGGTTACCGGTAGGTGAACTACGGTAATTCATTAGGTGTACTACGGGAGCATGTTACATCTTACGGGGAGTAGGGTGTGACATGTTTTAGTGGTATCAGAGCAAAGGTTTTAAAGTAAATTTTGAACTGTGAATTTGAAATATTTTTCGATAAGTACAACTGCTCGAATGTTTCATACATATAGTACATTTACATAATAAATATGAACTAACGGGGAGAAATCTCCTTATGTTGGTTGTACAGGAAATAGAAAAAAAAATCTTGTGAATAGATATGGACAAGGGGGATAAAATGGTAGAGCAGTCTGATACAACTAATGTACAAGGAGAGGCCCCAGTTTCACAGCGCGTTGGAGGTCCAACTGCACCAGTCCCTCTTATACAAATTACTGCACAAACGGCCCAGCAAATGGCCATGTTCTTTCACCAAATGGCTAATAATCTGTCAGCCTAGGCCCAAGTACAAACCCAACCCCCTCAAGAGCAGCATGAAAAAGAGAAAAGTGGGAAACCCATCGGTCAAAGTTTGAGTAGTAATTTGGGAAAGAGAAAAGATTTTGAGGGACCCCAAGCTCCTAAGTATGACAGAGGCGGATCTTCAGGGCGGAAGCAATCAAGAACCATTCGTCAAAGAACCAGAAGTTCCTACCCTATCCGTATCTGTGACATTTATGGAAAATTTCATGGGGGTATTTGCCATAGGGTCACTGGAGCCTGCTTTAATTGTGGTGGAATTGAACATTTCGCTCGAGATTGTACTAGCACACGATGATTTATGCCACATACTACACTAGAGGAATCAGTTCAAGATTCTAATTTTAGAGGCTCATTAATAGTTAGTAGGGGCAGAGGTAGAAGTGGAGACAACACTTCGGGTAATCCTCGCACAATGGACCAACTCGAGTAGACTAAAATATTCTACTGTTCCAGTGACCGGTGTCGGTCCGGACAGTTAGAACGTCTGGAAAAATATTTAAACTAAAGTGAGGAACCATAATTAACTCAAACAATAATAAGAAAAATTGAAGAAAAATTTTAGAAATAAAATACAACCAAGTTAAATGAGCTGGTGCCCTAGCGATGGGTGACCGTACGGGGAAGTATTAGTAAAGACAGTTACCAACCTCAGACTCAGGAGAAAATTCATGAAATAATTATTGGGACTCCATAAAAGAGTCATTGAGGTTTCTATGGCATTAGAATGCAAAGAAAAGATTTAGAAAATTTTTTCAATTGGTACAGACAATTTTAGTCTGTTAAGCCAAACAGAGGGCATTTGGGTCATTTTGTCTTTAGAGATGATTTTTGGCCGACTTGTCCAGTTAAGTAAATAATTATTATGATCTAAAATATGAATAAATATTGTTAAAAATTGAATTGAAAATGAGTAGAGAAAAGAAGAAAAGAAAATGAAAGAAAATACCTAATTATAACATCATATGATGTCATTAAAAACCTATCCACCAATCACAATTAAGCACCACTTAATTAAGTAATAAAAGAGGATAAATGAGACCAAAAATTGAAAAAACAATTCTGCTTCTTCTCCCTCAAACTAGCCGCACCACCATGGAAGAATTCCTCTTCCATTTTTCAAGCTTTCAAGCTTGAATTCCCACCCTTTCTCACCCTAAAAGCCCTAACCACCTTCACTAAAAATTACACCCACACCAAGGAGAAGTGTTTGGCTGCCAAGAAATTTGAAGAAAGTGAAAAAAATTCTAAGTTTCAACAAGCCAAGAGAGTGGTTAAAGAGGTTAGTGCACTAATTATGCCCTTTTTCTTTCATAAGCATGAAAAGCATGCTTGATTTAGTTGAAATGGCATGAAAAAAAAAAGAAAGCTTGGAATATGTTGAAGTTTCAATTTGTGTCAGCCTTAGGGAGTAAATTAATTTGATGGTTTTGATGATTTTGTTTTAGTTAGTGAAGTTGATTAATGAAGTTTAAGGCATTAGAAATCAAATTGCATGGATGTATGATTGAGATTGAAATTATAAGTTAGGGTTTTGACCTAACTTAGTTTTTGTATTATTGCTTAGAATTTGATGATGTTGAGATGATTTAATGACCATTAGAAGTGCTAAATACGTCAAATGAAGTTTGTGGAATTGGGAGAATTGAATTTGGGAGTGTTGATTCTTATACAGGAAATTCGGACCTTTGAGTCCAATGTATTATTTGAGCTATAACTGGAGTTGTGTTGCTCCAATTGGTGTGTGGCCAATTGAAGATGAAATCTATGACAAAATACCCCATTTTTTATGAACAAAACATGCCAAAATTCTGTTTAAATCTTGACCAATTTACTATCTCAATCTAGAAATCCAAACACTGAACCCAGAAAATTGACCAAATGAATAGTACATGTTCATTTAGCCATAACTCCTTCTAGACAGGTCCAAATGACTTGATTTTTATGTCATTGGAAAGATTAGACATAGGGCTACAACTTTCATTAAGAACACCAAGCTCAGAAATGCCTCTAACCAAATGAACTTGCTGGCCCAAGTGAGGTTAGCAAACTGACCAAAACCATTCTGCCCAGAATTTCCTGGACTAAAGCTCACCCGACCAGTTTTGGAAAAATGGCCGTAACTTGGTCTATAAAAATCCAAATGCAATGAAACTAATGGAAAAAGTTTGATAAGACATAATGGCACAACTTTGATGAAGGAACCCTGCCCAGAAAACCAAACCAAGTTGACCTAAAAATTACCCTAATCCGGGTGACCAACATGCTGTTCCTGGAAAATGACCAAATGAATAGTATTAGTTCAAATGGTCATAACTCAGTGTAGAAAAGTTCAATTGATCTAAAATTTTACCAGCAGAAAGCTGAGACATAGCCCTACAACTTTCATGAAGAACACAAATCCAAATTATAAACATAACCTAGTCAAATTGCCAACCAAACTTAGGTCACCAAATCTGGCAGAACCAAATTACCCAGAAATTTTGGGTACAAGTCAATCCGGCCAGTTATGGTAAAATGATCATAACTTGAGTTACAAAGCTCCAAATGGAATGATTCAAAAAAAGAAATGTAACTAGACACAATAAGGAACAACTTTTATGAAGACAATTTTGTCAAATTCCTACTGTACAAATGACCAATGGAATAGTAAACCTAGGGTATGAAATCTGAAAATTTTGAATAACATAAGATAAGCTTTGAAATGGTATTGGAAATCAATACCAACAAAAATAAAATGCAAAATGTGGTATCTTGGAGAACTTGGGTTCAATAAATTTATTATGTATTAAAAAGTCAACAATTTGAGTGAATAGTAATATAAATAGTAGTACAAAGACACAAAGTGTAAGAACTATATTGTTAAAGGGAAATTAAGGCCATAAATTTGAAATCCATGAAATGTTCATGGATTGCTTGAAATATGAAAAGTAAGTCACCTAATTGATGTGAATAGGCAATTAGGACTTATATGCCCATCACAAATAGAATTCATAAAATGTATAAATGAGAAACAAAAAATATTTTGAATACAATAGTACATGTGAACCATTGTTTTAAATTATGATCAATATGAATAACATAATGAATGAATAAATGAACCATATTAATGTATGAATGAGACATTAGTTCTCATTATTGTAGGAAGGAAAAGTACTTTGAGTACAATGGTATAAAAGGATAATTGATGTGAATTGTGATCATATAAATGATCAAATGAATGTATAAATTATAATTGAAATTTATCATGAAATAATAAAGTCATAAAACACAATATATTAATTTTTAATGATATTATGTGCCATTGTATTGCCTAGACATGTGTGTCAGATTGGATAGTTTGGTATGCCAATAGGGTATTGTTATAGCAGTATTGCGAAAGGCTTTATGCCTATATTCATGGCTTTATGCCCGTACTCATGGCTTTATGCCCGTATTTATGGCTTTATGCCCGATTATGTGTTATCATGGCTTTTTAGCCATACTGATTGCATACGTGGTTGATGTTCTGCGTCCCATGGTATGATGGCCCGAGGCACCGCGGTGTCGATGTAGCGACCGTTATCGGTTAGCTTGACCTATCGTAGGTTACTTGGGCAGTTTAATTTATTAAAATAAGTTACGAATATTAGTAATTAAAAATGTTAGAAAGTAAATAAATGAGAAGAAGTTTTGAAATAAATTAGATTAGCTCCAAAAATTTGTTCCTTAGAATGATTTGAAATAATTTAAATTAGTTCTAAAAATTTTAAATATTATGAAATGATTGTAAACAACTTAGAAAGTATCAAGAAAGTGATAAAAAGACTAGTAGAAGAATTATAACTTAAATAATATTACAAATGTGAGTTTCATAAGAATATAAGTATAAGTTTAAATTTTAGATTTATTTATACATTATATAAATGATTATTGTAAACTTATGAAAGAAGTAATTCTAGAGAGCAACATAAATGACGAAAGATATATTGTATGGCAAATTTCATATGAACCCAGTAAAATTCTTGAATATAGAAAATATGCTCTAATTATTTTTATTTGTATACATTATTTCTTGTTATATTATTGCTCCACTAAGCAGCAATGCTTAGCGCGATGGATTTGTTTCCTCGCGCAGGTACTGAAGTTAAAGCCCAGCGAATACTAAATAGAGATTTTGGAGTCCAGATCTGCAAAGTGTCAAAGGTTGTCACCTCCTCAGCAATGCATGTAGATAGGACCCATATAGATTATATTATGTATTTTATACATTATAATTAGTTATTATCTATAATGTAAACTATGAATTGTATGTCGAAATATAGATTATGAAACTGTAATTAATTTATAGATCATGCAAATTATGAATTTATGTAATCAGTCTGTAAATCATGTAAATTAATGAAACTTGAGAATTTATATATATAAATTGTGCATGAATGGAAATGCATGGAAATAAATATGAAATTGAGATATACAAAGGAGGATGTGAATTACAAGAATTGAATGTGAGATGAATATGATAACATGAATGATATTTTTATTGTGAAATTATTGTTGAATTTTCAAACAAGTGAATAGTGAATCACGTCAATATTTAATAAAATAGGGGAAACTCTGCTGGTTTCTCCATAGAAAAATAATTGATATTAAATTAATCAAATTCAAAATTACTAAAATAATAAAGTAAGATAAGATAGGGTGCTCCGGCACCGAATGTAGCACACCTCGCTCGGTTACACTGTAGACGGGTGAGGGGTATTACAAGAGAAATGATTTTCTTTTTAATTTTATATCATTTATGTCTTTAATTAGCTATTTGACTTAGTCCAAATTTGTAGAAAAAAATTAAATTAATTTTGACATCATAATTGATGTCATCACATGATGTAATAATTTTATTTTCCTTACTTTTTTTTTTCTTTTGCATTTATTTTTCCACTAGTTCTTTAATTTAATTCTTGATCCCAAAATTTTCTTTTCTCTAATTTTATTGGACAGTTAGGTCAGGAGTCAGCTCTAGAGTTGAATTGATCAAATTGCCCCTCGCTGGTTCAATTCGGTTTGCAAGTTATTCGATATTTCTTCCGGATCCCTGACCTAATTATTTGACCTGCTTAACAACTCTTTTCTATGATTTCTCTTTTCCACTGTGTTCGCAATAGTCCTAAGGACCACGGCATCACATTTTACGATTCGAAATTTAAGTTTAGACTAACCTCGTAGTCATTTCCCGAGAAGGTTACCCATCGCTGTGACTCCCAGCTCATTTAACTTTTTATACTTTGTTTCTCTTCTTTATACTTAACTATTTGGCAATTACTAATTATTTGTGTTCAGGGCTTATCTAAGTGTCTTAGATGTGGTTCTAATTCTCTTTATTGTCCGGACTGACACCGGTCAACGGAACAGTAAAATGTACCAGGCTATACCAATATGGGTGTTACAGACATAATACTACAATTTTCATGTAGGGTACTTGACTTAGAAATGGCTGGAAGGGGTTGGAATTGGGGATGGAATCTGGAAGTGAAATTCTAGAATCCAGGAAACTGACCAAATAAATAGTGCTTAGTAAATTAGTCATAACTCACTCTAGGAAACTCCAATTTAGGTGATTCTTGAACCTATGGAATTCTGAGACATAGAAAAATAATTTATATAGAGAACTTAAAGCCAAATTATGACCCTAACTCAACTAAATTGCTAGATAAATTTGGTCCAAAAAACCTATCCTGGTTCTAGACTAAACCTGAAATCCTAAACATTTAGGTATTCGATTAGTTTTGACAAAATTACCATAACTCAAGCTACAAAATTGTAAATGTAGTAATTCTAAAGCCAAAATCCTCATAAGACATAGAACTACAATTTTGATGTTTGGACCTGAACCCAGTTCTCTAGGCAAAGTAGGAGAATTGTTAGGGTAATTCAATAATGCCAAACCTGAAATTCCTACACCCGAAGCATTTTGCCTTATGACCACTGAATGGTTATCAGGCCATAATGTTCTCTACAAAACTCTAATTGAAGTGAATAAAAAAGATTAGGAAACCTACGATAAAGGCCTAAAACTTTATTTTAGGGACCTAAAGCCAATTCTGAGCCTAAAGTACTCGAATATTAGTTGCAAAATTTGGGTGAAATTCTGGAAAACAAGGAAAAAGCAGGGTTTAGTACTCTGGAACAGCACTTAGTAATTTGACCATAACTAGAGCTACAAAACTTCAAATTGACTGATTCAAAAAGGAAATTAAAGTTAAGACAATAAGGAACAACTTCCATGAAGGAAGTATGGCTAAAAGGATTCTTTATCTTGGCCAAATTACTAGGAGAAATTAAAGCATAAATTCTGGAATTCATGAAATCTTCATAAAATGACTTGGAATGTGACTTGTACTCAACATAAATGGATTGATGAACACATAAATCATATGAATATGTAATTGGGACTTATGTTCCCATCATAAATGGAATAACAAAGCTATGAACAATAAAAAGTACATGAAGTGAAATAATGAGAATTGTGAGTACTTAATGATACTAGTTGCCCATGTATGCCTAAACATTATGTATGGGTTGGATAGATTGGCATGCCAAGAAGGGATGAGTTTAGTAGTACTGCATATGGCCTTTAAGCCATTCTAATGATTATGGCTTCTAGCCATTCTGTTGCATTCTGTTATATATGGCTTTATGCCCGGTTATGGTTTTAACCATTCTGTTACTATTATGACTTTTTAGGCATTCTGTTGCATACCTGGTTGACATTATATGTCCCATGGTATGACGACTCGAGGCACAGATGTGTCTAGTGCTAATAAAACCCGCATATCCAAACTAGTCAATTAGCCATTTTGTTGCTATTATGGCTTTTTAGCCATTATGTTGCATACCTGGTTGACATTATGTGTCCCATGGTATGATGACTCAAGGCACAGATGTGTCCAGTGCTAGTAAAACTCGCATATCCAGGCTAGTCAATTTGTTACAGGTTATTTGGGCATCGAAAAGAGTTAAGATGTTCGATATTAAATAAATGAATGGAAAATATCCCAATTAAACAAATTGATATTAAAGATTTATGAAATGTGAAAAGATATCATAATTAATCGAAAATGCATCTCTCATGAGACTTCAACCTAAATTAATTATTTTATTGTTTAGTTCAATTTTATTTTTATTTTATTATTGCACCACTAAGTATTATGCTTAGCGCGATGGATTTTTCCCTCGCATAGGTACTGAAGATAAAGCCCAATAAACATCAGACTGGGATTTGGAGACTAGATCTGCAGTAGTGTTGTGTTGTGTCACCTCCTCTCAGCAGTGCATTTTAGTATGGTCCACCGAGCCATACTAGTGTATCTTTTGTATATTGTAAATTAATTATTAAGTTTATAATGTAAATTATAAATTTGTATAGTAACTTTGTACATTTATGAAATCAAGTATGTACATCTTGAATGTAAATTAAATGAATTTTTCATGAAATGAATTATTATGGAAATGGATATGGATGAGAAATGAGATTATAGTTTGAAATTATGAGATGATGATGGAAATATGAGATTTGATATGAAATTATTTTTAAACAAGTGATTATTTTAACAGGTCATATGTTAATAAAACAGAGAAAATTCTGTTAATTTCTCCATTTAAATATTATGAATTAATTAATAATAGAATTGAAATTAATAATGAATAAAGCAAGATAAGATGAGGTGCTATGGCACAGAATGTAGCATTCCTTACTCAACTACACTGTTAATCGGGTAAGGGGTGTTACAATATTAATTTTAATTTTAGAATTTTATTTTCTTATTATTAACCTCTGGACTTAAGGCCCATGTTAATTTTAATTTCAAAGTTTAACCTCTTAACTCAAGGTCCCTGTTAATTTTAATTTTAGAATTTTATTTCTTTGTTATTAACCTCTGGACCCTATGTCTATGTTAATTTTAATTTTAGAGTTTAATTTTCTTGTCATTAACCTCTAGACTCAAGGTTCATGTTAATTTTAATTTCAAAATTTTATTTTCTTGTTATTAACCTTTGGAGTTAAGGTCCATGTTCATTTTAATTTCAAAGTTTAACCTCTGGACTCAAGGTCCATTTTAATTTTAATTTCAAAATTTTATTTCCTTGTTATTAACGTCGAGGCTCCAGGTCCATGTTAATTTTTTTTCTAGAGTTTAATTTTCTTGTCATTAACCTTTAGACTCAAGGTCCATGTTAATTTTAATTTCAGAATTTTATTTTCTTGTTATTAACCTCTGGACTCAAGGTCCATGTTAATTTTAATTTTAAAATTTTATTTTCTTGTTATTAACCTCTGGACTCAAAGTCCATGTTAATTTTAATTTCAGAGTTTAAGCTATGGAGTCAAGGTTTATGTTAATTTTAATTTCATAATTTTATTTCCTTGTTATTAACCTCTGGACTCTAGGTCCATGTTAATTTTAATTTTGGAGTTTAATTTTCTTATCATTCACCTCTAAACTCAAGGTCCATGCTAATTTTAATTTCAAAATTTTATTTTCTTGTTGTTAACCTAGACTTAAGGTTCATGTTCATTTTAATTTTAGAATTTTATTTCCTCGTTATTAACTTCTAGACTCAAAGTCCATGTTAATTTTAATTTCAGAATTTAACCTTTGGACTCAAGGTCAATGTTAATTTCAATTTTAGAATTTTATTTTCTTGTTATTAACCTCTAGACTCTAGGTCCATGTTGATTTTAATTTCTGTTTCTAGACTCTAGGTCCACGTTGATTTTAATTTTAATGTTTTTTAACCTCTAGACTCTAGGCCCATGTTAATCTTAATTTCTTATTTTCACCTCTAGACTTAAAGTCCATGTTGATTTTAAAATTCTAAAACTGTCTATGTATCGAGATAATTTATTTCTGTGTTTATCAACTTTTCAAGCTTATACATTAAAATGGTTTTTCCCTTTTTAAACTCTAAAATGCAAACTTTGGCATTTCGAAGGTTTTGAGATTTGATTTAGTTTCACCTGTCCAAAATATAAGTCTATGTCTTTACATGTTTCATGTTTGTAGGAAACTCGAAATTCCTTTTCTCATTTCTTGCAACTGAAAACATGTAAAGAGGGGTAGCTGTAAACACTATATTTTGTCCAGACATTTTAATAAAAATGATAAAAATAACAATAATAATTAATTTTTGATTCTTTTGATATGGCAATTCAATTGTTAATTTTAAAAGAAGTTTTAATTCCAATTATAAAATTTAATCCACCTTTAATTTTAATTTTCTTTTGAGCCAAATCAGATTTGAATTTGAATTTTATTTTCTTTCTATTTCTAATTTTTAATTAGATTGTTTATTTATTTGTTTTTTTTATCTTAATTTAACTTAAATAAAAAAAAGAAAAAGAAAAAAAAAATCATTTTGTACCAATTTTAATCTTTACCATCAATTTTATGAAAATTTAATTTCAAACATTAGATTTAGAATTTTTAGAAGATTGAAGAAAGTGGAATAAAATTCTTGCTTTTAATCCATATCTTTGATTCCAAATTTGATTTTCAACCCTAACATATGATTTTCTTGGGATTTAATTTCTACCCTTAGATTAAAAATTAGTTAAAACATTTTACACCTTTTAATCTTGACCCTTAATATTTGTAAGAATTAATTGAGACCTTAGGATTAAAAGTGAAAATAACAAAATCGTACAAAGTGATTTTAGCCATTCATTTTTCTTAGGAGTTAATTTTGGACCATTAGATTAGTAGTTTGTTAAAGAAATAAAGACAAATTCTAGAACCATTAAATCCTAGCCCTTGTTTTTTTGAGAGATTTAATTTATACTATTAGATCAAGAATTAGTTAAAGTAAAAGAAAAGACAAATTTTGTACAATTTAATTTCAACCATTGATCTAGTTTGTAAGGAAGAATTCTTGATCCTTGGATCAAAATAAACAAAAATAAAATAGTCCTAATCTAATTTAAACCTTTGATTTTTTATCTCTTTAATTTTTGTCCATTAGATTTAGGGTAAAGAAATAATAATAAAAAATAAATAAAAACTAATTTTGGTACTTTTAAATCTCAACTCTTCTTTTGGCATCTTAAATCTTGACCCTTTCTTTTAGGGTTTTACTTCTTTATAAATACCACTTTTTCTCTATTCAAAGGGGAGGGGTGGGGGTGCAATATAAAAAAAAGGAAGAAAAAAAAAATGAAAACATAATTTTAATTGTTCTCAAAATGACATAGCAGAGCCATTACCTATTCACCTTCTTGTTTTGCGCGAGTCATTTCATACCACCGACATCGTTCTTCTCTTCTTTGGAGAAAGACTTGCACCTAAAACCCAGCTTCTCCTCAAGTCTTGCTGTCATCATAGCGTGTTTCATTGAAACCAATAGATTCGGTCAACATGTAGACCCATTTACCCAGCAAATAAACCTATTCTACTTTTTCTCGCTATCCCTTGCTCTTTCAATTCACAGTGCCAATACATCTCCTTTCAACAACCTTGAGAGCTGAATTTCTTTTGGAATGAATATTCATTCATATTTGTGCTCCAATAGATTTGGGTAAAAGTCATTTGTAGTTATTTATTTATTTATTATTATTATTATCATTGTTGATTTGTTGAACATTTTAAGCTTTGAAGTTGATGGTATTTTTCTTTTAACTATTGGGTTTTCTTTGATATGTGACGCCCCTTACCCATCAACTGTATAGCCGAGCAAGAAGTGCCATATTTGATGCCGGAGCACCCTATCTTGTCTTATCATATCCATTGTGAATTTTTAATATCATTTAAAAATGGTAATCCATGTGTAGAAATTTTTTTTATATATAACTTATTTCTGTAGAGACCCGGACAGAGCCTCCTCTGTTTTATTAGCATCTGGCGAGTTTCACTAATCATCTGTTCACATGTTCATATTCATTTCACACATTTCCATATTATATTCTCCTTTATTATATCATTCATAATTATTTATGAGATTTCAAAAGTATCATCTATTTCATTTATATAGAAATTCATAGATAATAAATTATAAGTTTTCATTACAATCTCAAAGTTTAATTACAAGTCCAAAGTGAAATTCATCATAAACTAGTAATTACATCATGATTAGACATAATGAACTAAAATACTAATCTATACATGGACCCTACCAAAATACAAAAGACTGGTGAGGTGGCTCTGGAAGTTGGCAGATCTGGTCAGAGCTCTGTCAGAACAATACTGTGGTGGCTGCTGCTATAGTGGCTGCTGATCTCGAATACCTACGCGATGGAAAACCAACGCGTTAAGCATAACGCTTAGTGGTGCATAATTTATAATAACAATAACTAAACAATTTAAATAATAATTCCATACATGGCAAATTTCCTAATTTCTAGGTATTTTACATTTTCATTTCACTTTGGAAATAATTTAAATTGTTGGAATTTTTTCTATTTACTTATTGTATATTCAGTCTTAATTAATTATTATCAGTGCCCAAGAAACCTATAATAGACTATAAAAGTTGGATACACGGGAGTATACGGGTTAGATAGCCATATATCCACCTTGTATACATCTGTCAGGCACGAGGCCAGTTGTCAGGCACGAGGCCAGCTGTCAGGCTTGTAAAGCCAGAAATAAAGTTAGGCACAATGGCTAGCAAGTAGGCATATAGCCTATAAAACAATCATACCAGACATATATTATCAGTTCATGATTTTCTCGATAGGCAGTACTGCTATCTGTAGTCCATAATTAGTATACCAATCGATCCAAACTAAATAAATAAGTCTAGGTATACTATGGGCAATTACATATTCTTACATATTTATTTGAATGTTCATATCACTTTATAGTGGAAAATAGGTCCCACATACCTCTTTCATGTGATTTAGTGTTTAATAGCTTGTTAGGGTTAAATTTCCTACCATAAGATAATTTATCTCATGGACCCTTATTTGGTTTTCAATTTTTGAGTCTTATTTTTGCCTATCCATATAATTAGTCTGTAGCCACTGTTTGGCCACACTTCCTTCATGGAAGTTGCTCCTCTATGTCTTATCTTTATTTTCCCTTTTGAATCATGTCAATTTGATTTTTAGAACTCAAGTTATGGTCAGATAACCATAACTGACTCATTTCCATTTTATGGTTCCTTAACTAGGCAGCCTTTGAACTTAAAGTTTACCTAATTAATGAAACATGTTGCAGTCACTTTTAGGCAGGGTGATCTTCATAGAAATTGTTGTCCTGTGTCTTATGATCATTAAAAAATTTGAACCACAATTTTTCAAGTTTTGTGGAATTAATTATGGCCAATTAATTGACCTGAGCTCATATACCCTGTGCCAACAGGGGTTCAGTTCAGGACAGTGATTGCTGGTCACTTTTTGAGGTTCTTAAATTCATAATTTGAGGAAGGTTCCTAAAACAAAGTTGTATCCCTATTTCTCAAGTTTCTTGAAAGGTATGGCTCTTCTCAATTGGATTTTTCTAGTGGGAGTTATGACTAAAAGACTGTTCTGGGGTCAAGTGAAGTTTGGTCAGATTCTAGGTTTTGATGCAGTGAATTGTCCTAACTATTTGACCTAGTTCTCTTAATTTCTGGGTTTTGGTCAAAATACCAATTTTACAGACCTATGTCTTGTGGACATTTTTCCACTAGTTTCACTACATTTGAATTCTTGTAGACCAAGTTATGGCCATTTTGCCTAAACTGGTCTGGTGAGTTTATGTCCAGCAGTTCTGGACAACCTAATTCTGGGCAGTTTGTGACCCAACTTGGGATAGCAATTTGGTTTGGTTTTTAGCATTTCTGGGTTCAATGGTCTTCATAAAAATTGTAGCCCTATATCTAATATTTCCAATGGTATCAAATTCAGGTCATTTGGACCAGTATAGAGGGAGTTATGATCAAATGAATATGTACTGTTCATTTGGTCATTTTCTGATTTTGTGCAGGGTCATCCGGATTTGGGCAGTGTTTAGGTCAAGATTTGGACAGAATTTAGGCATAGTTTCTTCATGGAAAATGGGTTATTTTGGGTCTAGTTTCAACTCCAATTGGCCTCATACCAATTGGAGTCGCACACAATTAGTTATGGTTCAACAAACACACTGGACTCATTAAGTCCCAACCTGCAAAAAAATGACACTCCCAAAATTCAATCTCCTCCATCTTCCTTACTTCAATTGGCATGCATAAGACTTCTATAAGCAACAATCTCAACTCAATAGGTCAATTTCAAGCATTTACATAAAGTTCTCAAATCATGTACACAAACCCTAGTTTCAAAGTTCCAATTTGCACAAACACTACACAATCAAACTCCCAAACATATCAACTTGTCAAAAATTCTCATGGAACTCATTTTCATCATTTAAAATCATCAAACCTCAAGGTTCCATGGCTGCTAAAATTCATGTCTCCCTTTTCTCAAGTTTTTCTTTTGATTTTCATGAATTTTATACTTAGTTTAGCATGCTTCTTATACTTATAGAAGAAAGAATGGTAGTTAGAGCACTAACCTTTTTGGGTGTCTTGTTAAACTTCAATTTCCTTGCTTCTTATGGGTATCTATAGCTTCCTTATGAAGTGGGAAGGAATTTTTGTGAAGTGAGCTATGGGTTTTATGTGGAAAAAGCTTGGGAATTCAAGCTTAAAGCTTGGATGACAATGGTGGAAGGGAAAGAAACCAGCTGGCCAAGAGAGAGGGAGAGAGAAGAGAGAGTGGAGTGGAGAAGAAAGGGTGGTGGGGTTTTGTCTCTTGTGGTATTCATATATTCTAATTTTTTGTACTTTAATTTTTTTAAATTTTCCTAAGCCTTTTTTTTTCTTTTTTTTTTCTTCTTCTTTTCTTCTTCTTTTCTTTTCTAATTAAATTCATAAGTTTTAACTCATATTAACTATTTTAATTTTCTCAAATTTTAAATTTTTGACAATTAGGTCAAAATTCACATCAGGGGCTGAAATGACTAAAATGCCCTTCATAATGCTCATCGGGTTATTGTTATTATTATTATTTTACACCAATTAATAAATTCTCTAAATTTTTATTTTATTTTATTTTTTTTAACATTTATTCCATCAACTTATGCCTCCTTACTATAGTTTAAGTGTAGTTCCAGAAATTTTGATTGTCCGAATAGACATCAGTTGTCAGAACGGTAAAATGTACGGACTACCTATGGTGAGGGCATTACATGATATTTATCCTTTTTAATTTTACATTGGGAATATTCATTACTGTTTCTTGGGAGAATTCCTTTGTAAAGATTAATGTCATTGCTGAAATTCCCAAAATCGAATCATATGGCTAATATACTTAAAATCAACTAATCAATGTAATTTACAGGTATGACTTAACTCATTAACTTGTTTTCTTGAATGTCTTTACTTTTCTACGTTTTGGTTTTAGATTTGTTATTCTAAAATGCCATATTTGATGAATTTATGGGTCTAGAACCTTTTTTTGCTCTTATGGTTTTTGAATAAGCTATTGTATTCAATGTGTTAAAAATGATTTATTTTCCCTCTAAAAGTCACTATACCCATAAATTTTAATGAAGTTTTTCTATTTTTATTTTTATTTTTATTTTTATTTATTTTTTTTTTTTGGTCTTTGGTTAATGGGTATTTCCCACTAGGTCACGATATTGATTTTTAGGATTTAGTTGAAGAACTCTTGAGCTAGGCCCATCTTAATGGATCCCATTATTTGGATGGTACAGATGGTTTAGTGATAGAATTTTCAAGTTCCAGTATTGCTGCTCCAATTTTGATTTCTATTATTATTATTATTATTATTATTATTATTATTATTATTATTATTATTATTATTATTATTATTATTATCATCATCATCTTGCTTACTACCAAACAATTAAATTTATAGTTGATTATCCATTTTTATTTAAATATTCATGTTATGATCCATGCTTGACAAATGACTATAAGAAAGGAAAAGTTCTTTTAAGTTATCTGTAGTTACTATGGGACTTACATGTTATTGAAAGATTAATTTAGTAACTATCCTCCATGTTATTGGAAATTAAAGTTGCATTTTATCAAATGGTAATCTCTTGATGGATGTTGAAAATGTAATTGGTAAACTTTTATCAAGTGGAGTCCTCCTTATTCATAGACTTAAATGTTATGTTTAAGACGAGACGACTTGGCTACTAAAAATATATCGGTGAATATGAGATGGTAATATAGTCTTGTTTTTTCTTACTATTATTAATGTGCCCATTTATGCTTATATTTTATTATATCATTTTGTTTGTACAGTGTAATGTATTTGGGTATCCTTAATTATTTAAATTGATAAAAATTAATTAAACAATTTTTTATATATTTTTTTTAGTAGTTCAAGGGGACTACAGCTTAAACTACTTAAATAGGGAGATACCCCTTACTAGTTCATAATTTACTAAGTCAAATAAAATATTTCTATAAAAATATTTTTTTAGTAGTTAAAGGGGACTACCCCTTAAACTACTTAAATAGGGGGATACCCCTTAAATAGTTTATAATTTATTAAGTCAAATAAAATATTTCTATAAAAAAATATTTTTAGTATTTAAAGGGGGCTACCCCTTAAGCTACTTAATTGGGGGGTGCCCTCAAATTATTATTAATTAATTTGGGCCAAATAATTTTTTTTTATATAGTTTTTAAAAGGAATTTCCCTTGAGCCACTCAAATAGGAAAGACACATTGAATCATCTAAATTAATAAAAATTAATAAGTCCTTTCTGTATAAAATATCTCTTTTTAGT
Source organism: Hevea brasiliensis (assembly GCF_030052815.1). NCBI lineage: Eukaryota > Viridiplantae > Streptophyta > Magnoliopsida > Malpighiales > Euphorbiaceae > Hevea > Hevea brasiliensis. The sequence continues at coordinate 102,389,332 of NC_079496.1, forward strand.
AGTTAAAGAGGGTACCATTTAATTACTTAAATAAGGGGATACCCCTTAAATTATTATTATTATTATTATTATTATTATTATTATTATTATTATTATTATTATTATCAAACAGATTTTTTTTGAGGTTCTTCTATTCATTGTGCTTTTGGTGTTATGAATTGTGAAGTAAATAAATGGTTGGTTAGAATGAATAGAAAATAAGTTCATTCCAATTTTAGTCAAGTTAAGACTTTATCTAAAACCAAAATCCACCCCTAGCTGAATTTTTTTATTTATTTTATTTTTTATTTTTATGTGATTTTCTTGTTGAGGTAGAAGATGCATGAATAAATGTGCAGGCCAAGATGACAAATTTGTGTAGGTTGTATTTTGTTAAAATTTGAGAAATGTCTAGTTTTTTAGAGAAAACTCTACTAAATTTTCGGCAAATTTATAAGTATAATACATTTGATTTAATATGTATTAATTCTTTTGCTATTAAATTACGTTTAATTGTGAAACTGTATGTATATTTTGTAGTTTAATTAAATTAATAAAGGTTAAGATTGTGATTAATTAGTGCCAATGATGAGAGATCTTAATTCTATTTAGTTGGGTACCCATGAGTAGATTAAACTCTTTAGGCATTAATTGATACATTCCTTTAAATCTGGATACCAGTTAAAAGAATAGAAGTCTTGGTTTATGTTAATTCAATTTCTTTTCCATAGTTATTAAATTATGTTTAACTTATTAAATAAAATATAGTTTTTTAATTAAGAAAGATAAAGATTGTGGTTAATCAATGTTGACGATGGGACTTTGATCTTCTTAAGAAGGGTACCTACTAATGGATTAAACTCTTTAGACATTAATTAACATATTTCTTTTAATCGGGGTACTGATTAAAAAAGAATATAAGTTTTGATCTAAGTTAATTTAATTTTTGGATTGATAACCAAATTATACATTGAATTTTTTTTTTTAATTCTAAAATGGCTTTCATTTTTGAAAATGTGGTTTTATCTTCAAAATTCATCTCTTTTAATTTTAAGTGAAACTTAATTTTCAATTGGCAAATGACTCAATGTTCAATTTTACTTTTGATATATATATTTTAAATTTTAGGAAAATTAGTTTTCATCAAGAAATTCTAGATTTTATTTTCCTGCAAATTACCTCTCAGGCCCTCTTTTAATTAATTTAAAAGTTAAGATTCATTCTTGTAAAAATCACCAATTATCAAACTGGACAGCCCTCTTCTTTACCATATTATTTTAATTATTTTCTTATACATTTTATGCAACACCCCTATTTGCATAGCTTGGTATATTTTACTATTCTGGTGACCGGTGTCGGTCCGAACAATTAAGGAAATTAGAACCTCGTCTAAGACACCTAGATAAGCCCTGAACACAAATAATTAGTAATTGCTAAATAGTTAAGTATAAAGAAGAAAAACAGAACACAAAAAGTTAAATGTGCTGGGAGTCACAGCGATGGGTGACTTTCTCGGGAATGACTGCGAGGTCAGTCTAAACTCAAATTTTAAACCATAAAATGTGACGCTGCAGTCCTTAGGACTATTGCAAACACAGTGAAAAAGAGAAAATCACGAAAAAGAATTGTTAAGCAGGTCAAATAATTAGGTCAGGGATCCGGAAGAAATATCGAATAACTTGCAAACCGGATTGAACCAGCGAGAGGTAATTTGGTCAATTCACCCCTAGAGCTGACACCTGACCTAATTGTCCAATAAAATCTGAGAAATGAAAATTTCAAAATTTAGAATTAAATTAAAGAAGTGAGAAAAAAGAAAGGAAAAAGAAAAGAAAAGAAAATAAAGAATAATGACATCATCATGGATGACATCACGTATGACTCAATAAATAATTATCAATTATTTACTTAATTTGACTAAGTCAATTTGGGATAAATACACATAAAATAACAAAATAAAGAAATTTATTTTTTGGTCTTCTTCCTCATGGATTTCCGCCACTCTTTCTTTCTCTCCAATTCTCTCACAATTCTACCATTTTTAACCCTTAAAGCTTGATTTCTCCTCCCTTCCTCACCATAAAAACCCTAACCACCAACATTAAAGTTTGATTTTAGACCTTGGTGGAGTGATTAGTAACAAAAAGAAGAAGAAAAGAAGGAGACTTGGAGAATTAGAGAATCCATAAATCAAGGTATGTATAAATTGGTTTTAAATCTTTAAATACTACTTGAAATTTAGTTGAGATGCATGGAAATTGTGAAGAAAATGAAAATAATCTTGCATGCATGATGAGTAGAAAATTCGGCAGCCATGATGTTAGGAGAGGTTGAAGTGTTTTAGTTCAATGAATTATGTATATAAGCCTAATTAAGTGTGTAGAGAATGTTTAGATACCTTAATTGCATAAATTGAAATACTTGGAAAAGTTAGGGTTCTTGACCTTAGGGTTTTGGAAAAAACAATTGGAAAATTGGTAAATTGATCTAAAAGACCTTATTTGAGTTGAGAAATGGTCAATTGTGACCATTTGTGGTGTGTATGAATTGTTAGAAATAAGTTTAAATTCATATTGGTGAGGGTCAATCTGTAGGCAGCTTGACCTAGGTCCTTTTCAGGGACTAAAACTGAAAATTTACCAATCCAATTGGTGTAAGGCCAATTGGGAATGAAACTAGACACAAAATGACACATTTTCATTCAGGAATCATGCCCAGAAAGTGACCATAACTTAGTAAACAATTAGGCCAAATATAGAATTAGCAAACTAACCTATACAAAAATGATCAAATGAATAGTAGTTACATAAATGACCATAACTTGGTCTAGGAAGGTCCAAATGACCTAAAATTTTACCGGTAGAAAGCTGAGACATAGCCCTACAACTTTCATGGAGAAAACAAACTCAAATTTTGACCATAACATGTTTGAAAAGCCACCTGCAGTCAACCTATAAAAACTGCCATTATCCAGTGAATGCCCAGAATTCTGGGTAAAACCAAATCCGGCCGGCCATGTTCAAATGGCTATAACTTAGGCTACAAAACTCCAAATGGAGTGATTCAAAAAGGGAAATAAATTTAAGACAATAAAGAATAACTTTTATGAAGAAAACTTAGTCAAATTTCCACAGCAATATGACCAATGAAACAGTGCAAAACAGGACACCAAAACTGAAAATTTGAAATTTGTGCTTAAAAGACTTAAGATTTGAGAAAACAACTAAAACCAACAAAATTGGTAACCAAAATATGGTATGTGGGTATAATTGGATTTCTCATACCTTTTAAGCATAAGAAAGTCAATATTTTGACTTGAATAGTATCATAAATAGTAACCCCGACGTGAAAATTTTCAAAAACATAAGTTTAAGCATATTGGGGCTAAAATTGAGCATATATGGATTTAATTATTAGATTTATTGTAAGATAAGATACTGAAAAATTGTCAATTATGTGTTTCAGCTAAAAAAGACCAAAAAAATCTAAGAGACTAAGTCAAGGCTTAGAGGTGACTTACGTCAGGTTTGTGCACAATAAATCTACGTAATTGTTTTTCAATTGAAAATTTGAATTGCTATGCTTTATGAAATCACTGTGTTATTTATGAATTGTATTGCCATTTTGCGACTGCAAAAATGATTTTGGAAATTATTTGGGATCTTTACTAAATTATTTTAGTACTTTGTTTGAATTGATTTTGTATTCACACTTAGCATGACAGAACCACATTATTCATCCTCTATTTATGGGGTTGAGATCGTTTATTTTCTCCCTCTCTGGCTTACCAATTGAGGTTATAGATCGGATGAGTACTCATTAGCTAGCTAGCCACCTCCCTCATTGATTTCGATTAGTGGGGTTGTAGATCGCTTTGTCGTGGTGTACAACGCGACATTGATCGAAAATTTTGTGTCATGGCTTAAGTTGTATATGAATTGGCAACACTGTGTTTATTAAATTGTTTGACCAAAATTGTGCTATAATGAGTTTTGATAATTTGTGAAATATTTAAATTGTGATTTATCAATGAATATTTTATGTAATGCATTCCGAGTTTTATTGTGCACCACTGAGTATTTTTATACTCAGCGATAGCTTATTTTGCTGTCGCAGATAAGGGCAAGGAGAAAGCAGCAGAGTGAGCTGCTATTGAGATAGAGGACTTCATAGACCTGTTTGTATGGGTATTTATTTATACCCTTGTAGTTATTTTGATGTAAATATTGTATTGTCATATGTATTAATGTAAAGTTGAGCAGTTGTACAGTAAATTGTAATAATATTATTTTAGATTTTCTTTTTTGTAAATTAAGACCTGCATATGTAAATTAAATTTTAAATGTAATGTGAATGAAATTGTAAAATATTGTGAGATGTCAAACTTTAATTGAATTATGGAATTGATTTGAATTATGTTGAACCGAGTCATTTTGGAGGCTGGGAGTTGTAGAAACAATTATTGGAAGTGTTTTTACAGGTTTTTGAAGAACTGTTTTCTCAAAATACAGATGGCACTCTGCCAAAATTTTTTCAAAATTTGCGGACAAATAAAAATGGTCAAAAATTTTTACTAGTTTTGAAACTTCAATTAAATGTTTTTAATTCCTACTATAATGCTCACCACTTCCAAAAAGTAAGAAAATGATTTTAAAATCCCTTGTAGGGTACTTAATGATTTATTGGTAGGTGAAGTTCGGTAGTTCATTAGGTATTTTATGGAATCATGTTATGCCTTACAGAGGGGTAAGGTATGACATTTTAGAAGATCAAGATTCAAAAAAATTGACCTTTTCGAATAGATAAAAACGATAAATATAAATAGAGTCGAAATTCACTTTTAAGATTATTTCACCTATTTTTGTTTCTGACTTACCCTAATAATGAGATATTTATGTATTTCTATTTTTAAGCCCCTTTGTTTTTGAACAAACACAAGAAACCAATATTATAATTTAAACTCCATTAGAATTACTGACATTAAATTATTGTGAGCTCATTATTAAATTTATTTATCCTATTTAGGGACAATTATGGGGTGCCTAATACCTTCCCAACATGTATATGGACCCCGAACCTTGAATTTCTGGTTTAAAAGTGGTAAATATTGTTTTTTCAATAATAAATGGTTTTTTTTTTTTTAATTTTTCCTCAAAATTAAAGTGCGATTCATTATTTTTCACTTCGGTGATAATTGTCTGGCGACCACAAAAGCATGTTGATCTATTAATTTTAAAATTTTAGTATTTAAATTATTAATATGTTTATATTTATAATTAATATTAATAAATTATAATACAACAAATATAAATTATTAAAAGACATCTCTAAAATGCATTAAAATATATAAAATGTTAAAAGAAATAATTATTAATATAAACTTATAGTAATACCCCAAATAATTAAAAATTATATAAATAAAAAGAAAAATAAAACATAAAAAAATACTTCCATTTAAAAAATTGCAATCAATTCATTTTAAATATAATATTATCAATTAATACATTTTATTGTTTTCTAATTTGTATATTTAAAGTTGATTGGTAAAAATTTGAGAGTTGAATAAATAATTAAATAATATTTTCTGAGTGCAATAATATGAGATTATTTAAATAATATTATGTAAATTATATGTTAATTATATTTAAATAGGCTTAATGTAGGAGATATTTAAGTAGATAATGTTATAATGTAATATAAATATAAATATATGTAACTAGAATAATGTCCATGCTATGCATGTATAATTTATAATTTATATTTTTTAATTACATTTTAAATAGGATAAATTGTTACTATTAATTAATTTTCAACTAGAATTTTTCTCTTAGTTAATTTAATTTAAATAAATTTCAATCTATTATAATAATAAATTTTTAATTAATTTATGGTGTAATTAATTAAAATACTATTTAATTCTTTTTATATATATATTAATAGCAATTTTCATGATTACTTCGTTTAAAATATAATAAAAATAATTTATTCAAAAAATAATGTAAATTTCATGAAATTTTTATATTTTATCTCATAATTTATATAAATCGATATTTATTTTTTTGTAAATTATAGAAAATATATTAGATTAATGAGAAAATGATGTTATTTAAAAATATATAAATATAATATTTTTGTTATTAATAAAAAACATATTAAATTACTAATAATGAATTGAATTATTTAATTTCAATAATAATAAAAATGTATAACATTATTATTAATTAAAAATAATATTTTACTAAATTATTTTTTAAAAATACTATATCTTTAGATTTTTGTAAAGTGTAAACATTTTTTTTATTAATCTGTTATTTTTTTTATAAAATAATTTTTTCACAAAAATGGTAATCGTTTTTTATAAATTTATGATATAAGATAAATGCATTTCATAAAAATTAAAATTTTAAAATGTCATCATTTTTTTATTAATATAATAAATGTTAAAAATACATACTATTTTTCAAAAGATAAATCCCATAATTTTGATATTGTAACTTTAATTTTAATCATCTTTACTTGTAGTTAAATTTTTAATATAATTATATTTGCAATGTATTTTTGAAATTCTACTTCTATATAAAAATATAATTGAGAGATAATTTATGCATAAAAATTTAAATATTTAATTAAAATTTGAAAATAATTCTATTGAAAATTAATAATAATAAAATATAAATAATCAAAATATTAGTGATAATAGCATTCGATATATAATTATAATAAAATAAAATATTAAAAATTTAAGAAACATTAAATAAGAAATTTATAAAAAAAATTAGTAATTAAATAAATATTAATTAAATATATTTAAATAAATAAGTTTAAGAATGATAACTAGTAAATTTTAAAAGAAATAATAAAAAAAGTGCAAATTAAAAAAAAGATTTAAAAGTACTTAAGTGAAATAAAAATATTTAGTGAGAGGAGAGTAGTTGATATGTTTCAAATATCTTATATGGCATATTATATATAGATAAATAAATGAAAATTATTTAAATAAAAAATTAATTTTATAGTTAAATATTATTTAATTGAAATATAGTAATAAAAACATTTAAATTCAATTCTTATAATAATAAAATATTTTTTATTTACTTGATCGTTTCAATTTAATAGCTATAAATTAGCCATACTGATAATAATAAGCATTAATTAATATTAGGAAAGTGAAACAAAAAGAATATTAAATTATTAACATAAAAAATAATACATACTAATTTTAAATAAGCCAAATATCTATATTTTATTTTTATAACTTTTATGTAAATTATACTTTTTATCCCTCAAATTTTTTAACAAAGATTTCATAATAAAACTAATAGAAAATGTAACTATATAATAAAAATATTTATTAACGATATGAAATAATTTAAAGTTGATTAAATTACATGATAGTTGATTATGAGATCATAAATTAATGACCAATTTTCTTTAAATTAACGGCCATCAGTAATATTTATTATTATTATTATTATTATTATTATTATTATTATTGGTGATATGTGGTAAATAATATTTTTGTATAAATAAATTTATAAAAAAATAATATAAATAATTTTAAATATTACATTTAATTATAAAAGGCATTAATTTTTAAAAATTAAATTAAAAAAATAATAATTTAAATCATAAATATTAAGGTACTATTGTAAATAATAATTATTATTAAAAAAGATATAAAAAGAATTAAATAATAATTAATATAAAAAAAAATTATTAATGTAAGGTAATACATGACAAGCTCTTCAAAAAGAGTGACACATGGTATTTCCTTGGTAATACCTTCCTCCTTTATATATTTTTTATTATTGTAAGTTACTTTATAATAATGACTACTTATTATAGTATTAATAAGGTAACTATTAAATAATTTATAACTTACATATAATAAAGAATTTACTTAATAATACTATGAAAGATAATATCATGTATCAAACTATTTTATTAATTATTTTAAATTTTATTTTTATTACTTTTATCACTGAAACTTTTTAATAATGATTTTATGATAGAATATACATATATATTATAAGTTAACTTACAATAATAGTTACTTATTATAGTATTAATTAGGTAATTATTAAATAATTTATAATTTAAATACCACATGTTAGGCTTTGTTACATATTAGTCACATGGTAAACTCTGGCAAATACCTTCACGCTTTATATATATATATATATATATATATTAGAAAAAAAAAATTTTGTCTGCCTAAATTTGAACTTTTTTCTTGCTCAGCCACTGCAAAAGAGGGGAAAGAAATCTTTATGAAAGTAATCAAAATCCCTTAATTACTAGACGGTATTTTAGATTGAAAGTAAGGTTAAGATATGCAAATTCAATGGCCACGATTAAGTTGAGTAAAATCAGTTTAAATGAGATTTAATTTAGAATTTTAATTTATTTTTTAACAAATTAGTTCGATTTAATTTTCTATTTTTAAGAAATTCAATCCATTTATTTTAGTTTAATTTTAAAAAAAAAACCAAATTAAATAATTTATTTTTTAATTAATTATTATTAGATTTAAATTAGAGTTAAAAATAAAAAAATATAACTTAAATTAAGTTTTGAATATGTTATTTTTATATAGTTTGAATTTTGAATATGTTTTTATAAACTTGAATTGAGACCCGACCTAAAAGTTTCGCGCTATAACCCAATTAGGATAAAAAGTGATATCTATAGTGACAGTTAAGGGCACGAGCCAATAAGCTGTATGAATTATGCCATTTGTGATAAAGTTGCAAGATATTCGGAAAATACATTGCGTTCAGGATTTTAGAGTTCAGTGTGATTGTATCTTATAGTAGAACTTTTTCTCCCATAGACGTAGACCTTACGGTATCTTATATTATTTTTCTTGTCTCTTCTTATGCGATGTTTAAGCGTGCACCTTATTTTTTCATGCTTGCTATAACAAAATGAATCTAAAAGAAGTAAAAAAATAAAATAAAGTCCAAACTAAAAAAATCAAACTGATTCAATTTTATTTTATTCTCTAATTCAATTTAATTTAATTAATTTGTTACGAATTTTGATTTTTCAACTTTTTTAATCAGACTGAATGGAATGATGTCATCATTAGCCATGGTAATTTTTTTAGAGCTCTTATTTTATATATATTAAAAGAAATACAACAAAACAAAGATATTTAATCGGAATGCTGCCAGATTCTATTTGCTTTCATGATGTTGTCTTCCACATGAGAATAGTAAAAAAAGGCTGAAGTGAAAGATGCGATTAGCAGCATCTTGATCCACACTTTTGGTGCAAAGTAACCTGGAAAAGTAATTAAATAGGATGAAGTCCACCTTCTCTTCTTGCCTTGTGAATGTGTGATAACCTAATTAATACATAGTCAAATAGCAATGGTTGAGATGTCACTACTCATTGCACTAAAATATAAATTAAGAATCCAAAGAAATTTATCTTTGGATCATGCTCTTAATTGGGTTCACATTCCCACCTCTAGAATCTTAGATGCCCATATTGTGTTGTGGCTCAAATGATTTACTAACTATTAGTTTAAGAGTTCAGAATCATTCTCTGGCTTAGCTTAATTCGATATTACAATATAATTTATTATTTATTTGGCAAATTCAGATTTAAATTTTTACTCTCTTATCTCTTCAGAATTAATGGCCTAATTTAATAATTTCTAGAGACACTAATCCATAGAATTGTTATGGAGAAGTACTAAACATGCTTGGAGATTCCATTTGGTGATGATGATGATTTAGCCCATTAATCATTCTTTAATTAACATACCAAAAGCAGCAAGATCATACCAAGAAAAAGAATGAAAGAACATCCATGAGAGAGAGAGAGAGAGAGAGATTACAACTAATATGTGAACAGAGATCAAACTATACCAAAAAACACTAGTCATCATGATCTCATGATGATCAAACTCCCCTGACACATCTAACGCTAGAATTCTTTATCAAGATTCTTGAAGGATCAGCAAACCTAGCTGAGAAAGAGCGAGAAAGATTATCAGGCTCAGCCCACCCAGTTCCTTCATCAAAATTCTGAGAATACTCATCTGCATCATAAGAAGCCTGCGATGAAACAGAAGCACTGAAAATTTTCTTCTTCTTCTCCCTGTAGAATTTTCTCCAAAACTTATACCATTTGGGCTTTGCTTCATCCTTTTCACCTTTCACTTGCAGCTGGTCCTTACCCAGATAGATGGTTTCTCTGCATGATGAGTTGCGCCAGTTCTTGAAGTTCATCGCCATGGCAGAAGATCAAGAAAAGATGCAGAAGGTCAGCTCCGGAGTTCATTTCAAGACTTAGATGAGAGGCATTATATAAGGGAGATGAAATTAATTAATTACATGTGACTTAATGATGTAGTTAACAGATAATTAATCATTTCTGAAAGAGGATTACAGATTTTTTTGGGTGTACTTATGGAAGGCTGCCGGCTTGGCTCTCTTTGACAACAAGTTGGCTTTAATAGGTGGCTGGTCGCAATTATTCAATTTCAAATTGCATGATTAGTCTTGGGTTTTGGTTAAGAAATTAGGAGTAATGATGAATTTTGCCAATAGAATTACAATAGCTGTTGAAAAAAAAAAATTTACAATTAGATATCCTTTATTATTGAGGGCTTGAGAAATTTTTTTCTTTTACAAATTAAAAATTATAATTTTGTACCATTAGTTTTTAGATAATAAAATATTTAACCGCGCCAAAAAAAATACTAATATGGAGCTATTTTTCACTTTTATTTCATTTGAGGTAGCAATGTTTCATGACAACACGTTAGAGTTTTTGACACTTTAATATTTGAATTTTTCTTATTTATACCTCATTTAATATAAATTTAATATATAAAATATATACTAAACTCACTTACTAAAATTCTTAGATATGTATAAAATTTCAATCAAGTTATTTATCTTAATGGCTAAAGTTCGTTTACAGAAAGGTGATGGAGAAAGAAAAGAGGTGAGATTAAAAGAGGTGAGATTAATTAAGTCAGAGTAAGAGGATGAAGAGAATGAAGCTGGTTCAACAATAATATTTAAAGATAGTATTCATGATAAATCATATTTTGACAAAATAAATTCTGAATTTAAAATAATAAAAGCACTAAATCACCTTAATAGGATTAATTTTACGTGAATAAATTTATTAAAATATGGTAGAATTATGAAAAGGCTAATATAATACTCTCCTTGTCACATAATGTTACATTTATTTTTTTATTTTTTACGTCTTAAATTATAGGTATTTTTTTTTTATTTTTTAATTTACTAATATATCTCTATTTAATATTCATTAAAAAAATTATTATTTATAAAAATAATTTAATAACATAAATTATTTAATTAATTTTTAATAAAATAATATAAGTAGAAAATATATTAAAAAATTAAATAAAATATATTATTTTAATTATATTAATTATATTTGTTAAACTTAGTATATTTAAATATAAGTATGATATAATATTAGGCTCAGCTGGTATAGAGAAAGTTTAATAAACAAAATTATAAGGGTCAAGACAAGACCCTAAAAAGTCAATTTTTGCGAGCGGCGTATCCCTAAAAGTCTACATTTATACGTGTTATTTTTTTTTTCATATTTACATATGAAAAAGGCAAATGGAGTGCTGAACTTCATTCATTTTATTTTTATTTTTTTAAAAATAAATTTAAGAATACCTCAAATTCTTTTATTCAGTAATCTATGATTATTAATAAAAAAAAAAAACGATATTTGTTAAACTTAGAAAAATTTATCTTTTAATTTTTTAATTATGTCATAATTAATACTTTTATCCTCCCGATTTTAGAGATAGATGATTTTATCTTTAATATTTAATTTTGTTAATAAAAAAAAAATCCCTTCCTCCATATTTAAAAAAAAAAAAAGTCTCAATTTAATGTTAATTTAATGAAAATATCAAAAAATACCCATTTTAAAGCCTAACCATCTCTCTCTTCTTACCACCACCATTCTAAACTTTGTTTTTCTTATCCTTTAACATTCTCTCTCTACCCTTAGCCCACTCTCTAAGCTCACCACCAATCATTTCTATAAGCCATTGTAGAGTTGGAGTTCCTCCAAAGTGGGGGTAGGAAGCTAATCTATATATCTATAATTGATATTCTACAACACTCTATGAAACATTCACATATAGGGAAATCTTAATGTTGAGCCTATAAGAGTTAGTGGATGCCAAATCTACAATCAACTAGGTGTGATATACTCTTCTCTTCCTAATTTTATTTTCACCAAAATTAAAACCAAAATGTTAGCGAATTTTGCAAGTGTATGGATCATACTAAATAGTATAAAAATATATCATTTCCTTGAGAATTGCATTATATATCAAATTTTAACAATTTTAATTATATAGACAATTAAATTTACGCTAAATAATAAGACTGAATTTAAATATAGTTTATTGAGTAAAATTAATCAATCATACACAATAAACTAAGGAACCAATAGATAAAAAACTCTAGACTTAGGAGTTCACAAACATCAAGCAACTATGATATGTACCACAATTCATCCAATTATGGATATATTTGATTTTGAAGGAGAATAGTCCTAGATAATTTAATATCCTCTCCCAAGGCATAAAATGTGTGTTTAAATCAACTTAACACCTATTCTCATTATATTAAATTAATTAAAAGCTATTAAGTTCTTTAATTATTCAATTAAAATTTCTCGGAGGTTTCAAGTTTATCTCTATTTTAAAAATCTTAGATTCAAAATCTTGTTATGCTTATATCAAATTTCACTTTTAGTTTTTCACTTGATATATATAATTAGGCAAAGTGAGTGCTAAACACCACGCAAGCATTAAACAAGCAAGCGATTGAATCAAAGTAAAATCTCCAATTTATTGAAATAAATCAAGTACCAATCATAGTTTGAATTGAGTTGCTACATTCCTAACCCTAGAAAAAGAAATCTAACCTAGCATGGTTTCAATTAACTTAAAAGATCAAGAAGAAACAAAATAACCCATTGAATAAAACACAAAAAAGAAAATAATGGAGAAGAAAGTATTCTTAGGCTGGAGTTCTTCAATGGAGGTTTCAACTCTTCAATCCTCTTTACTTGATCTCCCTCTTCTATCTTGGAGGCGAGGGTTATTGTTTTGAGTTATCTCCTTTTAATTTTGGTGTAGGATCTCTTATATCTGCCTTTTAGGGGTCATGGACTAATTTGGAAAGAAATGATCTGTAAATGTAACACCCCTATTTGCATAGCTTGGTATATTTCACTATTCCGGTGACCGGTGTCGGTCCAGACAAGTAAGAGGATTAGAACCACACTTAAGACAACTGGATAAGCCTTAAACACAAATAATTAGTAATTGTCAATTAGTTAAGTATAAATAAGAAAAATATAACATAAGAGGTTAAATGAGCCAAGAGTCACAGCAATGGGTGACCTTCTCGGGAAGGATTACGAGGTCGATTTAAACTCAAATTTCGAACCGTAAAATGTGACACTACGGTCCTTAGGACTATTGCGAACATAGTGGAAAAGAGAAAATCACAAAAAAGAATTGTTAAGTAGGTCAAATAATTAGGTCAGGGATCCAGAAGAAATATTAAATTACTTACAAACCGGATTGAACCAGCGAGAGGCAATTTAGTCAATTCACCCCTAGAGCTGACTTCTGACCTAACTGTCCAATAAAATTGGAGAAAAGAAAATTTTGGGATCGAGAATTAAATTAAAGAACTATTGAAAAATTAATGAAAATGAAAAAAGAAAAGAAAAAAAGCTTTATTTCATCATCTTGATGACATCACAAATGATGTCAAAATAAAAATTAATTTTGCCCAATAATTGACCAAGTCAAATGGCTAATTTAAGAGATAAATGACATAAAAAAACAAAAAGAAAATTCATTTTCATCTTCCTCAACACATTTAGCCGTCCCTCATTCCTCTCTCATCTCTTTCACATATATTTCCTCCATTGAAGCTAAAATTCAAAGCTTCACAAACCCTAGAAATCCCCCAAAAATTTCACTAAATTATGATTAAATCTTGATTTAGCACCTTAGTTCAACTATTGATCAAGAAAAGGAAGGAAGAAAAATAGAGATTTGAAGATTGGAAATTCAAAGAAGGAGGTTAGTGTTTTAACTTTCAATTTTCTATTTAAATGCATGCTTAGCTATTTAAATTAACTTAGAAATTAAAGAAAAAAAACAAATCAAACATGAGGGACCAAACATGAAATTCGTCCATGTTAGAGATGAATAGGATTTGATGGGTTTGGATGCAATTAAATATGTGGGCAAGTTTGATTGAGAGTGTAGATAATGTTTATACACTTTGAGTTCATGATTTGAAGCTATTGAAGAATTAGGGTTCTTAACCCTTAGGGTTTTGGGAGGAAAAATATGAGAATTAGCCAAATGATGTGTTTGACCTTGTTTGAGATGAGAAATGGTCATGTATGACCAATTGTGGTGTGTTGGAAGTGTTGGAACCAAATGGAAATTAGGATTGGTTATGTGCATTCTGCAGGCAGCATGACCAAGGTCCCTTTCAGGGACCAAAATTAAAAATTTACAAGCCCAATTGGTGTGAGGCCAATTAGGAATGAAACTAGACATAAAATGACACATTTTTCATTTAGGAATCATGTCCAAAAAGTGACTAAAACCTAGTGAACAAATTGACCAAATTCGGATTAGGCAATCTGACCTGTACAAAAATGACTATTTGGCCATAACTTGGACTACGAAGGTCTAAATGACTTGAAATTTTACCAGTAGAAAGCTGAGATATAGACCTAAAACTTTTATGAAGAACACAAACTCAAATTATGCCCTTAACCAAGTCATTTATCTACCCAAAGTTGGGGACCAAAAACTGTCAGAACCAATTTGGTGCCCAGAAAATCTGGGTAAGTCCAATATGGCAGCCATGATTCAAATGGCTATAACTTGAGCTACAGAACTCAAATTGGAGTGATTCAAAAAGGAAAATAAAGTTAAGACAACAGGGAACATTTTCTATGAAGAAAAGTTTGCCAAATTCTAACAGCAATATGACCAATGAAACAGTGCAACATAAGACACTAAAACTGAAAATTTACAAATTTGCCTAAAGCACTTAAAATTTGAGAAAACAACCAAAACCAATAAATTTAGTATCCAAAATGTGGTATGTGGGTGAAGTTGGAATTCTTATACCTATTAAGCCTTAGAAAGTCAACAAATTGACTTGAATAGTATAGTGAATAGTAACCTCAAAACACAAATTTTAAAGAACATCAAGTTTAGCATATATAAGCTAGATAAAGTGAATTTGAATTTATTTTTGGATTTATGATAAGTTATGGTATTGAAATACTATGAAACTATGTATTTCAGTGAAAAAGAATACCAGAAAAGAACCCGAGGAATCGAGTCAAGGCCAAGAGGCGACTCGTATAAGGTTTGTGCACAACATAGAATTTCTATAAATTTTCTTTTGCACATTGTTTTGAATGAATTGAAATATTGAATTGTGACATCATTGTATTGAAATATTTATTATGCTTTTGTTTCAAATTGTTGAAAGTTACTTGTATATATTTGAAATAGCATTAAATGTTTAGTAAATTGTTAAGATAAGTTTTGAAACCACAGTGTCATGACCATATATTTGAACACCTCACTAGCATGACTAGTGGGGGAAATCAGTTTCGAATTTTGATTCCTTCTCTGGCTGAAGTGTTGAGGTATGTGCTAGTAGAAGAAGAAAAAGAATGGGTTCCCATATATCTGAGCTAGCTAGCCTTGTGATGTGATTTCTCCTTAGCGTATGGCTATTGAGATGATATTTGTTTCGAATGGCATGATATAACTGTGTGTTTTTAGGAAATGTGTTTTGAGACTTTCGAAGTGAAATTGTTTGGATTAAATGCATATAAATCATGTTTTGTATTTATTTTTCATATTCAGTTAACTTTTGAATAAGTATGATTTAAATTCTGCATAAAGATTATTTTAGTATGTTGTGCACCATGAGTCCTAGTACTCAGCGATGGCTGTTATTGCTATCGCAGATATAGAGACTAGAGGAGTAGTAGAGTGAGCTGCTGAGGATTGTGGAGCGACCTATCTTGAAGTTCTATCGGGTATATTTTATACCTTGATTGTAAAAACTATTTTGATGTATGTAACTATATGGACATGTAAAATTAGTTATGAACAGTTGTATAAAGTGGTATAAAGTTGTATAAAGCTTGTGATAAATTTTGGTTTGGATTTCTCTTAATGTAAATTTTTGGAATGTTGTATATAAATTATTTTATCTTTAATGAAATATGAATGGAAATATTTTGTTTTAATTTGAATGAAATTAATTGGTAGTATTTTGATGATTGTTGAATTTTGAAAATTGAGAAATGATATTGAAATTGGTTGGGATGGTTGTGAAATTGATGAAGTTGTTGAGATAAATCTTTGGAAGTGCTTTTTACAGGTATTTGAAGAACTGTTTTCTCAAAATATAGATGGCACTCTGTCGAAATTTTTATAAAATTTGTTGAAAAATAAAATGGGACAAAAATTTTTACTAGTTTTAATCTTCGAATAAATGATTTTAATACCTATTAGAAAATACCCACCATTTATAAAAGTAAGAAAATTGTTTTAAAATCCCTTGTAGGGTATTTAATGAGTTATCGATAGGTAAAGTTCAGTAGTTCATTAGGTATTCTACTAGATCATGTTATGCCTTACAGAGGGGTAAGGTGTAACATGTTTTAGTGGTATCAGAGCAAATTTTTTTGAAGTATGTTTTACTTATGAATTTGTGTCATTTCTTTGCTAAGTACAACTGCTCAATGTCCTTATTTGTTACATACAGTGCATTACATCATAAATATGAACTAACAGAGGGAAATCTCCTTGTGTTATTTGTTAAGGAGATACCTTAACTTCAGATTGATATGGAAGAAGGGGATCGCTCAGTTGAGCAATCTGTTGAAGCTGAGGCACAAGGAGAGGCCCTAGCTTTACAAAATGTAAGTGGGTCAGTGGTACCAGCCCCACAAATGCCGTAATTTCCTGCACAGTTTGCACAGCAGATGGCGGCAATGTTTCAGCAAATGGCTGGGGGTATGCCTGCTCAAGCTCCACCCCAGACTGTTGTGGTGCAACCTCAAGCTCCAGTTAGGCAGTATGACAAACTGTTGAAGTATGGGGCTACGAAATTTAAGGGTATAGTAGACCCTTTAGAGGTAGAGCAGTGGCTAGAGAGGATGGACAGAGTATTCAAGAAATTGCACTGCCAAGATGAATTGAAGTTTGAATACTCCGTGTCACTACTGCAAGGGGATGCGTATGATTGGTGGAAAACCATCCCTCACAGCTTGGCAGAACCACCAGTACTGACCTGGGATGACTTCATCAGAGAGTTCAGACAAAAATATGTCCCAGATGCATATGTTGATCAGAAATTGCAAGAATTTTTAAGTCTGAAACAAGGCAACAGAATAGTGGCTGAATATGAGAGGGAGTTCTCTCGCTTAAGCCACTATGCTGGGAATCTCCTTTCTACCAGCAAGGAAAGGTGCAAGAGATTTGAGAAGGGTTTGAAGCCCAGTTTGAGGATGCAAATTGTGGGATTCAGACATAGTAATTTTTCAGAGCTCATCTCTCAAGCACTTGAGTTGAAAAGAATTGAATCAGAAGCGACTCCAGCAAAAGAAAAATCAGAGAAAGCTAAGAAATTAGAGAAAGATAAGGGGGAAAAGTCAGTAGAGCTAAGTCCTAGTGGTGCTTCTGGGAAGAGGAAGAAATTTGGTGGACCTAGCAGAGGTCGAGGTGGAAGGTTTGGAAGGGGTAGATTCTCTGGACAGAGACCCCCTAGATCAGGTTAGCAGTCTACCAGGGGTTCATATCCTGCCCATCCCTGTGAGACTTGTGGCAAGATTCATCGGGAGAATGCTATTGGGCAACAGGAGCCTGCTTTAACTGTGGAGGCAAGGGCCATCTTGCTAAACACTGCACCAGTGCTCTTAGATTTGGTCCAACTCCTATTACTGTAGAAGGATCTATTCAAAGTCCTGCTCCTAGAGTTTCACAACCGGTTGGCAGAGGAAGAGGCAGAGGTAGAGGCACTGCTTCAGGTAGTCAGGGTATTGTTAGTCAGTCAGCACAAGGAACTGCTTCAGCCAGAGTTTATATAATGAGACAGCGAGAAGAGGCTGAGACTTCTGATGTTGTAGCTGGTTCATTTTCTATCTCTGATCAAGAAGTATTAGTGTTGTTTGATCCGGGTTCAAACCACTCGTATGTTAGTGCTAGCATAGTCAATTCACTTGCTGTTCCATGTGTCAAAATGGGTTTTGAAGTGCTAGTAACTAGTCCATTAGGACAAGAGGTTCGGGTCAACAGAATCTATAAAGACTGTCCTTTGGTGATCCAAGGACATGTTTTTCTATCAGATTTGATTGAAATGCCCTTCAGAGATTATTATATCATCTTAGGCATGGATTGGTTAGCCAGGCATCACGCCATGATTGACTATAGACTGAAGACAGTCACATTTGGTCTCCCTCTGTATGGTGATGTGGTAATACATGGGGAGAGGCATTTACTACCATCAAACATCATTTCGGCTGCACTAGCTAGAAAGATGATCAAAAAGGGGTGTGAAGCATACTTAGCACATGTGATAGACACCCAAGTGAGGAGTCTAGCCCTCAGGGACATCCCTACAGTATGTGACTTTTAGAATGTGTTTCCTGATGAATAGCCAGGATTACCTCCAGAAAGAGAGGTGCAGTTTGAGATTGATGTTATGCCTAGTGTGGACCCAATCTCCATAACACCATATAGAATGGCACCAGCAGAATTGAAGGAGTTGAAAGTGTAGTTGCAAGAGTTGCTTGACAAGGGCTTTATCTGCCCTAGTGTCTCACCTTGGGGAGCGCCAGTGTTGTTTGTTAAGAAGAAAGATGGCACTCTCCGCTTATGCATTGATTATCGATAATTGAATAAGGTGACAATAAAGAATAGATATCTATTGCCCCGCATTGATGACTTGTTTGATCTGTTGAGGGGTGCAGCTGTGTTCTCCAAAATTGACCTGAGATCAGGTTATTATCAGCTAAAAGTACAAGAGCAGAGTATTCCTAAAACCGCCTTTAGAACCCGTTATGGCCATTATGAGTTCTTGGTCATGCCATTCGGGTTGACTAATGCTCCAGCTGCTTTTATGGATCTGATGAACATTATCTTCAGACCATACCTCGACCAGTTTGTTGTGGTATTCATAGATGATATATTGGTCTATTCGAGGAGTGCAGAAGAGCATGATAGAAATCTGCGGATTGTACTGCAGACTTTGAAGGAGAAACAGTTATACACCAAATTATCGAAGTGTGAATTTTGATTGAAAGAAATATCCTTCTTGGGGCACGTAGTATCAGTAGAGGGCATCAAGGTAGATCCCAGTAAGATAGAAGCTGTCCTGAATTGGAGGCCACCCAGAAATATCACGGAGATTCACAGTTTTCTGGGTTTAGCTGGATACTACCATTGATTTGTGAAGGGATTCTCCATGTTGGCATCTCCATTGACCAAATTACTTCGAAAAGATGTGAAATTTCAGTGGATGGACAAATGCCAGCAGAGTTTTGATGAATTGAAGAGGTGTTTGATTGAAGCTCTAGTCTTGACTTTACCTACTTCGGGTAAAGAATATACAGTTTACAGTGATGCTTCTCACAATGGGTTAGGCTGTGTATTGATACAAGATCGAAATGTCATTGCCTATGCATCACGCTAGCTAAAACTGCATGAGAGGAATTATCCAACACATGACTTGGAGCTTGCAGTTATTGTGTTTGCTCTTAAGATCTGGAGACACTATTTGTATGGGGAGAAGTGTTACATCTACACAGATCATAAGAGTTTGAGGTATTTAGGCACCTAGAAAGAGTTGAATTTGAGACAGAGGAGATGGTTAGAGTTGATAAAAGACTATGATTGTCTGATAGACTATCAGCCAGGGAAAGCTAATGTGGTGACTGACGCCTTAAGTCACAAGACTATGGCAAGTCTACGGGTTACTCCTTTGTCTATGGTACATGAGTTGAGATCATTACATGCTAGCTTAGAGATTAATGATGAGGGGCAGACAGTAGTTGCATGGCATGTACAGCCATTATTGATTGATTAGATCAGAATGGCTGCTCAGAATGATCAAAAGTATTAGAAGCTATTAGAAGAAGTCCGACATGGCAAGAAACCAGAATTCTCAATAACAGATAATGGTCTACTGCTTCACCAGGGTGGAATGTGTGTTCCAAATGATGTTGATTTGAGGAAGATCATTTTAAAGGAAGCACATGAGTCTCCTTTTGCCATGCATCCTGGTGGCACAAAAATATATAGAGGGCTGAAAGAGCATTACTGGTGGATGGGTATGAAAAGAGATGTGGCAGAGTTTATTTTCAAATGCCTAACTTTTCAGCAAGTGAAGGCAGAGCATCAAGTACCCGCTGGGTTGTTACATCCACTACCAGTACCAGAATGGAAATGGGAGAGAATAACAATGGATTTTGTGATGGGATTTCCAAGGATACAGAAGAGTTATGATGCAGTATGGGTCATTATTGATAGACTGACCAAGTCTGCTCATTTTCTGCCAGTCTAAATGGACTACAGTTTAGAAAGATTGGCCAAGTTGTACATTGATGAGATAGTAAGACTGCATGGAGTGCCAGTATCCATCGTATCAGACAGAGATCCTAAGTTCACTTCTAGATTCTGGGGTAGTCTTCAGAGAGCCCTAGGAACTAGATTGAACTTCAGTACTGCATTCCACCCACAGACAGATGGCCAGTCTGAGAGAGTAATTCAAATTTTGGAGGACATGTTATGGGCTTGTGTGATTGAGTTTGAAGGCAGTTGGGACATACACTTGCCTTTTGATTAAGTTTGCTTACAACAATAGCTACCAATCAAGCATTGGGATGCCTCCATATGAAGCTTTGTATGGCAAAAAATGTAGAACCCCATTGTGTTGGGATGAAGTAGGTGAAAGGAAGATGATTGGGCTCGAAATTATTCAGCAGACAAAAGAGAAAATCAAATTAATCAGAGATCGACTTAAGATTGTATCAGACCGTCAGAAGTCCTATATTGATTTGAAGAGAAGAGATATTGAGTAAGCAGTAGGTGAGAAAGTATTTCTCAAGGTTTTCCCTTGGAAGAGGATTATGAGATTCGGCAGAAAGGCGAAACTGAGTCCTTATTTCATTGGGCCATATGAGGTTCTGGAAAGAGTGGGTCCTTTGGCATATCGGTTGGCACTACCTCCAGAGTTGGAGAAGATACATAATGTCTTTCATGTGTCTATATTGAAGAGGTATTGATCAGACCCATCTCATGTACTACCGGTAGAAGAAATTGAAGTAAATCCAGACCTCACATATGAAGAAGAACCCATAGAGATTCTGACTTATGAGGTGAAGCAGCTATGGAATAAGCAGATACTGTTAGAGAAAGTGCTGTGGAACCATCATTCGGGCCAAGAAGCTACTTAGGAACGAGAGGAGGATATGAGGAGACAGCACCCACAGTTGTTCAGAAATTGATACCAGGTAAAATTTCGAGACGAAATTTATTTTAAGGGGGGGGGGGGGAGGGGGGGGAGGAATTGTAATACCCCTATTTGCATAGCCTGGTATATTTCACTATTTCGATAATCGGTGTCGGTCCAGACAAGCAAGAGGATTAGAACCACACTTAAGATAACTAGATAAGCCTTAAACACAAATAATTAGTAATTATCAATTAGTTAAGTATAAATAAGAAAAATAGAACATACGATGTTAAATGAGCCGAGAGTCACAGCGATGGGTGACCTTCTCAGAAAGGATTGCGAGGTCGATTTAAACTCAAATTTCGAACCGTAAAATGTGACGTCACGGTCCTTAGGACTATTGCAAACACAGTGGAAAAGAGAAAATCACAAAAAAGAATTGTTAAGTAGGTCAAATAATTAGGTCAGGGATCCGAAAGAAATATTGAATTACTTGCAAACCGGATTAAACCAGCGAGGGGCAATTTAGTCAATTCACCCCTAGAGCTAACTCCTGACCTAACTGTTTAATAAAATTGGAGAAAAGAAAATTTTGGGATCGAGAATTAAATTAAAGAACTATTAAAAAATTAATGAAAATGAAAAAAGAAAAGAAAAAAAAGCTTTATTTCATCATCTTGATGACATCACAAATGATGTCAAAATAAAAATTAATTTTGCCCAATAATTGACCAAGTCAAATGGTTAATTTAAGAGATAAATGACATAAAAAAATAAAAAAAAATTTATTTTCATCTTCCTCAACACATTTAGCCGTCCCTCATTCCTCTCTCATCTCTCTCACATATATTTCCTCCATTGAAGCTAAAATTCAAAGCTCCACAAACCCTAGAAATCCCCCAAAAATTTCACTAAATTATGATTAAACCTTGATTTAGCACCTTAGTTCAACTATTGATCAAGAAAAGGAAGGAAGAAAAATAGAGATTTGAAGATTGGAAATTCAAAGAAGGAGGTTAGTGTTTAACTTTCAATTTTCTATTTAAATGCGTGCTTAGCTACTTAAATTAACTCAGAAATTAAAGAAAAGAAACAAATCAAACATGAGGGACCAAACATGAAATTCGTCCATGTTAGAGATGAATAGGATTTGATGGGTTTGGATGCAATTAAATATGTAGGCAAGTTTGATTGAGAGTGTAGAAAATGTTTATACACTTTGAGTTCATGATTTGAAGCTATTGAAGAATTAAGGTTCTTAACCCTTAGGGTTTTGGGACGAAAAATATGAGAATTAGCTAAATGATGTGTTTGACCTTGTTTGAGATGAGAAATGGTCATGTATGACCAATTGTAGTGTGTTGGAAGTGTTGGAACCAAATGGAAATTCGGATTGGTTATGGGCATTCTGCAGGCAGCATGACCAAGGTCCCTTTCAAGGACCAAAACTAAAAATTTACAAGCCCAGTTGGTGTGAGGCCAATTGAGAATGAAACTAGACACAAAATGACACATTTTTTTATTAAGGAATCATGTCCAAAAAGTGACTAAAACCTAGTGAACAAATTGACCAAATCCGGATTAGGCAATCTAACCTGTACAGAAATGACCAAATAAACAGTGTTCATTTGGCCATAACTTGGGCTAGGTAGGTCTAAATGACCTAAAATTTTATCAGTAGAAAGTTGAGATATAGACCTAAAACTTTCATGGAGAGCACAAACCCAAATTCTGCTCTTAACTAAGTCATTTAGCCACCCAAAATTATTGACCTAAAACTACCAGAACCAATTTGGTGCCCAGAAAATCTGGGTAAGTCCAATCTGGCAGCCATGATTCAAATGGCTATAACTTGAGCTACAAAACTCCAATTGGAGTGATTCAAAAAGTAGAATAAATTTAAAACAATAGGGAACATTTTCTATGAAGAAAATTTTGCCAAATTCTAACAGCAACATGACCAATGGAACAGTGGAATATAAGACACCAAAACTGAAAATTTGTAAATTTGCTTAAAGGACTTAAAATTTGAGAAAACAACCAAAACCAACAAATTTAGTAACCAAAATGTGGTATATGGGTGAAGTTGGAATTCCCATACCTATTAAACCTTAGAAAGTCAACAAATTGACTTGAATAGTGTAGTGAATAGTAACCCCAAAACACAAATTTTAAAGAACATCAAGTTTAGCATATATAAGCTAGATAAAAGTGAATTTGAATTTATTTTTAGATTTATGCTAAGTTATGGCACTGAAACACTGTGAAATTGTGTGTTTTAATGGAAAAGAACACCGGGAAAGAACCCGAGGGATCGAGTCAAGGCCAAGAGGCGACTTGTATAAGGTTTGTCTACAACATAGAATTTCTATAAATTTTCTTTTGCACATTGTTTTGAATGAATTGAAATATTGAATTGTGACATCATTGTATTGAAATATTTATTATGCTTTTGTTTCAAATTGTTGAAAGTTACTTGTATATATTTGAAATAGCATTAAATGTTTAGTAAATTGTTAAGATAAGTTTTGAAACCACAGTGTCATGACCATATATTTGAATGCCTCACTAGCATGACTAGTGGGGGAAATCAGTTTTGAATTTTGATTCCTTCTCTGGCTGATGTGTTGAGGTGTGTGCCAGTAGAAGAAGAAAAAGAATGGGTTCCCATATATCTGAGCTAGCTAGCCTTGTGATGTGATTTCTCCTTAGCCTATGGCTATTGAGATGATATTTATTTCGAATGGCATGATATAACTGTGTGCTTTTAGGAAATGTGTTTTGAGACTTTCGAAATGAAATTGTTTGGATTAAATGCATATAAATCATGTTTTGTATTTATTTTTCATATTCAGTTTAACTTTTGAATAAGTATGATTTAAATTCTGCATAAAGATTATTTTAGTATATTGTGCACCACTGAGTCCTAGTACTCAGCAATGGCTGTTATTGCTGTCGTTGATATAGAGACTAGAGGAGCAGCAGAGTGAGCTGCTGAGGATTGTGGAGCGACCTATCCTGA
This sequence comes from Hevea brasiliensis, assembly GCF_030052815.1. Taxonomy (NCBI): domain Eukaryota; kingdom Viridiplantae; phylum Streptophyta; class Magnoliopsida; order Malpighiales; family Euphorbiaceae; genus Hevea; species Hevea brasiliensis. Next base: position 102,413,881 of record NC_079496.1, read on the forward strand.
AGTTCTATCGGGTATATTTTATACTCTGATCGTAAAAACTATTTTGATGTATGTAACTGTATGGATATGTAAAATTAGTTATGAGCAGTTGTATAAAGTGGTATAAAGTTGTATAAAGTTGTATAAAGCTTGTGATAAATTTTGGTTTGGATTTTTCTTAATGTAAATTTTTGGAATGTTGTATATAAATTGTTTTATCTTTAATGAAATATGAATGGAAATATTTTGTTTTAATTTGAATGAAATTAATTGGTAGTATTTTGATGATTGTTGAATTTTGAAAATTGAGAAATGATATTGAAATTGGTTGGGATGGTTGTGAAATTGATGAAGTTGTTGAGATAAATCTTTGGAAGTGCTTTTTACAGGTATTTGAAGAACTGTTTTCTCAAAATACAGATGGCACACTATCAAAATTTTTATAAAATTTGTGGAAAAATAAAATGGGACAAAAATTTTTACTAGTTTTAAATCTTTGAATAAATGATTTTAATACTTATTAGAAAATGCCCGCCACTTATAAAAGTAAAAAAATTATTTTAAAATCCCTTGTAGGGTACTTAATGAGTTATCTATAGGTGAAGTTCGGTAGTTCATTAGGTATTCTATGGGATCATGTTATGCCTTACAGAGGGGTAATGTGTGACAGTAAAATCCTTTTATTTCAAGAAACAAGGCCCTTTTTCATGATGCTAACATGCCTTGGGCATGCCAAATATATATGGAGGCTACATGCCTTGGGTGTATGCACCTTAGACTATAAATCACTTCTACTTAGTTACACATGCCCTACATGAAGGAGCAGAAGCATAAAAATTATTAGATTAGAACATTGAATTTAAAAATTTTCTTCTAGGGTCTCATGCATCATGCAAGATTCATTATGTACCTAATTGATTTCAATGTTCAATTACATATTAAAACACTTTTAATATGTATTAGGATCTACATTTACCATTTAAGATTTTAGAATTAACAAATTAATTCATTAGAACCCTAGATTGGTATAAGAATATGTGCACTAACCTTTTGATACACTGTAGATGTGATTGGTACCTTTGTGAAACACCTAGGATCCCAAATGTTGTCCTTCTAGTTTTTCCACACCAAGATCACCAATGGCAGCCCCTTGAACAGCTTCTCAAGCCTTGCCCACCAATTATAAATCAGGGATTTGCCTTTAGAGAGTTTGTAGATATATATAAGACACTAGAAATAATTTTTAGCAAATTTAATTCAAGAGAATATGGGCAATTCTCTTTGAATTGATGAGAGAAAAAGAACAAGAGAGGAAGAAGGCATAGAGGTGGCAGCACCTATGAGGTAAAAATCAGAATATATCTTTTGTTCTTTCGTTCTTTTCCTTTTATAATTAGGTCATCACTTAAAACCCTTGCCACATGTCATTTTCTGATTGCATCTTAATTTTAATTGACCTAATCACATTAAGCCAAGTGTCAAAGCTAGGTTTAATCTTGACTTTGATCATCATGCATGATAGGAAGACAAATGACAAACCATGGTGCCATGTGTCACCATCTCATGGTGCCACATGTCACAATCTCATGGTGCCACATATCACCCTGTGAAATGACAAAATTACCCTTGTGTTGTAATTTTGAGTTCTCAACCCAAAATAATTATTTCTCCTCTTCTAATCAATTTATATCAAATATAAATTAATTAATTAATCTCTATTAATTAATTTCTCATAATTAAATTCATATTTAAATACTTTAAATATAAATTTAACTTATAGTATACATCCAATAACTTAGATTTGGTTTCAAGCCATGCTAGGGACTTTGCAATCTAATTGCAAACCAAACCTATTTAATTAATCAATTAAACTCTTTAACTAATTAATTAAATCACATTTAACTTGGTGATTACTTATGTATATATGTGACTTACTAGGCTCATCACTAATTGGCAATGAGATATGATATTAACTCTTAATATCATCAAAACTCTTTCTTACCATAAATGATTTCTCTAAGTCATTTTAGACATCTCATAGACCATGGTTAACATCTAGCATAGCATGCCATGGCCACCCAATCAGTAATAAGGAATACCTTAAATGAACCTTTAATCATATGTTACCATGCATTAAAATCTTTCTGTTACAAAATCCCAATTCGAGCTGGAGTCATGGTTTATGTCAAACTCCATTTGCTATGAATATTATGTTCTCTTTTAATTCTAGTTCTTGATTAATTAGTTTTCTTGTCAGAAACTCTTTTCTGACTAAATCTGTCTGTCCTGGCCAGGAACTTGAAACATCAAGAACAATTAAATGAACATAGAACTTTGTCCCTATTTACTTAGGGTAACAGATTCCATCTTGATCAACACCTACCTCCATATATAACTAGTAGGAGCCAACACATGCCCATATACCCATACACAGTACAAGTATGAAAGCAGTATCAAACTTAAACTACCTACATACAAGATAACTGTGTTATCTCAGGTCTAAAGATTATATGCACTAATATGATATATGACAATGCATTAACAAGAGTAAACTCCATGTGCTTTGTCATATGCGTCACTGATTCGGCCTACTTATCATGTATAAGTGCCTATCATGTTTGTTATATGGCATGAGACTCACTATTCCATCTTATTTATATATCATATAAATACCTTGCGAACAAATATGATTACAATCTTTGTGGATAAGTCATGTCCTTATTGTGAAGTATCCTCAATTATGAACCAATTTATGATACTCTGTGCTGGAAATACTGTCACTCATATTCTTAACAACTTGAGAATAGAATTTCTAATAAAATATCAATGGACCTTTTATATTACACATAAATATATTATGTAAACAAAAAAGTGAAATTTCCATTTATAAATTAAAATGTTTACAAAATACATACTAAATGATATGCTCTAGGGCATATTACTAATAATCTCCCACTAGCATTAGAGCCATTCATTATAATATCTTAGACCCATCTTCTCAAGATATTGGTCTAACTGAGCTTGTGACTGTCACACCCTACCCCTCTGTAAGGTATAACATGATCCCGTAGTATACCTAATGAATTACCAACTCCGTCTACTGATAACCCATTAAATACACTACAAGGGATTTTCAAAACTTTTCTTACTTCTTTTACAGTGGTGAGCACTATTTACAGGTGTTAAAAACTTTTGTGAACTGAAGTGATAGAACTAACACATTTGACTTATTTGGAGTTTCTGTAAAAATTTTGGCAGAGTGCCATCTGTATCTTAGATAAAACAGTTCTTCAGAAAACCTGTAAAAAGCACTTCAATATATATTTGCAAATCTCAACTCCAACATATTTCTCAACACAACATTTTTCTCAACTCAAATCCGCAATGATTTTTCAAAGACTGAGATACAAGAAATATAATACAAAACTATTCAAGTAAATGAAATCTCAAATTTACATTTACAATAATTTACATTTAATTACATACCAAAATATTTTACAAGAGTTTCTATACAACTGCTCAAATAATTTACATACATATTATTACATGCATATATCAAAACCTATGTACATGGGTATACCTATGATATACCTGGAGCTGATCTGAATATATCTTCAAGGAAATTTACTTACTGCTCTATGCTCTTCTTACCTGCAACAGCATACAAAGCTATCGCTGAGTGGTGAACTCAGTGGTGCACAACTATAATTTAAAACATAGTACAATATACATTGACAAAATTTACAGTAAATAATTTGGGAATCTGAATACTCATCAAATTCCAAAACTCAAAATATTCATTGCCAATAATGTAAATCATTTGTATAAATGACATTGATCACAAAATTCAATTTATCAAATCATGACTAACCATTTAAATAATTCTAACGAAATCAATTATACATAAACCATAATGGAAATCAAAATTCCTTACCATTCAAAAGCCATTCTGTATCTCAAAAATCATTATGTATTTCAAAAATCATACTGTATCTCAAAACTCATTCTTTATCTCAAAAATCATTCTTTATCTCACTAACCATGCAAGACTAATCCGAAAGGGCCATATTCGATGTGATTCTAACTCCCTATGGTCGGGGAGGTCGAATCAGATTCTAACTCCCTATGGTCGGGGAGGTCGAATCATCGCACGCACCATCACAATAATGAATCTTCCGCAAGGGCCATAACGATAAAATAAACTTAGATCTAACCTCAAATCAGAGGAAAATCTAAGCCTGTGCACGTACCATGGTAATCAAAACACAACTAACTCCATTGTCTTCTCAACAAATGAGAGAGACGGGTAATGGTTAGTAGTATGCCCTAGAGCATATCATTTAGTATGTATCTTGTACATATTTTTAATAATAAAAGGCATTTCCACTTTTCTGTTTACATAATATATTTATGTGTAATAGAAAAGGTCCATTGATATTTTGTTAGAAATATTATTCTTAAGTTGTTAAGAATATGAGTGACAATATTTCTAGCACAAAGTATCATAAATAGGTTCACAATCGAGGATACTTCATAATAAGGACATGACTTATCCAGAAAGATTGTATTCATGTTTGTTCCCAAGTTATTTATATGAGATATAAATAAGATGGAATGGTGAGTCTCATGCCATATAACAAACTTGATAGGCACTTATAAATGATAAGTAGGCCGAACCAGTGACACTTATGACAAGCACATGGAGTTTACTCTTGTCAATGTTTTGTCATAAATCATATCAGTGCATATAATCTTTAGACCTGAGATAGCACAGTTATCTTGTATATAGGTAGTTTGAGTTTGATACTGCTTTCATACTTGTACTATGTATGGGTATATGGGCATGTGTTGGCTCCTGCTAGTTATATATGGAGGTAGGTGTTGATCAAGAAGGAATCTGTTCCTCTAAGTAAATAGAGATAAAATCCTATGTTCATTTAATTGTTCTTGATGTTTCAAGTTCCTGGCCAGGACAGATAGATTTATTCAGAAAAGAGTTTCTGATGAGAAAAATCTTTTAATTAAGAACTGAAATTAAAAGAGAACATAATATTCATAGCAAATGGAGTTTGACATAAACCATGACTCCAGCTTGAGTTGGGATTTTGTAACAGAGAGATTCTAGTGCATGGTAACATATGATTATATGTTCATTTAAGGTAAATCTTATTACTAATTGGGTGGCCATGGCATGCTATGCTAGGTGTTAACCATGGTCTATGAGGTTCATAAAATGATTTAGAGAAATCATTTATGGTAAGAAAGAGTTCTGATGATATTAAGAGTTGATATCATGTCTCATTGCCAATTAGTGATGAGCCTAGTAAGTCACACACATACACAAGTTATCACCTATTTAAATATGATTTAATTAATTAATTAAAGAGTTTAATTGATTAATTAAATAGATTTGGTTTGCAATTAAATTGCAAAGTCCCTAGCATGACTTGAAACCAAATCTAGATTATTGGATGTATAGTATAAATTAAATTTATATTTAAAGTGTTTAAATATGAATTTAATTGATGAGAAATTAATTAATAGAGATTAATTAATTAATTTATATTTGATATAAATTAATTAGAAGAAGAAAATAATTATTTTGGGTTAAGAACTCAAAATTAAGACACAGGGGCATTTTGGTCATTTTACAGTGTGACACGTGGCACCATGAGATGGTGACACATGGCATAACACATAAGCTTGCCAAATGTTTTTTAATCATGTAAGATGATTAAAATCAAGATTAAATATATAGGTTTGACACTTGGCACAATGTGATTGGGTTACTTAAACCTAGAGCTAATCAAAAGGTGACATGTGGCTAGGGTTTAATGTGTTAACCTAGCTATTTAAGTGTGGTTATGAAAAGAAAACATAACCAGCAGCCTCTCCTCTCAATTGTCACGCCACTTTGAGCCTCTCCAGCTATTTCTCTTCATCTCTCATCAATTCAAAGAGATTAGCCATCAATCTCTTGAATTAAGAACACTAGAAATTGTTTCTAGTGTCCTGTTTACATCTCTAATCTCTTAAAAGGCAGAACTTAAATTTCTAATTAATAGAAAAAGCTTTAGAAGCTATTCAAGGGCTGCCATAGGTGTTCTTGGTGTGGACAAGCTAGAGGGACAACATCTGGTGTCCTGAAGACGAATCTCAAAGCGCAGACACGCGGCACATCAAGAGGTTAGTGTAATCGTTCTTGATTTAATCTAGGGTTCTAAAATTAATCTGATTAATTTTAAAATCTTAAATGGCAAATACAGATCCAAAAACATATTAAAAGAGTTTTAATATGTTGTTTATCATTGAAATCAAATAGATAAAAATAAATCTTGCATGGTGCATGTGACCCTAGGTAAAAATTTTTGAATTCAATGGTATAATCTTGTGTTTTTCACGCTTCCGTTCCTTCAACTGGTATCAGAGCCACTATATTTGCCATTTAGATTGTTGATTATATAATTTAATTGTGTGTTTGATCATGAGATCAAGAGCTTCATTGCTGGTTGGATCATGAGGTGTGGCATCACACATGGTGAAGCCACCATTGGTGGCGGCAACAATGGTTCCTTGGGTGGTTCAAGGTTTGGCTTTTAATTCTGCAATTGTTGTATGATCTAAGGCCTATTCTTTGACTAATTAAAGTGTTTAATTAGTTGTTTTAATCACACAATTAAATTATGATTCAAATCAGAATTTTAAAAATTGTTTGAATGTGATTCAAATCTGAATTTTAAAAGTTGTTTGAATGTGATTCAAATCTGAATTTTTAAAGTTGTTTGAATCATATTTAAATCTGAATTTTTAAAATTGATTCAATAAAATTCAGATCTGATTTTTAAAAAAATATTTGAATGTGATTCAAATCTGATTTTTTAAAAAATGTTTGAATGTGATTCAAATCTGAATTTTTGAAGTTGTTTGAATGTGATTCAAATCTGAATTTTTAAATTTATTTGAATGAGATTCAAATCTGAATTTTTAAATTTATTTGAATCATATTCAAATCTGGATTTTTAAGTTGAATATGAGATATTCAATTTAATTTAAGTATGTATGTTTTATTTAATTGTTAAATAGTGATATGCATGATGGATGATCATGGACTATAAAAGACCAATGTGATTGGATTTATTTCTTTTATGTTTCTTTGGGATTGTAAATTAATTTATTTATTTTAATTTATTTTGGGCATGTATTATTAAGTTTATAATATTTTTGGGTTGTAATTTCATTTATTTAAGTTCTTGTAAATTCGCCTTGGTATGCCAAGGATTACTATGTAATATTGGATTGCAAGAAGTTCAAGGAGGTCAAGAGCATTGGTGGGACCAGTGGGAGGAATTCAATATCAAGTGTTGATTATGTACTCCTTCAGCAACTCTTGTAAAATGAATGAATGAAATGCACCTAGGAATGTCCTGATTCAATTCTTGGTGGCTCAGAATTGAATCCCTTAGAAAGTCCATGATCATACCATATTTCTTTTATCCATGAATGCATGAGATGTATGGGAATGTATGCAATTATATGATATATGCATGCTAAATGGATAATGTGCAAAGTGAGACCTTAATAGTAATTAGGATGGCTATAAAATCTTCCAAACAAATGATTAAGTTGGAAATGGTATAATTAAAGTAATTATAACATAAGCCCTCCATTGGGGCAATTATTTTAAGAAATTTTAAATAGTTGCATGAGATGCAATTAATTTAAGAGATTTTCTTAAGAATAATTGTTAAGCATGAGATGTTGTAAATATGTAAATGGTTTGGTGGCCAATATTGGATGTACCTGAGGACATTAAAATTATTTGCATAATTATTGGCTCAATGGGATCAACTTAACTAATGCAAGATAAGTCAATAATGGATGTACCTGAGATTTTGAGCATTAGGGGCTAGGTAAAGGATTGAACCTCACATGAGATGTGATGGGCAAGGAGTTGCTCACTTATAGTTTATTGTAATTCTAATAATGGATGTACCTGAGGATGATCAATAGAATTATAAGAATTCAATCACCCACTAGAAATCCATCCAACTAGGATTTCCGTTTTCTACTTTGGAAGTGTAGGATTCCCTAAGTTAGTGGGAGGACCAATTTGATTAAAAGACCATAATCATTTTGGTTAATTACATGATACATTTACTAATTAATCTGGTTATTTTCTGCAGTTAATTTTCTGATAAAAATGAGCACAAAACAACCACCACCATATATTCTTGCAAAGATACTTAATCGCAATAGGTTGACTGGACCTAATCTCTATGATTGGCTAAAAAATTTGAAACTTGTCCTGAACCTTGAACATATAGGATATGTTCTAGACTCAAATGTTCCTGGTCCCTTACCTCCAGAGGCCACACAAGAGTAACATGAAACTTTGGACAAGTGGAAGGAGCATAATATGAGAGCTAAGTGTTACATGCTTGCTTCCATGAGTAATGAGTTCTGACGTACATGGAAACATATAGAGTGCAAGAGAGATCCTCCTTCACCTACAAGAGTTGTATGGTGAGCATAGCAGAAATGCTAGGTATGAGATATCTAGGCAGCTATTCCGCATGAGGATGTCGAGGACGAGAATGTTGGAGATCATGTCTACAAGATGATTCGGCTGATTGAGCAGTTGGAACATCTTGACTTCCACATGGATTTCCAACTACTAACGGATTTGATCCTTCAGTCCCTTCCTGAGTCTTTTGGGAATTTTGTGACAAATTTTCATATGACTAAACAGGAATGCACCTTAGCTGAATTACTCAACATGTTGGTTATTGCCCAAAAGAATATGCCAGGCAATAAAGGAAAAGAGGTAGCTTTAGTTGCATCTTCTTCTGCTGGAAAGTCCAACAAGAAGAAGGGCAATAAGAAAAAGAAACCTCAGATTCCTGGTCCTTCCAAGAAAATAGCTAAACAAAAAGAGAAGACTAAAGCTGATGAAAGGCAAAGGAAAGTGTTTCCACTGCCAAAAGGATGGACACTGGAATAGGAACAGCCCAGAGTATCTTGCTTCTCTGAAGGACAAGAAGGATACACCTTCGGAAGGTATGTCCATATCTTGTTATTTAGATTCTGATGATACTCATAGTTCATCTGACTTGGGTTTTAAATCACGGTGCAGTTCTCACATTTCTAATGATATGCAGGAACTAGCAAACAGTAGCAGCTTGCGTTCTCAAGATATTAGAGTCCGGATTGGCAATGGCTCAACTGTTGAAGCTTTAGCCATAGGATCTAAATCTTTTTACATGTTTAGACATGTTTTGTGTCTGGATAATATTTTATATGTACCTGATGCTTTTAAGAACATCATTTCTATATCTAGTTTGACTAGAAATGGCTAAGAATTTCAGTTCACAGATGATGTTTGCAATATTTATTTTGGAAATAAATATGTTGGTTCGGGTTATATGAATGATGGTCTTTATTATTTGGATAATAATAATGAACACAAATTGAATGCAAGTGATCTAAAAGAATACAATGCCATGGTGAAAACCAACTCAAGTTCAAAATATATTTGGCACTTAAGGTTATGTCATGTTGCAGAAGATAGGATTGCAAAATTGGAGAAAATGGGGATTTTATCCTCATTGGGCTCTGAGCCTACTCCAACTTGTGAATCTTGCCTTCAAGGCAAAATGACTAGATCACCCTTTGTTGGACAAGGGCTAAGAGCTAAAAATATTTTGGAACTAATACATAGTGATGTATGTGATCCGTTTAAAGAAATGGCTAGAGGGGGCTTTCATTATTTTATTACCTTTACTGATGATAAATCAAGGTTTGGGTATTTGTATTTGATGAAATACAAACATGAATCCTTTGAAAAGTTCAAAGAATTTAAATCTGAAGTAGAAAATCAAACAGGAAAAAATATTAAAGCTCTTCGATCAGATCGTGGAGGTGAATATTTGAGTACTGAATTTGATGAATACTTGAGAGAGCATGGCATTGTTTCTCGGTGACTCCTCCGAGCCATACGGTGAATGGTGTATCTGAAAGGAGAAATTGTACCCTATTGGATATGGTACGTAGTATGATGAGCTATACTGATATGCCAATCTCTTTTTTGGGGATTTGTATTAGAATCAGCTTTATATATTCTGAATAGGATTCCATCAAAATCAGTTTTTTCCACACCTTATGAGATATGGCATGGAAGAAAACCAAGTCTTAAGCATGTTAAGATTTGGGGTTGTCCAGTTTATATCAAAAAGCTGAACACTGATAAATTGGAGACCAGATCAGAAAGAGGTCAATTTGTTGGATATCCAAAAGATAGTTTTGGATATTATTTTTATTTGCCTACTTCACAAAAGGTTGTGATAAGTAGAGATGCCACATTTCTTGAACAACAGTTTGTTCAAGAAGGAGGCAAAGGAAGGCAAATAGAGTTAGAATTGGAGAATTCTAACCAACCAACAGATCAGATGGATATAGATCCATCTAGTCAACCTATACCCATTGATGAAACATCTAAAAGTCGCTCCTCGTAGAACAACCAGGGTATCTCACCCACCAGTGAGATATGGTTTTCTTCATGAAGAAGAACAAGAGTTGTCTACTCATGAAGAAGTAGATCATGGAGATGATCCACTTACCTATGAAGAAGCTATATCAGATATAGACTCTTCAAAATGGATTGATGCTATGAAATCCGAGATTGATTCCATGTATAAGAATCAAGTTTGGGATCTTGTTGACCCACCTGAAGGTATTGTACCTATAGGGAACAAATGGGTTTTCAAGAAGAAAATTGGTTCTAATGGAAAGGTAGAGACCTATAAGGCAAGGCTAGTAGCAAAAGGGTTTCGCCAAAGGCAAGGCTAGTAGCGAAAGGGTTTCGCCAAAGGCAAGGAATAGACTATGAGGAGACTTTCTCGCCTGTTGCCATACTTAAATCAATTAGGATTTTATTAGCATAGCTGCATACTATGATTATGAGATTTGGCAGATGGATGTCAAAACAGCTTTTCTCAATGGATACATTGAAGAAAACATTTTCATGGAACAACCTAGGGGATTTGAATCTCAAGATGGTTCCAAGGTATGCAAGCTAAAGCGATCCATTTATGGGTTGAAACAAGCTTCGAGGAGTTGGAACATCCGTTTTGATGAAACCATTAAATCTTTTGATTTTATAAAAAATGAGGATGAGCCATGTGTATATAAGAAGGTTAGTGACAGTGCTATCACTTTCCTTGTCTTATATGTGGATGACATACTGTTGATGGGTAATGATACAGGTATGTTGACGACTATAAAGGTATGGTTGTCAAATACATTCTCCATGAAAGACTTAGGGGAGGCAACCTATATTCTTGGGATTCGCATCTATAGAGATAGAGCGAAAAGAATAATTGGTTTATCCCAAAGTCTATACTTGGAAAAGGTGTTAAAGAGGTTTAACATGCTTGATTCCAAGAGAGGATTGTTACCAGTGAGACATGGTATCCACCTTTCTAAAGAGATGTCTCCAAAGACACCTGAAGAAAGAGATAAGATGGCTAGGATTCCATATGCTTCGGCTATTGGAAGTTTAATGTATGCAATGTTGTGTACTAGGCCGGATATCGCATATCTTTGTTAGTTTGACTAGCGGTATTAATCCAATCCGAGTTTGGAACATCGATAGTCAAGAATATCCTTCAGTTCTTGATTAGAAATAAGGATTTATTATTGATTTTTGGAGGTTGATACTTTCAATTGGATGTTTATTCTGATTCTGATTTCGAATCATATTTCTTTGATAGAATGTCGAACTGTGTATATGTGTTCATTTGTTATGGAGGTGCGATCGGTTGGAAGAGTTCCAAGCGAGCACGCATTGCAGATTCCACTATCGAGGCCGAGTATATTCTTGCATCGGATGTTGCAAAAGAAGTTGTTTGGATAAAGAAGTTCGTGATGTAACTTACGATAGTTCCTTCCATTGAGTCAGCGGTTCCACTACACTGTGACAATAATGGAGCGATCATACGAGCTAAGGAACTAAGGTCTCACCCAAAATCCAAACACATAGAAAGGCACTATCACATTATCGTGAGATATAGTTGGGCAAGGCGATATAGTCATGCATAAAAATAACATCAGCTGACAAATTCAGCTGATCCATTCACTAAGCCTTTGTCATAAGCTCAATTAGACTGACATCTTGAGAAGATGGGTCTAAGGTATTGTAATGAATGGCTCTAGTGCTAGTGGGAGATTGTTAGTAGTATGCCCTAGAGCATATCATTTAGTATGAATCTTTTACATATTTTTAATAAAAAAATGCATTTCCACTTTTACGTTTTCAGAATTTATTTATGTGTAATATTATAGTTCCATTGATTTTTTGTTAGAAATATTATTCTTAAGTTGTTAAGAATATGAGTGACAATATTTCTAGCACAAAGTATCATAAATAGGTTCACAATCGAGGATACTTCATAATAAGGACATGACTTATCCAGAAAGATTGTATTCATGTTTGTTCCCAAGTTATTTATATGAGATATAAATAAGATGGAATGGTGAGTCTCATGCCATATAACAAACTTGATAGGCACTTATAAATGATAAGTAGGCCGAACCAGTGACACTTATGACAAGCACATGGAGTTTACTCTTGTCAATGTTTTGTCATAAATCATATCAGTGCATATAATCTTTAGACTGAGATAGCACAGATTATCTTGTATATAGGTAGTTTGAGTTTGATCTGCTTTCATACTTGTACTATGTATGGGTATATGGGCATGTGTTGGCTCACTAGTTATATATGGAGGTAGGTGTTGATCAAGAAGGAATCTGTTCCTCTAAGTAAATAGAGATAAAATCCTATGTTCATTTAATTGTTCTTGATGTTTCAAGTTCATGGCCAGGACAGATAGATTTATTCAGAAAAGAGTTTCTGATGAGAAAAATCTTTTAATTAAGAACTGAAATTAAAAGAGAACATAATATTCATAGCAAATGGAGTTTGACATAAACCATGACTCCAGCTTGAGTTGGGATTTTGTAACAGAGAGATTCTAGTGCATGGTAACATATGATTATAGGTTCATTTAAGGTAAATCTTATTACTAATTGGGTGGCCATGGCATGCTATGCTAGGTATTAACCATGGTCTATGAGGTTCATAAAATGATTTAGAGAAATCATTTATGGTAAGAAAGAGTTCTGATGATATTAAGAGTTGATATCATGTCTCATTGCCAATTAGTGATGAGCCTAGTAAGTCACACACATACACAAGTTATCACCTATTTAAATATGATTTAATTAATTAATTAAAGAGTTTAATTGATTAATTAAATAGATTTGGTTTGCAATTAAATTGCAAAGTCCCTAGCATGACTTGAAACCAAATCTAGATTATTGGATGTATAGTATAAATTAAATTTATATTTAAAGTGTTTAAATATGAATTTAATTGATGAGAAATTAATTAATAGAGATTAATTAATTAATTTATATTTGATATAAATTAATTAGAAGAAGAAAATAATTATTTTGGGTTAAGAACTCAAAATTAAGACACAGGGGCATTTTGGTCATTTTACAGTGTGACACGTGGCACCATGAGATGGTGACACATGGCATAACACATAAGCTTGCCAAATGTTTTTTAATCATGTAAGATGATTAAAATCAAGATTAAATATATAGGTTTGACACTTGGCACAATGTGATTGGGTTACTTAAACCTAGAGCTAATCAAAAGGTGACATGTGGCTAGGGTTTAATGTGTTAACCTAGCTATTTAAGTGTGGTTATGAAAAGAAAACATAACCAGCAGCCTCTCCTCTCAATTGTCACGCCACTTTAAGCCTCTCCAGCTATTTCTCTTCATCTCTCATCAATTCAAAGAGATTAGCCATCAATCTCTTGAATTAAGAACACTAGAAATTGTTTCTAGTGTCCTGTTTACATCTCTAATCTCTTAAAAGGCAGAACTTAAATTTCTAATTAATAGAAAAAGCTTTAGAAGCTATTCAAGGGCTGCCATAGGTGTTCTTGGTGTGGACAAGCTAGAGGGACAACATCTGGTGTCCTGAAGACGAATCTCAAAGGCGTAGACACGCTGCAGCACATCAAGAGGTTAGTGTAATCGTTCTTGATTTAATCTAGGGTTCTAAAATTAATCTGATTAATTTTAAAATCTTAAATGGCAAATACAGATCCAAAAACATATTAAAAGAGTTTTAATATGTTGTTTATCATTGAAATCAAATAGATAAAAATAAATCTTGCATGGTGCATGTGACCCTAGGTGAAAATTTTTGAATTCAATGGTATAATCTTGTGTTTTTCACGCTTCCGTTCCTTCAGTAATAACCTAATCAAGCATCTATAGTGAGATATAAAACAATATCACAATCCATTTAGTGAGCATAAATCACAATACAATTCGATTCAAAGTCAATTTCAATATCCAATAAAGTTTTATGCTCATCACAATTCAAATCATACAATTGCATTTTTCCATGAAAATTGCCATCACAATTCAAAACATGTTCTATCACAATTTTCTAAAACATAATTTATTCAATCCATAACAATGCTTAATACTTGTGGAAATACCATTTCACAAAGCTAAATTCATACCTACTATAACAATTTCAATAATCATTGAATTAAATCCAATGCTTGTTAAACATAATACATAAGAAAAATATGTCATTTAATCATATGAAATATTCAAAACAAAATCAGTTAAAAACTAGTTGTGCACAAACCTCTGATAATTGTCTCCTGGTCTGGACTCAGTGTTTCCTTCCCTTTTCCTGAGTCTTTGGTAACTGAGAAACACAATTTGAAGTGTTTCAGTACTAAATTAAATTGTCTCTAACGATAATGTTCGATAAACAATTCATTGAATACCTTTATTTGCTTAATCACCTAATATACCGACCCTCGATGTGTTCTAGGTAAATTAGGTTTCAGGGTCATTAATATGTCGCATTCGATAGGGTTTTAAGGTTGGTACGTTTTACCAAAGTCATTTCCTTGTTCAGTGCATTTTAATGCAACTTGCTGGATTTCGGGATACTAGTTTGACCTAGCCGGACGACCTAGTTCCCTTGGTTTTCGGGTTTCGATCAAAACTACAAACTTGTAGATCTATGTCTTATTGCACGCGGGGCAAAATTTCAGGTCAATCCGAGTTAAGTAGACCAAGTTATGGTCATTATACTATTGCTGGTCAAATGGCATCAAATTAAGTCAATTTTAGGTCAATTTGGTCAACTTTGGTTCGGCCAGTTTTTGGACCTGAACTTGTGCAAGCTTTTTGACTTGCTTCTGGTCATTTCTGGGTTTTTGTGTCTTCATAAGACTTGTAGGTATGGGTCTTAACTATTCATGGTTAAAATTTCAGGTCAATTGGACCTGTTTTGAGTGAATTATGGCCTAAACACTCACTGCTGCCCAATTGGTCATTTTTCAGGTCCTAATTATACCTAATCCGAATTGGTCATTTTCTTAGGTCACCTTGCAAGCAGAATTTTGGTATGTTTTCTCAATGAAAGTTGGCACATTTTGTGCCTAGTTCCACCTCCAATTGGTCTCATACCAATTGAGGTTACACATTTAAACTTATTGGCTAAAATGTACACTGCCCTTGGTTACTTTGCTTAACACACATCAATTACACACATTTACCTTACAATATGTTTACTTCCCTACCAAATCTGTTTTGGTACATTACCAAAAACACATTCCCCTTTACATTAACATCATTTTGGGCAGATTACAATTATCCTCAATACACCAATTAACACTCAATTTACAAGTTTTAAGTACAATCACATACACACCTAACCATTACAAATTTTTGCATATACTTTACACAACAAGTTCATATACATATCCATCAATCCTTCTATGTCAATATTCTGCCAACACTTCCATGAATACATACATTTATTCAAGTGTCCCCAAGCTGCCGAAAATCTTCTTCAACACCAAATTGTCCTACAATTCATCAATTCCCATCCAAGTGCCAAAAATCACCATATAAATATGAAGTAATTCACTAGGTTTATTAAATCATCATAACTAACATAATTCTCATCAAATATATGTACAATTACTTCATCAATACATGATTACATGGCTGCCCAAAAATGGATATCTCAATACTCTTCAAACTTAAAAATTTCCTTCACAAAACCAACACCCATAACATGTATACAAAGTTTATCAAAGAAATCTTCAAAAATGCTAACTTACCTTATGGTTGGAGCTTGTTAAACCTTGCTTAAACTTCTTAAATTTGGTATCAAACTCTTCCTTGTGATGTGTAGACAAACTTTAATGAAGAACCCTAGGTAATTGGAGTTGAAATGGAGGAGTGCATGGAGCTTGATTGAAAAATGGCCATGGAGGATTTTTCTTCTTCAATTCATCTAAGTTAAGGGAGTGAGGAAGATGAACATTCTGCTGGATATAGTGGACTTACACCTGCCCCATTATGTGTTTATTATATTCCTTTAGTGGCCCACTCACTCAATTTTAACTATATAATAAGCTTACATGTTTTATTTACACATTTTTCACTCCATTTTGGCTATTTACTTTAGGTACCACTAAACTAATTTTTCATTTTATTTTCTAAGTGTAAAATTATTTATTTTTAATGGACATTTAGGTCAAAAGATAATTCGGAATGTCAAATGACCATAATGCCCCTGTTCGGGTTGCATTCCCGATTTTTCGGTAATACCAGGTTTTGTCTGTTTTTCGATTTCTCACTTTTCTTTGTACTAATTATTTAATTTTTCTTTGATCTTTCTAATGATATTTATTCTTCAATAAGGGTCTATTTAAGTCCTAAAAATGTTTTCCAGGGTTCCCCATGATCCGAGAGCTAGTCAACGGTCCACGTGACTTCCCAAGTCTGATCACCCATCGTTAGGTTTCCCGGCTCGTTTAACTTGATCACATTTCTTTGCTATTATTTTTCCTTTGTTTTTCTTGTATTTTCTTTTCTTGTATTTCATTATTTTATGTTTCCTCACTCATATTGAAGTATAGTTCTAGGCATCCTAGCTGTCCTGACAACACTGGTCACTGGAGCAGTAGAACACACTATCGAACTTAGGGGTGTTACAGTGACATTGGCTTCATGAATGGATCAGCTGGATTTTCAGCTGATACTATTTTCTGCATGGCTATATTGCCTCGCCCAACTATTTCTCTGATAATGTGGTAGCGCCTTTCTATGTGTTTGGATTTCTGATGAGACTGGGGTTTCTTAGCCTGTATGACTACTCCATTGTTGTCACAGTAGAGTGGAACTGTTGACTTAATGGAAGGAACTACTGCAAGTTCTATCACAAACTTCTTTATCTAAATAGCTTCTTTTGCAGCATCTGATACAGCAATATACTCAGCCTCTGTAGTGGAATCAACAGTCGTCCTTTATTGGGAACTCTTCCAAGTGACTGCACCTCCATTACAAATGAACATATACCCAGAGGTAGACTTTCTATCATCGATATCTGATTAGAAATCAGAATCGGTATAACCATCCAATTGCAAGTCACCACCTCCATAAATCAAGAATAAATCCTTAGTTCTTCTCAAGTACTTAAGGATATTCTTGACAGCTATCCAGTATTTCAAACCTTGATTGGATTGAAACTGCTAGTCAAACTAACAGCATATGTGATATCCAGCCTAGTACACAATATTGCATACATCAAACTTCCAATAGCCGAAGCATACGGAATCCTAGCCATTTTATCTCTTTTTTTAGGTGTCTTTAGAGACATCTCTTTAGAAAGGTAGATACCATGTCTCACTGGTAACAATTCTCTCTTGGAATCAAGCATGTTAAACCTCTTTAACACCTTTTCCAAGTATAGACTTTGAGATAAATCAATTATTCTTTTTGCTCTATCGCTATAGATGCGAATCCCAAGAATATAGGTTGCCTCTCCTAAGTCTTTCATGGAGAATGTATTTGATAACCATACATTTACAGCTGTCAACATACCTATGTCATTATCTATCAACAAAATGTCATCCACATATAAGACAAGGAAAGTGACAGCACTATCACTAACCTTCTTATATACACATGGCTCATCCTCATTTTTGATAAAACCAAATGACTTAATGGCTTCATCAAAATGGATGTTCCAACTCCTCGAAGCTTGTTTCAACCCATAAATGGATTGCTTCAACTTGCATACTTTGGAACCATCTTGGGATTCAAAACTCCTAGGTTGTTCCATGAAAATGTTTTCTTCAATGTATCCATTGAGAAAAGCTATTTTGACATCCATTTGCCAAATCTCATAATCATAGTATGCAGCTATAGCTAATAGAATCCTAATTGATTTAAGCATGGCAACAGGTGAGAAAATCTCCTCATAGTTGATTCCTTACCTTTGGCAAAACCCTTTCGCTACTAGCCTTACTGTATAGGTCTCTACTTTTCATCAAAATCAATTTTCTTCTTGAAAACCCATTTATTCCCTATAGGTACAATACCTTCAGGTGGGTCAATAAGATCCCAAACTTGATTCTTATACATGGAATCAATTTCAGATTTCATAGGATCAATCCATTTTGAAGAGTGTAACACCCCTCACCCGTCTACAGTGTAGCCAAGCAAGACGTGCTACATTCGATGTCGGAGCACCCTAACTTATCTTACTTTATTATTTTAGAAAATTTGAATTCATTTAATTTAATATCAATTAATTTTTGATGGAGAAACTGATGGAGTTTCCCCTATTATATTAACGTTTGACATGATTCACTATTTACCTGTTTGAAAATCTCAACAATATTTTCCATACAATAAAATTTATCCGTACTCATCATGATTATCTAATTAGTTCAAATATTCTCTATATAAATCAAATTTCATATTCATTTCCATACATTATCATTCATGCTCCATTAACATATTAAAATTCTCATATTTCCATTAATTTACATAATTTGTATACTAATTGAATAAATTCACAATTTACATAATATACAAATTAATTACATATGAACTAATTAATTTATTAATTTACATCACATAAATATTACTTACAAATTTTTAGTTTATATTACAACATATGAAATATTTATAATATACAAAATACATAAAATGACTAATGTGAGCCCTATCTACATGCATTATTGAGGAAGTGACAACCTTGAGCACTTCTGACACTTCTATAGATCTGGACTCCAAAAATCCCAGTCAAACGTCCACTGGGTTTTAACTTCAGTACCTGCGTGAAGGAAACAAATCCATCGCGCTAAGCATTTCTGCTTAGTGGTGCAATAATATAATAAGAAAATAATATATACAAATAAAAGAAAGACTAAAGTATAATTCTAAAGTATAATTTAGATCCTCAGGTATCAATTAAATTTGGTATGATATTTTTAATATCAACTATCTTATATTCTATTTTGTCCCTCTTTGGAAGTGTTGAGTTTATACAGTAATAATATTCAATATACAGATTAATTATAGAGTATTGTATTTTCTGTTCCTACAATTCTGAAAATTTCATTTGTACTACTTGATTTAGTTATGTTTTTATTGCTAATCTTTTTCCTCATTTCATGCAATACTAATGTTCTTAAATAATTTCAATAATTTACACTGCCCGGGTAACCTATGACAGGCTAACTAAACTGGATAACCGATCGTTGGCACTAGATACCACGGTGCCTCGGGCCGTCATACCATGGGATGCAAAACGTCAACCACGTATGCAGTCACTATGGCCTAAGAGCCATGATAACATATCAATATGGCTAAAAGCCATGATAACATATAATCGGGCATAAAAGCCATAATAATATATAATCGAGCATAAAAGCCATGAGTGCGGGCATAAAGCCATGAATACAGGCATAAAGCCTTACGCAGTACTGTTAAAACAATACCCTATTGGCATACTAATCTATCCAATCTGACACATGTGTCTAGGCAATACATGGGCACATAATACCATTAAATGTTAATATGTATTAGTATATTATTAATTCGTTATAAGTTTTAATTACAATTTATATCACTTAATTCTGTTCCCAGTGGAAATATAAATTTTCTGAATCACAGTTATACATAATTTATACATTTCTCATAATTTATACATTCATTTTATCCTTCATTTTGATCATAATTCACAACAATGGTTCTCATATACCATTGTACTCAAAATATTCTTCCTTTCTTTCCTAATGAGAACTAAAGTCCTATTCACACATTTATGCGATTCATTTATTCATTTCAAAATTTATATGAATTATCATTTGTAATTCAAGAGATATCTTTACTTACGAGGTATTTATAATTCCCCTTATTTTCTCTCATGTACCATTTAATATTAATGGGTCTATTATTTCATTATATATTCTATTTTTTATATATATTTGTTGTAACATTCTAAACTTTATTTCCTAAAGCAAATACAATATCTAGACTCATCTTCATCTAATGCATATATTCATGAATTTCATTTATATAATTCACAATTTATCAATTATATCATCTATTTTTCCTTTATAATTCCTTATCTAATTCATTTATATTGATTTCCAAACCACATTTCAAAATATATTAACAATGTCTTCTAAGTTCTATTTGTGATGAGAATAAAATTCCTATCTACCTATTCTCATAATTTAGGTATATATTAAGTCCTTTAAGTGGGATACCATTGACCCTATTAGCAACTTAAGTTTTTGGTAGTTACTATTCACTTAACCATTTCCCTTCAAATGTTGACTTTTTAATTCATAATATGTACACAAATGTTTGATATATATTTATACCACATTTTGGGTTCTAATTTTGTTGGCATTGATTGCCAATTGCAATTTAAAGCCTCCTAAAAGTATTTTCAAAAATATAGTTTTTATGTCCTATGTTTACTATTCCATTGGTCTAAGTTACAGTGAGAATTTGGCAAACTTTTCTTCATCAAAGTTGTTCCATTATGTGTCTTCTTTAATTTCCTTTTTGAATCACTCTATTTGGAGTTTTGTAGCTCAATTTATGGCTAATTAACCATAACTAGCCGGATTGACCTGTACCCAGAATTTCTGGGCAATTTGGTTTTGCCAGATTTGGTGTCTTAACTTGGACTAGCAATTTTAATTGGTTAGGTTCAGAATTTGAGTTTGTGTTCTTCATGAAAGTTGTTCTAAATTGTCTAATCTTTCCATTGATATAAAATTCAGGTCATTTGGATATTTCTACACTGAGTAATGGCCAAATGAACAAACATTGTTCATTTGGTCACTTTTCCAGGGCAGTATGTGTGTTACCCATATTAGATCAATTTTTAGGGCAACTTAGGTTAGTTTTCTAGGCATGATTTCTTCACAAAAAATGGGGGTTAAGGTCTTAAATTTCATCTCCAATTGGCCTCACATCAATTGGAGCTGTCTAGCTCTACTTATGTTCATTTAAACACACTGGACTCATAGGTCCAGAATTCTCTGCATGAAAATCAACACTTCCAATTCAATTTCTCCCAACTCCCAAACTTCAATTGGCATTTAAGGCACTTCTAATGGTCCAAAAATCACCTCAATAAGATCAATTTCAAGCATACCACAAAATCCTAAATTTATGATCAAAACCCTAATTCAACATATCTTAATTCATATAAAGTCCTCCCATACAACTTCTAGCACACTTTTAGTCATCAATCATCATCATTAAGTAAGTTTATATTAAAAAATTCATCAAACTCATATGGTCATCAAGGCTGTTGAATTTTTGGTCTTTCCAATACCCATGGTTTTCTTAATTTTTTTATGCAATATCAACTCCTCATGACCTCAATTCATGGTTTAATAAAGGTAGGAAGGGAGAGTAAGCACTAACCTTATGTTGATCACTCTTCCAAGCTTGTAACAACTTCAAATTCTCCTAAATTTCTTCTTCAAATTGCTGCCTCAAGCTTGCTCTAGTGGTAAGGATTAATTTTTGTGAAGGGGGTAAGTGGTTTTATGGTGGAATTAGTTAGGGTTTTAAGCTTGTGAGCATAACAATGGTGGGTTTCTCTCTCTCTCTCTCTAGTGCGGGACTAGGAAGAAGAAGGCTGATGAAAATGGTTTGTTTTTATCTCATTTTTATGTCATTTTTATCCCTTTTAATTTGTTTGTTAAGTTGTGATTGGGTGGAGGGCTTTTAATTGCATCATGGTGATGTCATAATTTGTATTTTGTTTCATTTTCTTTTCTTTCCTTTTCTACTCATTTTTAATTAAATTTTAAGTAATATTTATTCATATTTTATATCATATAAATAATTTATTTAACTGGACAAGTTGGCCAAAAATCATCTTTGAAGAAGAAATGACCAAAATGCCCTTCGTTTGGCTTATTAAGCCAAAATCATCTGTACCGATTGATAAAATTCCAGAAGCATTTTCTTAGCATTCTAATGCCATCAAAACCTCAATGAATCTTCTCTGGAGTCCCAAAAATTATTTCACAGATTTTCCCTCGAGTTTAGGGCTATTAGCTGTGAAGACAGCAACTTCCCGTTAGGGTCACGCATCACAAGGGTACTGGCTCATTTAACTTCATTGTATTTTATTTCTTAAATTTTTCTAAATTTTTTATTACCATTATTTGGGTTATTTATGACTCCTCACTCTAGTTTACATATAGTTCCAGACACTCTAGCTATCCAGATAGACATTGGTCACCGGAATAGTCGAATGTATGGACTAGCTAAAGTGAGGGTGTTACAAAGAGTCTATATCTGATATAGCTTCTTTATAGGTAAGTGGATCATCTCCATGATCTACTTCTTCATGAGTAAACAACTCTTGTTCATCTTTATGAAGAAAACCATATCTCACTGGTGGGTGAGATATCCTGATTGATCTGTGAGGAATAACTGTAGATGTTTCATCAATAGATGTAGGTTGACTAGATGGATCTATATCCATTTGATCTGTTGGTTGGTCAAAATTCTCCAATTCTAATTTTATTTGCCTTTCTTTACCTCCTTCTTGAATAAACTGTTGTTCAAAAAAAGTAGCATCTCTGCTTACCACAACCTTTTGTGATGCAGGCAAATAAAAATAATATCCAAAACTCTCTTTTGGATATCCAACAAATCGACCCTTTTCTAATTTGGTTTCCAATTTATCAGTGTTTAGCTTTTTGATATAAGCTGGACAATCCCAAATCTTAACATGCTTAAGACTTGGTTTTCTTCCATGTCATATCTCATAAGGTGTGAAAGAAACTGATTTTGATGGAATCCTATTCAGAATATGCAAAGCTGATTCTAATGCAAATCCCCAAAAGGAGATTGGCATATCAGTATAGCTCATCATACTATGTACCATATCTAATAGGGTGCGCTTTCTCCTTTCATATACACCATTCAGCTGTGGCATTCCTGGAGAAGTCAGTTGGGAAACAATGCCATGTTCTTTCAAGTATTCATCAAATTCAGTACTTAAGTAATCACCTCCACGATCTGATAGAAGAGTTTTAATACTTTTTCCTGTTTGATTTTCTACTTTAGATTTTAAATTCTTTGAACTTTTCAAAGGATTCATGTTTGTATTTCATCAAATACAAATACCCAAACCTTGATTTATCATCAGTAAAGGTAATAAAGTAATGAAAACCACCTCTAGCTATTTCTTTAAATGGACCACATACATCAATATGTATTAGCTCCAAAATATTTTCAGCTCTTAGTCCTTATCCAACAAAAGGTGATCTAGTCATTTTGCCTTGAAGGCAGGATTCACAAGTTGGAGTAGGCTCAGAACCCAATGAGGATAAAATCACCATTTTCTCCAATTTCGCAATCCTATCTTCTGCAACATGACCTAATCTTAAGTGCCAAAGATATTTTGAACTTGAGTTGATTTTCATCATGGCATTGCATTCTTTTAGATTGCTTGTATTAGATTTGTATTTAACATTACTATCTAAATAATAAAGTCCATCATGCATATAACCTGAACCAACATATTTATTTCCAAAATAAATATTGCAAACATCATTTATGAACTGAAATTCATAATCATCTCTAGTCAAACTAGATATAGAAATGATGCTTTTACATGCAAAAGCTTATTTAAATGTAAAACATGTCCACACATGTATAAAGATTTAGATCCTATGGCTAAAGCTTCAACAGTTGAGCCATTGCCAACCCGGAGTCTAATATCTCGTTACTGCAAGCTGCTACTACTTGCTATACTCTGGGCAGTTCCTATTCCAGTGCCCATCCTTTTGGCAGTGGAAACACTTTCCCTTGCCTTTGTCAGCTTTGATCTTAGTTTTTCTGTTTGGCTATCTTCTTTGAAGATCCTGGAACTTGAGTTTTCTTTTTCTTGTTGCCCTTCTTCTTGTTGGACTTTCCAGCAGAAGAAGATGCAATCAAAGCTACCTCTTTTCCTTTATTGTCTGACATATTCTTTTGGGCAATAACCAGCATGTTAAGTAAACCAGCCAAGGTGTATTCCTGCTTAGTCATATGGAAATTTATTACAAAATTCCCAAATGACTCAGGTAGGGACTGAAGGATCAAATTTGTCTGCAGTTGGAAATTTGTAACATCCTCATTTTCGTAGTTTGTACGTCCTACTGTTTCGATGGCTAATGTCTATCTTGAAAAGTCGGAATGTCTAGAACTACACTTTGGTTATAGTAAACATGCATAAAATGATGAAATAAATAAAAAGAAAATACAAGAAAAATTAAAGAAAAATAAAAGAGAGAAAATGAAACTAGGTTAAACGAGCCGAACTCGTAACGATGGGTGACCGCACCGAGAAGTTACGACGATGACCGTTGACTAGCCCTGGACCACAGGGAACTCGAGGAAATATTTAATTAAAGGTCTACTGAGATGTAATTGACATTGAAAATGTCAAAGAAAAATTAATAAGTTAGTATAAATGAAAAACGAAAATTTAAGAAATCGGCGGTACAAGGAGTAAATCGGTAGCACCGAAAAAGTCTGAATTTAACTCGAAGAGGGGCATTTTGGTCATTTGATATCTAGAGTTGCCTTTTGACCTAAATGTCCATTAAAAATAAATAGTATTAAATTTTGGGAACCCCATGAAAAAGGAAATTAAATGTGTAATGAAAATTAGGGAAAATATGGGGTTTAATTTAAATATTACATAGTTTAATTATTATATTAGTAAACTTTACTTAGTGAACACTAAGTGGCACTATATAAAGACACCTAAGGAGCAGAATTTTCCCACTCACTTCATCACTTTCATCAAGCTCCTCTCCCATGGCCGAATTGAAGCTCTCAAGTGTCCTCCATGGACGTCCATGAAGCAAGCTCCATTTCCCTAACTTTAAGCCATTATTTCTTCAAACTCCCTTCATGAAAAATGATCCTTGCACCATGGGCAACATATAGGTAGCAAAAAAGAGAGGAAATTCCAAAGATTTTTCAAGCTCAAGTTGAGGTTAGTGCTAGTTTTTCTTCCCTTGCTTAATTAAAGTTTGTATTGAGGTTATGGTGAGTAGTTTGGTTGAAAATTTTAAGGAATTCAGTGAGTATTGGGTGTGTGTAATTCTTGGCAGCCATGAAAAGGGAAGGTAAGTGAATTATTCTTATATGTAATTGATGGTATTTGATGGGAATTATTGTGGATTAAAGTAATTTGTGATGCTAGTAAGTTAATCTCATGTGTAACTTGTGATTGAGCTTTTGAAATGGGGATTTGTATTGTTACTTCATTTTGGGCAGCCTTGAGAACATGGGAGATTAATTATCTCATGAATTTAATTGATGTTTTGGGATGTTGATAAGTTAACAAATGAGGGTTACACTTGGATTGATGAAAATACTTGTGCTAGAAATTGATTGAATGTGAATTGTTGAATTAGAACATTTGAATTAAGGATTTAAAAGTGGGACTTTGATGCTTTAGTAAACTGCCATGTTGGGCAGCCTTAAATATCATGAATTTGTGTGTGATTTTATGAAATTTATTAATGAAATATGATAGTGTTGAATGGTGGACAGTTTGTGTAATTGCCATGGAAGTGTATGTGTAATATAAGTGTTGATGTACATTGAATTTGGGTTGAAGTAAATGTTAAACATTAATGGTGTATTGTGTGCATTGAGCACTTGAGTGTTCTACCCAAATTGCTTGCTGGAATTGTGTACAATATATATAAAAGTGCCATGATTAAATGTTAAAGTATTGGGAGGAGGAGGATTGTCAAAATTGGAAGTGTAATGTTCAAATGCAGGTTGTGCATGTTGACAGCACCTAAATTAGGTCATAAGTGCAAAACTGTGAACCCAATTGGTATGAGGCCAATGGGGAGGTAAAACTAGACACCAAATAGACCAACTTTCATGTAGAAATGTTGTCAAAATTCTGCCTAAAAACTGACCTTAAAAATGACCGAATTCGGAATGGCAACCTTGTAACCCAGATTTTTTACCATATAAATAGTAGTCATTAGGATGACCATAACTCACTCAAAACAGTCCAATTGACCTGAAATTTTTACCATGGATAGATTAGACATAGAGCTACAATTCTTATGATAACACCAAAGCCCAGAAATGGCCAGAACTAAGTCAAATAGCTTGCACAAGTTTGGGTACTAAAACTACCAGAACTAAAAGTGACCTAAAATTGATCAAATTTTGCACTAAAGGTGCAATCTGTCCAGTTTTAGTAAATTGATCATATCTTGGTCTATACAACTCAGAATGACCTGAAATTTTGCCAAAAGTTCAATAAGACATAGAGCTACAATTCTTATGAAGACACCAAAGCCCAAAAATGGCCAGAACCAAGTTAAATAGCTTGCACAAGTTTGGGTACCAAAACTGCCAGAACTAAATGTGACCTAAAATTGACCAAATTTTGCACTAAAGATGCAATCTATCCAGCTTTAGTAAATTGACCATATCTTGGTCTATACAACTCAGAATGACCTGAAATTTGGCCAAAAGTTCAATAAGACATAGAGCTACAATTCTTATGAAGACACCAAAGCCCAGAAATGGCCAGAACCAAGTCAAATAGCTTGCACAAGTTTGGGTACCAAAACTGCCAGAACTAAATGGGACCTAAAATTGACCAAATTTTGCAGTAAAGGTGCAAGCTGTCCAGCTTTAGTAAATTAACCATATCTTGGTCTATACAACTCAGAATGACCTGAAATTTTTCCCAGAGTGCAATAAGATATAGAGCTACAATTTTGCTTCTTTGACCAAAAGCTAAAAACCAAGAGAAATAGGACTTTAAGCTAGACCAATCTAACACACAAAAATTGAGAATTTGACATTTACATACAATAATGCTTGAAGCAATTTGGCAATGAATGCCAACTTGTAAAAATGGTAAATTGCACTATATTGGCAGCATATTGAATTATGAATTGTGACATGTTGATACTAGAATCAACTTATGAATGATGTATGAAAAGGTCAACATTTTCATTGACCAGTGAATTGTATAATGACCAGTAAACCCTAAAAATAAATATTTAATCTTGTACTATACCCTAATTTACCTAGTTGACTAGTTTGGATAGGTTGGCATGCCAATAGGATTTTGACAGCTGTTCTGTAAATGACTTTACGCCATATTGTGTTTTATGGCTT
Source organism: Hevea brasiliensis (assembly GCF_030052815.1). NCBI lineage: Eukaryota > Viridiplantae > Streptophyta > Magnoliopsida > Malpighiales > Euphorbiaceae > Hevea > Hevea brasiliensis. The sequence continues at coordinate 102,441,470 of NC_079496.1, forward strand.
ATTATGCCATGCTATGATTTTAATAGCCTATGGCTATACAGATTGTGTTATTATACTCGGCTTAATGCCTGATTGATTGGCTTTTTAGCCACACTGTTTGCACACCGGGAGATACTTTGTGACCGATGGTGTGACGGTGCAAGGTACTAGGTACCCAGTGCTAGTATATCCATTTATCCAGTCTGGTCAGTGTATAAGCTACAAGGGCAGTCAATTAAAACATTATTCAATTCAGGCAGCTAAGTTAAGTTAAGTATAATGAAATTTCAATACAATTAAATTAAGTATTGAATGAATGAGTAAAAGAGATTAGCAAAAGAAACATAACAAAAATATAAATTGCAGAACTATAGAGACTTAAAATATAATACAGTTAGAATAATTTGTATACTGAGTAGTATTACTGAAAAGTTATAAACTAAGCACTTCCAAAGAGGACAAACTAGTATATAAGATTGTTAATACTAGAAATACCATACTAAATTAAATTGATTCCTGAGTATCCGAATTATGATTTATTTCTTTCTTTATTTATATATATTATTTCTTGTTATACTATTACACCACTAAGCAGAAATGCTTAGCACGATGGAATTGCTTATTCGCACAGGTACTGAAGGTAAAACCAGTAGACTGTCGACTGAGATTTTTAGAGTCCAAATTTGCAGAAGTGTCAGAAGAGTTCAAGATTGTCACCTCCTCAGCAATGCATGTAGATAGGGCTCATTTTAAGCATGTTTTATAATCTGTACATTATAATTACTGCTATTATTGTAATGTGAATTAGTAATTGTAATTTTATTTGTCTATCCTGTACTTGATAAATTTATGTACTTAATTGGCAAATATGTATAAGTTAATGAGATATAAGAATTTTGATATTTAAATTGATTATCTAATCATAATGATTTTGAATGAGATTAAGTTTGAGAAATTTTGAGACTGAATCTGAGTTTGAGAAACTGATGAGAATGCTTTGAGATAATATAAGTTATGAATTTGAGCATATATTAAAATTATTTTTGGCAGGTTCAGAAGAACTGTTAGTCAAAATTATAGCCGACACTCTACCAGATTATCGTTAAAATTTTTGAAATTTCCAAATTAATTAAATTTTGATAAAAGTAAAAATAGCCTAAACCTAAAATAAAGTTTTTGAATAAATAAATGAAGAACTGTAATGAAATCAGATAAGATCAGGTACTTCGGCACTTCGTATGACATGCCTTGCTCGACTACACTGTAGACGGGTGAGGGGTGTTACAAAATGTAACACCCCTATTTGTATAGCTTGGTATACTTCATTGTTCCGGTGACCGGAGTCGGTCCAGACAATTAAGGGGATTAGAACCATACTTAAGACAACTAGAGAAGCCATAAATAAAAATAATTAGTAATGTTCAATTAGTTAAGTATAAATAAGAAAAACAGAACATAAGAGGTTAAACGAGCCGAGAGTCATAGCGATGGGTGACCTCCTCGGGAACGACTGCGAAGTCGTTTTAAACTCAAATTTCGAACCGTAAAATGTGACGTTGCGGTCCTTATGACCCTTATGAACACAGTGGAAAAGAGAAAATCACGAAAAAGAACTGTTAAGCTAGTCAAATAATTAGGTCAGGGAGCAGGAAGAAATATGGAATTATTTGCAAACCGAGATGAACCGGCGAGGGGCAATTTGGTCAATTGACCACGAGTGACTCGACCTAATCACAAATAAAATCGGAGAAAAGAAAATTTCAGAATCGAGAATTAAATTAAAGAACTAATAGAAAAATAAAAAAGAAAAAAAAAAAGGAAAATGAAAAAGCAAAGGTGATGACATCATGCATGACCTCATGCATGATGCCATAAAAAAAATTTTATTTATTTATTTATTAAATTAGATTTTGTGGTCTTCCATAGGGCAAATTTATTAAAGAAAAGAAAAGAAAAAAAAAATTAGAAAGCTCTCTTCTTCCCATTCTTGCCGCCCCACTTTCTCCATAAATCTCCATGAAAATTTCTCCATTAAAGCTTGCACTCAAGCTTTAATTTCTCCACTTAATCTTAATAACTCCCCTAAAAACCTTACTAGAGCTTGTAATCTCAACATAAGAAGAAGATTGAAAGAAGAAAGGAGAACAAAAGATTGAGATTTGAGGATCTAAGCAAAGGTTAGTCTCTTAACTATCAATTAGTTAATTAAATGCATCATTAGTTGTTGAAATGAGCTTAGAAACTAATGAAATGAAATAAAAATATGGGGGAGGACCAAACTGAATTTTCGGCCAGCTTGAAGGGGAGCATGATTTTGTATGGTTTGATGGATTTAAATGAGTTTATGGACCTCCATTAGTTGATTGATTATGGTTGAGAGCTTTGAATTTAGTTAATTGCAACAATTAAGTGAGTTAGGGTTTTGGGACTTAGGGTTTGTGAACCAAAAATGTAAGAAATGAGTAAATGGCATGTTTGACCTATTGTAAAGTGAAAAATGGTCAATTGTTACCAAATGAGTTGTGTTTGAATTGTTGGAATTGAAGCCAAATTCGGAGGGTATATGGTCATGCTGCTGCCAGCGTGACCAAGTTCACTTTGAAGGACCAAAACTGAAATTTTATAAGTCCAATTGATATGGTACCAATTGGGGATGAAAATAGATATAAAATGACACAATTTTCATTTAGGAACCATGCCCAAAAAGTGACCAAAACCTAGTGAACAAATTGACCAAAGTTGAATAAGAGCAGTCTGCCACTGTACAAACTGACCAAATGAACAGTGTTTATTCATTAGGTCATAACTCAAGCTAGTCAGGTCAAATTGACCTGAAATTTTACCAGTAGTTAGATGAGATATAGACCTAAAACTTTCATGAAGAACACAAGTCCAAATTCTGCCAGCAACGAAGACATTTGGCCACCCCAAGTTGGTGACCCAAATCTGCCAGCACCAAAATTTGCCCAGAAAATCTGGGTTGTTTCCAATCCGGCAGCCCTAGTTCCATAACTTGAGCTACAAAACTCCAATTGGGGTGATCCAAAATTGAAAATAAACTTAAGACAATAAGGAACATTTTCTATGAAGGAAGGTTTGCCAAATTCTAACAGTAGATTGACCAATGGAACAGTGCAACTAGGAGCACCAAAACTGAAAATTTGACAATTTGGCCAAAAAGATTTAAGCTTTGAGAAAATGACCAAAACCAACAAATTTAATGACCAAAATGTGGTATGTGGGTGAAGTTGGAGTTCCCATACCTATTAAGCCTTAAAAAGTCAATAATTTGACTTGAATAGTGTAGTGAATAGTAACCCGAAACACAAAAAATTCGAGAACGTCGAAATTAGCACATTAAAGCTAGGTAAAAATGAAGTGAAATTTATTTTTGGATTTATGCTAAGTTATGGTGCTGAAACACTGTGAAATTGTATGTTTCAGCTGAACAAGACTTGGAAGCTCTGAGAGACTGAGTCAAGGCATAGAGGCGACTTACGTCAGGTCTGTGCATAGTAATTGTTGTTTAAATATATGATTCTTGAAAATTTGATTTTTCTTGAGTTAATTACGAATTGTGTTGCCATTTATGATTATGAATATGACTTTGAAAATTTACTAGATCTCCAATAAATTATTTAAATAAATTATTTTGAATTGATTTTGTGTTCACACTTAGCATGACAGTATCACATTATTCCTCCTCCATTTATGGGGTTGAGATCGTTTATTTTCCTCCCTCTCTGGCTTGCCAGTTGAGGTTGAGATCGGATGAGTACTCATTAGCTAGCTAGCCACCTCCCTCATTGATTTCGATTAATGGGGTTGTAGATTGCTTTGTCGTGGTGTACAACACGGCATTGATCGGAAATTTTGTGTCATGGCTTAAGTTGTGTATGACTTTGGCAACACTGTGTTTATGAAATTGTTTGACTAAATTGTGTTATTATGAGCTTTGATAATTTGAGAAATATTTAAATTGTGTTTCACCAATGAATGATTTATGTATTGCATTTTAAATTTTTATTGTGCACCACTGAGTATTTTTATACTCAGCGATAGCTTATTTTGCTGTCGCAGATAAGAGCAAGGAGAAAGTAGCAGAGTGAGCTGCTATCGAATTGTGGATCACATCAATCATTTTGTACGGGTATTATTTTATACCCTTGTAGATAATTTGATGTAAATATAGAAATGTTGTATGTATCAATGAAAGTTGAGCAGTTTTAAATAAATTGTAATAATATTATTTTGGATTTCCTTCTTTAAATTTAATATTTGTACATGTGAATTTTATGTTTTATGCCTCGTGAATGAAGTATGAAATATTTTGAGATGATGAATTTTGATTTATATTGTGGAATTACTTTGAAGTGATTTGAATTGAGATGATTGAGATTTATTGGAGGTTGGGAGTTGTGAAAAATTTTTGGAAGTGTTTTTCTCAGGTATTTGAAGAACTGTTTTCTCCAATTACAAACGGAACTCTGTCAAAATTTTTATAAAATTTGCGGCAAAATTTAAATGGACAAAATTTTTTACTAGTATTTAAACTTTGAATAAATGGTTTTTAATACCTACCAAAATGCTAACCACCTCCAAAATGTAAGAAAATTGTTTTAAAATCCCTTGTAGGGTACTTAATGAGTTATCAGTAGGTGAAGTTTGATAGTTCTTTAAGTATTCTACGGGATCATGTTATTCCTTACGGAGGGGTAAGGTGTGACATGTTTTAGTGGTATCAGAGCATGGTTTTTCAATAAATTTTGACTATGTGTATGAACATTTTATTGATAAGTACAACTGCTCAAGTGTCTTTAATTGATACATATGACGTATTTACATCATGAATATTCACTAACAGAGGTCAACCTCCTTGTGTTTGATCTCAGGAAGTAGAAAATATTGGAAAACGGAATGGAAGGAGGAGATCATTCCAAAGAACAATCTATTGAGGCTGAGGTTCAAGGGGAAGCCCCAGCACTCCAGAACGTGAGTGGGACAGCCACTCCAGCTCCTGCTCGGCCGCATGATTCCTCGCTCAATTTGTATGCAATGGATGGCTGCGTTCTTCTAGCAAATGGCGGGTAATGTGCCACCCCAAGCTCAAATGCCAGTACCTGTAACACAACCACAGTCCTCAGCTCGGCAGTATGAAAAATTGATGAAATTTGGGGCCACCGAGTTTAAAGGCACTGTGGATCCACTGGAGGTAGAACAATGGTTGGAAAGAATGGAACGAGTTTTCAGAAAACTGCAGTGTACAGAAGAGATGAAGTTCGAGTATTCTGTTTCCTTGTTACAAGGGGATGCATATGAATGGTGGAAGACCATCCCCCACAGCCTAGTAGAACCTCCAGTCCTTACTTGGTCAGACTTTTCGAGGGAGTTTCGACAGAAATGGGTTCCCGATGCATATGTGGATATGAAGTTGCAAGAATTCCTGAGTTTGAAACAAGGGGACCGAACCATAGCAGAATATGAAAGAGACTTCTCAAGGCTAAGCCACTATACTGGAAGCTTAGTCTCCACCCCCAGAGACAGATGTAAGAGGTTTGAGTCCGGATTAAGGCCGAATTTGAGAATGCAAGTCGTGGGTTTTCGACATCAGAATTTCGCTGAATTGATCTCACAGGCCACAGGCTGGAAAGGATAGAATCGAAGAGCGTGAAGAAGGGTACACAAGAAAAAGAGAAGACTGAAAAGATTATGGGACAAGCATCTGAGAGTGGTTCTGGAAAGAGGAAACAGTTTGGGGGATCCAGCTCCCGTAGATCCGGCAGAGGCAGATTTTCTTGTAACACCCTCCCGATAACCACTCCGTACATCCTACTGTTCCGGTGACCGGTGTCGGTCCGGACAGCTAGAATGTCCGCAAAATATTCAAACTAAAGTCAGGAACCATAATTAACTCAAATATTAATAAGAAACACTTAGTAAAAATTTTAGAAATAAAATACAACCAAGTCAAACGAGCCGGTGCCCAAGCGAGGGGTAACCGGAGGGAAGTTGCGGTTCTCGCAACGAGGAGCCCTAGACCTGAGGGAAAAATTATAAAATAATTTTTAGGACTCCAGAAAAGGGTAATTGAGGTTCCCATGGCATTAGAATGCCAAGAAAATACCTAGAAAAATTTTTTAATCGGTACAGACGATTTTGACCCGTTAAGCCAAACGGAGGGCATTTTGGTCATTTCGCCTTCCGAGGTGATTTTTAGCCGACTTGTCCAGTTGAGTAAATAATTAATATGACATAAAATATGAATAAACATTACTAGAAATCAAATTGAAAATGAGTAGTGGAGGAAAGAAAAGAAATTGAGGAAAAAGGCTATTTATGACATCATGGGATGTCATTTATAAATTTCAACCAATCACCATTAATCTACCATTTGACTAAACAAATAAAAGACATAAATGAAGACCAAAAGGAACAAAAATGCAGCTTCCTTCTTCCTTATCCCAAACCAGCCGAAATTTCCTCAACCCCTCCCTCCATTGATGTTCACTTCCAACCTTAAATTTCCTCTTCAATTCACCCTAAAACCCTAGAAACTCTTCACTAAAATTTGCCCTAGCACCTTGCTAAAGCTCTTGGCAGCCAACAAGAGGAAGGAAATTGAAGTTTAGGGCTTTGGAAATTCTGCCCAAACAAGGTTAGTTCACATGTATACTCAAATCACCTTTATTCCATGTTAAAGCCTTAAAGTGAGCAAGAATTGGTAACTTAAGTGAATGAAATTTATACTTATGCATGCCTTCAATTTCGGCAGCCCTAAGAAGAAACAATAAGGGAGTGTTTTGATGGTTTTAATGGACTTAGCATGAATTGGAAATTATGTTTAAGCTATATATCCATATATATGTTGAACTAGTGTGTTAAATTGAGGTTTATGGGTAAATTGATTTGGACCTTAGGGTTTGGAAAGGTGAAAATGTGACTTGGCTTAGGAAATTGTTAGGGCACATTTTAATGGTCAATTAGTGACCATTTTAGATGTGTTGACCATAAATGGGACTGAAAAATACTATGGCAAGGTGAGGTTGCAGGCTGCCCTATGACAGCAGCATAGGGACTGAAAATTCAGTCCCTTTGCACTGCCATAACTTGGGCTGTGTTAGTCCAATTGAAGTTTGGCCAATTGGACATGAAAATAGGCTTATAATGGCACATTTTTGCTGAAGAAACCATGCTCAAAAGACCAAAGCAAGAGGACCAAAACTTGGCCCCAATCCGGATACCCTGCAGCTGGTTCTGCAGAATTGACCAAATGAATAGTAACTATTCATTTAGCCATAACTCACTGTAGATTTGGTCAATTGACCTGAAATTTTTACAGCAACAATTTAAGACATAGACAAACAACTTTTATGAAGGAACCTACCCAAAATTATGGCCAGAACCCATCCAAACAAGTGGTTCCAGTCACTATTCATGCACTGTAGATATGGTAATTTTCTGCAGAATGCATATCCGGACAGCTTGGGTATTTGGGCCATATCTGGAGCTAAAAAACTCCAAATGGAGTGATTCAAAAAAGGAAATTCAACTAGACAAAATAAGGAACAACTTTTATGTTTTACATTTCTTCAAATTCCAACAGTAACAGTGTCCAATGGAACAGTGAAGTTGACTCACCAAAACTGAAAATTCTGCTTGTGTGGGTTTACACTTTGTAATGGTATTAACACTTAATGCCAACAAGTTTTAAACACCAAATGTGGTATGTTGGGAGTGCCAAAGTCAATGTACACATTTTTATTCTAAAAGTCAACATTTTTATTGACCAATGATGAATAGTGACACCAAAAAATTTGAAATTCACAAATTGAAGAATTTAAAAGTTTCAAATGCCCTAGTATACCTAACAAGATTAGTTTGGATAGTTTGGCATGCCAATAGGGTTCAGTTAGCAGTACTGCACATGGCAAAAATGCCATTCTGTGATTTCATGGCTTTTAGCCATTCTGACTTTGTATTGGGACTTGGCCTTGTGCCTGATATTATTTACAGCTTGTTAGCTGTTCTATTGCACACCGGGAGATACGTATGTGACCGATGGTGTGACGGCCCGAGGTACTAGGTACCCAGTGCCAGTTTACCCGTTATCCAGTCCAGTCATCTAGTGTAGGTTACTTGGGGCAACCAAATGAATAAAAGTGAACAACGTAAATGAAACAATGAATATATCAATACCAAACAAAGAAAGCATACACATTCTATACACATTTATTTTCTTGCTATTTTCTTTTATTATATTATTGCACCACTAAGCATTATTGCTTAGCGCGTTGCTTTTGCCACACGTAGGTACTGGAGATCCCGATCGCGAGCCCAGTAGACCACAGACTGGGTGAGTCCATCCGGCAGTTCTGCTCAGTGTCCGTGTCACCTCGTCACCTGCAGTGCATTGGTAGGACACTAGATGTCATTTTGTCATTTTGTAATTAAATTTTTATTTCTCATATGTATTTGGGATTTATGTAATGTATTTTGAGCTTTATGTAAATAATAAAGATTTATGGTCATGTATGGTATTAATTTGAGTATTTAATGGTTGTTTATATATGAGAACCCTGAGAAAGGGATGTTTTGAGCAATGAAAAGGTTGTTGAGACCTGAAATAGAAAAATTGTTGAGATCTTGATATTGAGTTTTATGATGATATTAGAGTTGAGAATGAATGAAATTGTATATTGGAAGTGTTTATAACAGGTTCCGAAGAACTGTTTTTTTTTTCATTTTTAGCCGGTACTCCGCCGGATTTTCTTTAAAATTTTCGGGACCTTAAATGAATAATACTTTTGATAAATGGTTTAAATAAATTGTATTTCATAAATTATATGCAAAAGCATTGTATAAATTAATTGAGGAATATTAGAGTGTGCCGGTACACCGTGTGGCATTACTTACTCGGGTATACTGTACACGGGTAAGGGGTGTCACATTTAGTGGTATCAGAGCACGGTTTAGGCGTTTCTGGGTCTAGATTGAGTCCATACCATGCATTGCATTTGTAAGAGTCGAGGTGACACTAACGCAGATCTGTTTATCTTTCTTATTTTGAATAGGATATGGACCCTTCATCTCAGAGAGCCATTGAGGAGGAAGTGGAGAGTCATGCTCCACCTGCAGCAGCTGAGACTGGGGGCATGAGAGAATCTGTTCCGCCAACTCAAGCAGAGCCTGCTCAGCCTCCACAGGCCATGTTCCAACAAATGGCCGACTTCTTTAGACAGATGGCTGGGGTAATGCCAGCACCACCACCACCACCACCAGCTCCACAGCAGAAATCACACCTGGAAAGGTTAAGAAAATTTGGGGCAGTGGATTTCTATGGCAAGAGAGAAGATGACTCTGTTGCAGCCGAGAATTGGTTGAACAGAACAGGCAGAGTACTAAAACAACTCCACTGCACTCCAGATTACTGCAAGATGATGCATATGAGTGGTGGGACACCGTGTCCAGTGAAGTGCAGCCAGAAGCTGTAACTTGGGACTTCTTTCTCTCTAAGTTCAAGAAGAAATATGTGGGTACTGTATACCTGGAAGAGAGAAGAAGAGAATTTATTAACCTGAGGCAGAGACAATTGTCAGTGGCTGAGTATGAGAAAGAATTCGTCCGATTAAGCCGCTATGGAAGGGAGATAGTCCCAAATGAAGCTGAAAGATGCAAGAGATTTGAAGAGGGACTAAATGACAACATCAAGATCCAGCTCACTGCCTTGGGAATCACAGAATTTACCAAGTTAGTGGAAGCTGCAATAAAGGTGGAAAAAGTGAGAATCAGTGAGCAGACCAGAAGGGATAGACAGCAGAAGAGGGGCTCGGGTCAGTCTAGTTCAGCTCCTGCATTTGGGAAGAAGTTCAAGGGTCCTCCTGCACAGAGTTCAGCTCAGCCACAGGGTCAGGGTCAGTCTCAGGGGCCCAGGCCACAGTTCACCCCTAGGAGAGGTTAGTCCACACCATCAGTGGGCAGCTCTCCAGGGATGGGGTTCAGGGGACCAGCCCCAGCATCTTCTGCGTGTCCACACTGTCAGAAATGGCATAAGGGGGAGTGTTGGAGAGTGACTGGTGCTTGCTTGAGATGTGGGTCGACAGAACATCAATCGAGGCGCCCACGCAGAACTACTACTGCTGCTCCAACACAAGCGCATGCACCGCTCTGCACCACCAAGGGGTAGAAGGTCTGGTAAATCCGAAGCTATGGGACCATCTCAGAGGCCTACATCTGAGCCAGTAGAGAGGCCAGATAGCAGACCACCTGCCATAAATTATGCCCTGAGAGCTCAGGAGGAGCAAGATGCCCCGGATGTCATCAGGGGTACGTTCTCCCTCTACAATACTCTTGTGCATGCATTGGTGGATCCAGGATCCACTCATTCCTACATTTGCATCAACCTACCCGTAGAAAGGGGGATACTAGTAGGGGAGAGTGACCAAGACATTCTGGTCACTAATCCATTGGGCCACAGTGTAGTGGTGAATAAAGTATACAAGGGTTGCGTTAAGGATTGAGGTATGAATTATTGGCGACTGATTGAGTTACCCTTCCACGAGTTTGACGTGATTTTGGGAATGGGTGGTTGTCACGTCATCGTGCAATAGTTGATTGCAAATTGAAGAGAATTTCTCTAAAAACTTCAGAGGGTAATGAGATCACGATTGTGGGGAAAGGACAGATTTCTTGTCCAATGTCATCTCAAACACGATTGCAAGAAGAATGATGAGAAAGACTGTGAAGCCTACCTAGCACATGTGGTGGATACTAGGCGACTAAGCCAAACTTGAGTGACATACCCACAGTGAGAGACTTCCCAGGTATTTCTGAAGAATTGCACAGTTTGCCACGAGAAAGGGAAGTTGAATTTGCTATTGAGACGCAGAGTGCAAAGACCTATTTCCATTGCTCCTTATAGGATGGCACCTACTGAATTGAGGGAGTTGAAAACTCAGTTGCAAGAGTTACTAGATAAGGGGTTCATACGCCCCAGTGTGTCACCATGGGGAGCTCCAGTGCTGTTCGTGAAAAAGAAGGATGGGACTTTGAGACTTTGTATTGACTACCGGCAGTTGAATAAAGTGACTGTGAAGAACAAATATCCGTTGCCTAGAATTGATGATCTGTTTGATCAGTTGAAGAAGCAGGAGTATTTTCTAAAATTGATCTCGATCGTGTATCATCGATTGAGGTGAAGGATGTAGATGTGCCCAAGACTGCATTCAGGACCCGGTACGGGCATTATGAGTTTCTGGTGATGCCCTTTGGCCTAACAAATGCACCAGCAGCATTCATGGACCTTATGAACCATATCTTCCATCCATACTTAGATCGGTTCGTAGTGGTCTTTATTGATGATATTCTGGTGTACTCCAAGACTAGGGAAGAACATGATGAGCATTTGAGGATTGTTCTGCAAACCCTGCGGGAAAAGAAGCTGTATGCTAAGTTGTCCAAGTGTGACTTTTGGCTGAATGAGATTGCATTCCTTGGACACATAGTGTCAGCTGATGGGATTAGGGTGGATCCCAAGAAAATAGAAGCAGTGATGGAATGGAAGCCTCCCAGGAATACAACTGAGGTCAGAAGCTTCTTGGGGCTAGCTGGGTATTATAGAAGATTTGTGAAGGGATTTTCCCTAATAGCTGCTCCAATGACCAAGTTATTACACAAGAATGTCAGATTTGACTGGAATGACAAGTGTTAGACCAGTTTTGAGAGGTTGAAGGCTATGTTGACAAAGGCACCAGTATTAACACAGCCAGTGTCAGGAAAGGACTTTGTGGTCTACAGTGATGCCTCTCATAATGGGTTAGGGTGTGTATTGATGCAAGAGGGGAAAGTGATCGCTTATGCTTCCAGACAACTAAGGCCACATGAACAGAACTACCCTACCCATGATCTAGAGCTTGCAGCAATTATCTTCGCACTGAAGATATGGAGGCATTATTTGTATGGTGAAAAGTGCTACGTTTACACAGACCACAAGAGCCTGAAATATTTGCCAACCGGAAGGAGCTCAACCTTAGAGCGGCGATGGATTGAGTTCCTGAAGGACTATGACTGTGTAATTGATTACCATCCTGGGAAGGCAAATGTAGTTGCTGATGCTTTGAGCAGAAAATCCATGACAGCCTTGAGATCATTGAATGCCCGTCTATCTTTGGTTCGTGATGGAGCTATCTTGGCTGAATTGCAAGTGAGGCCAAACCTGTTACAACAGATTTTAGATGGGCAGAAGGTAGATGAGAAGCTAACGGCCATTATGAGTAAAATCCTAGAAGGAAAAGCAGCTGACTATGAGGTGAAAGCAGACGGGTATGCACTACAAAGGAAGGCGTGTGTACCGGATAACGGGAATTGAAAGCCGATATTCTAAAAGAGGCACACACTAGTGTATATGCTATGCATCCAGAAGTACAAAGATGTATCATGATCTCAAGCTCCAATATTGGTGGCACAGTATGAAGAAGGACATAGCTGACTACGTGACTAAATGCTTGACATGTCAGCAAGTCAAAGCAGAACATCAAGTTCCATCAGGTTTGCTACAGCCTATACGCATACCTGAGTGGAAATGGGATCGGGTCACCATGGATTTTGTAAGTGGGCTACCTCTCACCTGGAAGAAACATGATGCAGCATGGGTGATAGTTGATAGATTGACAAAGTCGCGACACTTTCTCGCCGATTAGGACTGACTACTCACTAGAGAAGTTAGCAGAATTGTATATCAGTGAGATTGTTAGACTGCATGGAATTCCACTTTCCATCATATCTGATCGAGACCCAAGGTTTACATCGAGATTTTGGAAGAAGTTGCATGAATCCTTGGGTACACAACTCCATTTCAAAGATGACTTTCCATCCTCAGACGGATGGGCAATCTGAAAGAGTAATCCAGGTAAATAATTGAAACCAATGAAATTGATACAAATATTGAATTGAAATGATAACAATAACATGAAATATTTGTCAGGTCCTTGAGGATATGCTGAGGAGTTGTGTCATTGAGTTTGAGGGAAGTTGGGATAAATACCTCCCACTGGCAGAATTTACATACAACAATAGCTACCAAGCTAGCATCCAAATGGCCCCGTATGAAGCACTGTATGGGAGAAAATGTAGAACTCCAGTGTGCTGGACTGAATTGGGCGAAGACAAACTGGTAGGGCCAGACCTGGTGAAATAGGCTGAGGAGAAGGTGAAACTAATCAAAGCCAACTTGAAGGTTGCCTCAGACAGACAGAAATCCTATGCCGACCTAAAGAGAAAAGAAATAGAATATGTGGTTGGCGACAAAGTGTTCCTCAAGGTGTCACCGTGGAAGAAAGTGTTGAGGTTTGGAAGAAAAGGTAAGTTAAGCCCTAGGTTCATTGGCCCATATGAAGTCATTGAACGTGTGGGCCCAGTAGCCTACAGGCTAGCTTTACCTCCAGAGCTGGACAAGATCCACAATGTGTTCCATGTATCCATGCTCAGAAGATACCGCTCAGATCCTTCACATGTCATCTCCAGAGAAGAAATTGAAATACAGCCAGATTTGACATATGAAGAAGAACCTCTACGGATCCTGGCTCGGGAAGTAAAAGAATTGAGGAACAAGCAGATTCCACTGGTGAAAGTGCTTTGGAGGGACCACAACATCGAGGAGGCAACTTGGGAAAGTGAAGAGACGATGAGGCAACAGTTCCCTCAACTGTTTGCATCAGGTAAATTTCGAGGACGAAATTTAAATTAGAGGGGAAGAGTTGTAACACCCTCCTGATAACCCCTCCGTACATCCTACTGTTCCGGTGACCGGTGTCGGTCCGGACAGCTAGAATGTCCGGAAAAATATTCAAACTAAAGTCAGGAACCATAATTAACTCAAATATTAATAAGAAACACTTAGTAAAAATTTTAGAAATAAAATACAACCAAGTCAAACGAGTCGGTGCCCAAGCGAGGGGTAACCGGAGGGAAGTTGCGGTTCTCGCAACGAGGAGCCCTAGACCCGGGGAAAAAATTATAAAATAATTTTTGGGACTCCAGAAAAGGGTAATTGAGGTTCCCATGGCATTAGAATGCCAAGAAAATACCTAGAAAAATTTTTCAATCGGTACAGACGATTTTGACCCGTTAAGCCAAACGGAGGGCATTTTGGTCATTTCGCCTTCCGAGGTGATTTTTGGCCGACTTGTCCAGTTGAGTAAATAATTAATATGACATAAAATATGAATAAACATTACTGGCAATCAAATTGAAAATGAGTAGTGGAGGAAAGAAAAGAAATTGAGGAAAAAGGCTATTTATGACATCATGGGATGTCATTTATAAATTTCAACCAATCACCATTAATCTACCATTTGACTAAACAAATAAAAGACATAAATGAAGACCAAAAGGAACAAAAATGCAGCTGCCTTCTTCCTTATCCCAAACCAGCCGAAATTTCCTCAACCCCTCCCTCCATTGATGTTCACTTCCAACCTTAAATTTCCTCTTCAATTCACCCTAAAACCCTAGAAACTCTTCACTAAAATTTGCCCTAGCACCTTGCTAAAGCTCTTGGCAGCCAACAAGAGGAAGGAAATTGAAGTTTAGGGCTTTGGAAATTCTGCCCAAACAAGGTTAGTGCACATGTATACTCAAATCACCTTTATTCCATGTTAAAGCCTTAAAGTGAGCAAGAATTGGTAACTTAAGTGAATGAAATTTATACTTATGCATGCCTTCAATTTCGGCAGCCCTAAGAAGAAACAATAAGGGAGTGTTTTGATGGTTTTAATGGACTTAGCATGAATTGGAAATTATGTTTAAGCTATATATCCATATATATGTTGAACTAGTGTGTTAAATTGAGGTTTATGGGTAAATTGATTTGGACCTTAGGGTTTGGAAAGGTGAAAATGTGACTTGGCTTAGGAAATTGTTAGGGCACATTTTAATGGTCAATTAGTGACCATTTTAGATGTGTTGACCATAAATGGGACTGAAAAATACTATGGCAAGGTGAGGTTGCAGGCTACCCTATGACAGCAGCATAGGGACTGAAAATTCAGTCCCTTTGCACTGCCATAACTTGGGCTGTGTTAGTCCAATTGAAGTTTGGCCAATTGGACATGAAACTAGGCTTATAATGGCACATTTTTTCTGAAGAAACCATGCCCAAAAGACCAAAGCAAGAGGACCAAAACTTGGCCCCAATCCGGATACCCTGCAGCTGGTTCTGCAGAATTGACCAAATGAACAGTAACTGTTCATTTGGCCATAACTCACTGTAGATTTGGTCAATTGACCTGAAATTTTTACAGCAACAAGTTCAGACACAGACAAACAACTTTCATGAAGGAACCTACCCCAAATTATGGCCAGAACCCATCCAAACAAGTGGTTCCAGTCACTGTTCATGCACTGTAGATATGGTAATTTTCTGCAGAATGCATATCCGGACAGCTTGGGTATTTGGGCCATATCTGGAGCTACAAAACTCCAAATGGAGTGATTCAAAAAAGGAAATTCAACTAGAAAAAATAAGAAACAACTTTTATGTTTTACATTTCTTCAAATTCCAACAGTAACAGTGTCCAATGGAACAGTGAAGTTGACTCACCAAAATTGAAAATTCTGCTTGTGTGGATTTACACTTTGTAATGGTATTAACACTTAATGCCAACAAGTTTTAAACATCAAATGTGGTATGTTGGGAGTGCCAAAGTCAATGTACACATTTTTATTCTAAAAGTCAACATTTTTGTTGACCAATGATGAATAGTGACACCAAAAAATTTGAAATTCACAAATTGAAGAATTTAAAAGTTTCAAATGCCCTAGTATACCTAACAAGATTGGTTTGGATAGTTTGGCATGCCAATAGGGTTCAGATTAGCGATCGCACATGGCAAAAATGCCATTCTCGTGATTTCATGGCTTTTAGCCATTCTCGACTTTGTATTGGGACTTGGCCTTGTGCTCGATATTATTTACACTTGTTAGCCGCTCTGCACACCGGGAGATACGTATGTGACCGATGGTGTGACGGCCCGAGGTACTAGGTACCCAGTGCCAGTTTACCCGTTATCCAGTCCAGTCATCTAGTGTAGGTTACTTGGGGCAACCAAATGAATAAAAGTGAACAACGTAAATGAAACAATGAATATATCAATACCAAACAAAGAAAGCATACACATTCTATACACATTTATTTTCTTGCTATTTTCTTTTATTATATTATTGCACCACTAAGCATTATTGCTTAGCGTGTTGCTTTTGCCACGCGTAGGTACTGGAGATCCCGATCGCGAGCCCAGTAGACCACAGACTGGGTGAGTCCATCCGGCAGCTTCGCTCGATGTCCGTGTCACCTCACACTGCAATTGCATTGGTAGGACACTAGATGTCATTTTGTCATTTTGTAATTAAATTTTTATTTCTTGTATGTATTTGGGATTTATGTAATTTATTTTGAGCTTTATGTAAATAATAAAGATTTATGGTCATGTATGGTATTAATTTGAGTATTTAATGGTTGTTTATATATGAGAACCCTGAGAAAGGGATGTTTTGAGCAATGAAAAGGTTGTTGAGACCTGAAATAGAAAAATTGTTGAGATCTTGATATTGAGTTTTATGATGATATTGGAGTTGAGAATAAATGAAATTGTATATTGGAAGTGTTTATAACAGGTTCCGAAGAACTGTTTTTTTTTCATTTTTAGCCGGTACTCCGCCGGATTTTCTTGAAAATTTTCGGGACCTTAAATGAATAATACTTTTGATAAATGGTTTAAATAAATTGTATTTCATAAATTATATGCAAAAGCATTGTATAAATTAATTGAGGAATATTAGAGTGTGCCGGTACACCGTGTGGCATTACTTACTCGGGTATACTGTACACGGGTAAGGGGTGTCACATTTCTAGCCAAAGACCACCCCGGTCTGGTCAGCCGACCCAACAAGCTTTTCGAGGATCTCTATCAGTCCGGCAGTGTGAAACTTGTGGTAGAACTCATGGTGGGGTTTGTTTCAAGGCCATCGGTGCATGTTTTAATTGTGGAGGGAGCGGACATTTCGCTAAGGATTGCACTAGTCCGCGCCGGTCTGGATCTTTTGCTACATCTGAAGGATCAGCCCAAGTCTCTGCACCTAGAGGGTCACAGTCAGCTGCTAGAGGTAGAGGCAGAGGTAGGGGTCCTGGTAACACTCCTGGAAGTCAAAGCACTGTTAACCAGCCAGTACCCAGTGGCGCACCAGTCAGAGTGTATACCATGCGTCAGAGGGAGGAAGCTGAAACATCAGATGTAGTAGCTGGTATTTTTTCCATCCTTAACCAAGATGTATATGTGTTATTTGATCCTGGCTCCACACACTCATATGTTAGTGCTAGTGTGATGTGCTCTACTGCTATTCAGTGTGTACCATAGGACTATGATGTGCTAGTAACTAGTCCATTAGGCCAGGAGGTCCGGGTAAATAGGCTATATAGGAACTGTCCTTTGGTGATCCAAGGACACACTTTTTTGTCTGATTTAATTGAAATGCCCTTCAGAGATTATGACATTATCTTGGGCATGGATTGGTTAGCCAGGCATCATGCAATGATTGACTGTAGACTGAAAACAATCACTTTTGGTCTTCCTCAGTATGGTGATGTAGTAATACATGGGGAGAGACAGTTATTGCCTTCAAACATCATTTCAGCTTCATTGGCCAGAAAAATGATTAGGAAAGGGTGTGAGGCGTACTTGGCACATGTGATAGACACCCAAGTGGGGAGTCCAGCATTGGAGGACATTCCTACTGTATGTGACTTTCCGGATGTATTTCCTGATGAATTGCCAGGATTACCTCCAGAAAGAAAAGTGCAGTTTGAAATTGATGTTATGCCCGGTATGGACCCAATCTCCATAACGCCATACAGAATGGCACCAGCAGAACTAAAAGAATTGAAAGTATAGTTGCAAGAACAGCTTGACAAGGGCTTCATCTGCCCTAGTGTGTCACCTTGGGGAGCGCCGGTGTTGTTTGTTAAGAAGAAAGATGGCACTCTCTGGTTATGCATTGACTATCGGCAGTTGAATAAGGTGACAATAAAGAACAGATACCCATTGCCCCGCATTGATCACTTATTTGATCAATTGAGAGGTGCAGCTGTGTTCTCCAAAATTGACCTGAGATCAGGTTATTATCAACTGAAAGTACAAGAGCAGAATATACCTAAAACTGCCTTCAGAACCCGCTATGGTCATTATGAGTTCTTGGTCATGCCATTCGGGTTAACTAATGCTCTGGTTGCTTTTATGGATCTGATGAACACTATCTTCAGACCATACCTCGACCAGTTTGTTGTGGTATTCATAGATGATATATTGGTCTATTCGAGGAATGCAGAAGAGCATGATAGACATCTGCGGATTGTACTATAGACTTTGAGAGAGAAATAACTATATGCCAAATTGTCGAAGTGTGAATTTTGGCTGAAGGAGATATCTTTCTTGGGGCATGTAGTATCAGAAGAGGGCATCAAGGTAGCCATTGTGTTTGCTCTTAAGATCTGGAGACATTATTTATATGGGGAGAAGTGCTACATCTACACAGATCATAAGAGTTTGAAGTATTTGGTCACCCAAAAAGAGCTTAATTTGAGACAGAGGAGATGGTTAGAGTTGATAAAAGTCTATGATTGTCTAATAGACTATCAGCCAGGGAAAGCTAATGTTGTGGCTGACGCCCTAAGTCGCAAGACTATGGCAAGTCTACAGGTTACCCCTTTGTCTTTGGTACATGAGTTGAGATCATTACATGCTAGTTTAGAGATTAATGATGAGGGGCAGACAGCAGTTGCATGGCATATATAGCCAATGTTAATTGATCATATCAGAATGGCTGCTCAGAATGATGAAAGGTATCATAAGCTGTTGGAAGAAGTTCGGCAGGGCAATAAACCAGAGTTCTCAATCAGAAATGATGGTCTACTGCTACACCAGGGTAGAATATGTGTTCCTAATGATGTTGATTTGAGGCAGATCATTTTGAAGGAAGCACATGAGTCTCCTTTTGCCATGCACCCTGTTGGTACAAAAATGTATAGAGGGCCAAATGAGCATTACTAGTGGATGGGTTTAAAAAGAGATGTGGCAGAGTTTGTATCCAAATGCCTGACTTGTCAGCAAGTAAAGGCAGAGCATCAAGTACCAACTAGGTTATTACATCCACTACCAGTGCCAGAATGGAAATGGGAGAGAATAACAATGGATTTTGTGATGGGACTTCTAAAGACACAGAAGAGTCATGATGCAGTGTGGGTCATTGTCGACAGACTGACTAAATCTACTCATTTTCTGCCAGTCTGAATGGACTACAGTTTAGACAGATTGGCCAGGTTGTACATTGATGAGATTGTGAGCCTTCATGGAGTGCCAGTATCCATTGCATCAGACAGAGATCCTAGATTCACTTCTAGATTCTGGGGTAGTCTTCAGAGAGCCCTAGGAACTAGATTGAACTTCAGTACTGCATTCCACCCACAGACAGATGGCCAGTCTGAGAGGGTAATTCAGATCTTGGAGGACATGCTACGGGCTTGTGTGCTTGAGTTTGAGGGTAGTTGGGATACACATTTGCCTTTGATTGAGTTTGCTTACAACAATAGCTACCAATCAAGCATTGGGATGCCTCCATATGAAGCTTTGTATGGCAGAAAATGTAGAACCCCGTTGTGTTGGGATGACGTGGGTGAAAGAAAAATGATTGGACCCGAAATTGTTCAACAGACTGAAGAGAAAATCAGGGTGATCAGAGATCGACTTAAAGCTGCATCAGACCGTCAGAAGTCCTATATTGATTTGAAAAGAAGGGATATTGAGTATGCAGTGGGTGAGAAAGTTTTCCTTAAGGTTTCTCCTTAGAAGAGGATTATGAGATTCGGCAGGAAGGGGAAACTAAGTCCTCGTTTTATTGGGCCATATGAGGTATTGGAAAGAGTGGGTCCTTTGGCTTATCATTTGGCACTACCTCCAGAGTTGGAGAAGATACATAACGTCTTCCATGTGTCTATGTTGAGGAGATATTAATCAGACCCATCTCATGTACTACCAGTAGAAGAAATTGAAGTGAATCCAAACCTCACATATGAAGAAGAACCCATAAAGATTCTGGCTTATGAAGTGAAGCAGCTACGGAACAAGCAGATACCATTGGTAAAAGTGCTGTGGAATCATCATTCGGGCCAGGAGGTTACTTGGGAACGAGAGGAGGACATGAGGAGACAACACCCACAGCTGTTCAGAGATTGATACCAGGTAAAATTTCGAGACGAAATTTATTTAAGGGGGAGAGAATTGTAACACCCCTATTTGTATAGCCTGGTATATTTCACTGTTCCGGTGATCGGAGTCGGTCCGGACAATTAAGGGGATTAGAACCATACTTAAGACAACTAGAGAAGCCATAAATAAAAATAATTAGTAATGTTCAATTAGTTAAGTATAAATAAGAAAAACAGAACATAAGAGGTTAAACGAGCCGAGAGTCATAGCGATGGGTGACCTCCTCGGGAACGACTGCGAAGTCATTTTAAACTCAAATTTCGAACCGTAAAATGTGACGCTGCGGTTCTTAGGACCCTTGTGAACACAGTGGAAAAGAGAAAATCATGAAAAAGAACTATTAAGCCAGTCAAATAATTAGGTCAGGGAGTCGGAAGAAATATGGAATTATTTGCAAACCGAGATGAACCGGCGAGGGGCAATTTGGTCAATTGACCCCGAGAGCTGACTCCTGACCTAACGGTCAAATAAAATCGGAGAAAAGAAAATTTCAGAATCGAGAATTAAATTAAAGAACTAATAGAAAAAAAAAGGGAAAATGAAAAAGTAAAGGTGATGACATCATGCATGACCTCATGCATGATGCCATAAAAAAAATTTATTTATTTATTTATTAAATTAGATTTTGTGGTCTTCCATAAGGCAAATTTATTAAAGAAAAGAAAAGAAAAAAAAATTTAGAAAGCTCTCTTCTTCCCATTCTTGCCGCCCCACTTTCTCCATAAATCTCCATGAAAATTTCTCCATTAAAGCTTGCACTCAAGCTTTAATTTCTCCACTTAATCTTAATAACTCCCCTAAAAACCTTACTAGAGCTTGTAATCTCAACTTAAGAAGAAGATTGAAAGAAGAAAGGAGAACAAAAGATTGAGATTTGAGGATCTAAGCAAAGGTTAGTCTCTTAACTATCAATTAGTTAATTAAATGCATCATTAGTTGTTGAAATGAGCTTAGAAACTAATGAAATGAAATAAAAATATTTATGACTTTTACATGATTATTACATGAGATGAATGATTGAGAAATGGAAATGTTGTTGAAAAACATATTGAGATTTTGATATTGGAGTTTGAGAATGATTGAATATGATTATTGGAAGTGTTTTTCACAGGTTCCGAAGAACTGTTTTCTCCATTTTTAGCCGGTACTCTACCGAATTTTCTATAAAATTTTCGAAACCTCAAATAAATTATAATTTCAATAAATGACTTAAATGAATTATATTTCATAAATTATATTCAAAAATATGATAAAAATAAATTAAGGAAGAATAAAAATGATTGAGATAAAGTAGAGTATTCCAGTACACCGTGTGACATATCTTACTCGGATATACTGTAGACGGGTAAGGGGTGTCACATTTAGTGGTATCAGAGCACGATTTTGGTGTTTCTGGGCCTAGATTGAGTCCATACCATGCATTGCATTTGTAAGAGTCGAGGTGACACTAATGCAGATCTGTTGTCTTTGTTAAATAGGATATGGACCCTTCATCTCAGAGGGCAGTTGAGGAGGAAGTGGAGAGTCATGCTCCACTGCGGTGAGGCGGGAGTGCAGGAGAACTGCTCCACCAGCTCCATCAGAGCTTGCTCAACCTCCACAGGCCGTGTTCCAGCAAATGGCTAAATTCTTCAAACAAATGGCTGGGGTAATGCCACCACCACCGTGGTCTCCACAACCAAAAGCACACTTGGAAAAATTGAGAAAATTTGGAGCAGTGGACTTCTTTGGCAAGAGAGAATATGATTCTGTTGCAGCCGAAAATTGGTTGAACAGAATAGGCAGAGTTTTAAAACAACTCCACTGCACTCAAGAACAAAATCTAGAAGCTGCCATATCTCTGTTGCAAGATGATGCATATGAATGGTGGGATACTGTGTCCTGTGAAGTACAGCCTGAAGTAATAACTTGGGACTTCTTTCGCTCCGAATTTAAGAAGAAATATGTGGGTAGTGTATACCTGGAAGAGAGAAGAAGAGAGTTCATTAACCTGAGGCAGAGACAGCTGACAGTGGCCGAGTATGAAAAGGAATTTGTCAGATTAAGCCGCTATGGAAGGGAGATAGTCCCTAATGAGGCCGAAAGGTGTAAGAGATTTGAAGAGGGATTAAATGACAATATAAAGATCATGATCACTGCCTTGGGAATCACCGAATTCACCAAGTTAGTGGAAGTTGCAATAAAGGTTGAAAAGGTTAGAATAAGTGAGCAGACCAGAAGAGAGAGACAGCAGAAGAGGGGCCCAAGTCAATCTAGTTCATCTCCTGTGTTTGGGAAGAAGTTCAAGGGTCCACCTGCACAGAGTTCAGGTCCACCTGCACAGAGTTCTGGTCAACCACAAGGTCAGGGTCAGTGTCAGGGACCCAGGCCACAGTTTACCCCTAGGAGAGGTCAATCCACACCATCAGTGGTCAGCTCTCTAGGGATGGGGTTCAAGGGACTAGCCCCAACAACTTCTGCATGTCCACATTGCCTGAAGTGGCATAAGGGGGAGTGTTGGAGAGTGACTGGTGCCTGCTTAAGGTGTGGGTCAACAGAGCATCAGTTGAGGAACTGTCCACGCAGAACTACTACAGCTGCTCTAACACAAGCAGACAGACCTACTCCTGCACCACAAAGGGGTAGGAAATCTGGCAAATCTGAGGCAGTGGGACCATCACAGAGGCTCGCATCGAGGCCAGAGAGGCCTGAGAGCAGACCACCTGCCAGAGCCTATGCCATGAGAGCTCAGGAGGACCAAGATACCCCAGATGTCATCAGGGGTACGTTCTCCCTCTACAATACATCTGTGCATGCATTGGTGGATCCAGGATCCACTCATTCATACATCTGCATCAACTTACCTATAGAAAGGGGGATATTAGTAGGGGAGAGTGACCAAGATATTCTGGTCACTAATCCATTGGGCCACAGTGTAGTGGTGAACAAAGTATACAAGGGTTGCCCATTAAGGATTTAGGGGTATGAATTCTTGGCATACCTGATTGAGTTGCCTTTCCATGAGTTTGACGTGATTTTGGGAATGGACTGGTTGTCACGTCATCAGGCAATAGTTGATTGTAAACTGAAGAGGATTTCTTTGAAAACTCCTGGGGGTAATGAGATCACAGTTGTGGGGGAAAGGACAGATTTCTTGTCCAATGTCATCTCAGCCATAGCTGCAAGAAAACTAATGAGAAAAGGCTGTGAAGCCTACTTAGCACATGTGGTGGATACTAGGCAGGCTAAGCCAGATCTATGTGACATATCCACGATGAGACTTCCCAGATGTGTTTCCTGAAGAATTGCCTGGTTTGCCACCAGAAAGGGAAGTTGAATTTGCTATTGAGACACTGCCGGGTACAGCACCCATTTCCATTGCTCCTTATAGGATGGCACCCACTGAATTGAGAGCGTTGAAAACTCAGTTGCAAGAGTTGCTTGATAAGGGGTTCATACGCCCCAGTGTGTCACCATGGGGAGCTCTAGTGCTATTTGTGAAAAAGAAGGATGGGACTTTGAGGTTATGCATCGATTACCGGCAGTTGAATAAAGTGACTGTGAAGAACAAATATCCGTTGCCTAGAATTGATGATTTGTTTGATCAGTTGAAGGGAGCAGGAGTATTTTCTAAGATTGATCTCAGATCAGGGTATCATCATTTGAGGGTGAAGGATGCAGATGTGCCAAAGACTGCATTCAGGACCCGATATGGGCATTATGAGTTCCTAGTGATGCCCTTTGGCCTAACAAATGCACCAGCGGCATTTATGGACCTTATGAACCGTATCTTCCATCCACACTTAGATCGGTTCATAGTGGTCTTTATTGATGATATTTTGGAGTATTCCAAGACCAGTGAAGAACATGATGAGCATTTGAGGATTGTTCTGCAAACCCTGAGAGAAAAGAAGCTGTATGCTAAGTTGTCCAAGTGTGACTTCTGGTTAAATGAAATTGCATTCCTTGGACACATAGTGTCAGCTGATGGGATTAGAGTGGATCTCAAGAAAATAGAAGCAGTGATGGAATGGAAGCCTCCTAGGAATACAACTGAGGTCAGAAGTTTCTTGGGGCTAGCTGGGTATTACAGGAGATTTGTGAAGGGATTTTCCTTAATAGCTGCTCCAATGACCAAGTTGTTACACAAGAATGTCAGATTTGACTGGAATGATAAGTGTCAGACCAGTTTTGAGAAGTTGAAGGCTATGTTGACAGAGGCACCAGTGTTAACACAGCCAGTGTCAGGAAAGGACTTTGTGGTCTACAGTGATGCCTCTCATAATGGGTTAGGGTGTGTATTGATGCAAGAGGGAAAGGTGGTCGCTTATGCTTCCAGACAGCTAAGGCCACATGAAAAGAATTACCCTACCCATGATCTAGAGCTTGCAACAATTATCTTCGCACTGAAGATATGGAGGCATTACTTATATGGTGAAAAGTGCTACATTTACACGGACCACAAAAGCTTGAAATACTTGCTAACCCAGAAGGAGCTCAACCTTAGACAGAGACGATAGATTGTGTTCCTGAAGGACTATGATTGTGTAATTGACTACCATCCTGGGAAGGCAAATGTAGTTGCTGATGCTTTGAGCAGAAAGTCCATCACAGCTTTGAGATCATTGAATGCCTGTCTATCTTTGGTTCGAGATGGAGCTATTTTGGCTGAGTTGCAAGTGAGGCCAAACACCTTTCTGTGATTTTAGATGGGCAAAAGGCAGATGAAAAATTAATGGCTATTATGAGCAAAATCTCAGAGGGAAAAGCAACTGACTATGAGGTGAAAATAGATGGGTGTCTCTACTACAAAGGAAGAGTATGTGTACCAGATAATGGGGAATTAAAAGCCAATATTCTGAAAGAGGCACATGCCAGTGTTTATGCTATACAATCAGGAAGTACAAAAATGTATCATGATCTGAAACTTCAGTATTGGTGGCCTGGTATGAAGAAGGACATAGCTGACTATGTGACTAAATGCTTGACATGTAAGCAAGTCAAGGCAGAACATCAAGTTCCATCAGGTTTGCTACAGCCTATATGCATACCTGAATGGAAATGGGATCGGGTCACCATGGATTTTGTAAGTGGTCTACCTCTCACCCAGAAGAAACATGATGCAATATGGGTGATAGTGGACAGATTCACAAAGTCAGCACACTTTCTGCCAGTTAGGACTGACTACTCACTGGAGAAATTAGCAGAATTGTATATCAGTGAGATAGTGAGACTGCATGGAATTCCACTTTCCATCATATCTGATCGAGACCCAAGGTTTACATCGAGATTTTGGAAGAAGTTGCATGAATGCTTGGGTACACAACTTCACTTCAGCACAGCTTTCCATCCTCAGACGGATGGGCAATCAAAAAGAGTAATCCAGGTAAACAATTGAAACCAATTGACTTAATACAAATATTGAACTAAAATGATAATAATAACATGAAATATATGTCAGGTCCTTGAGGATATGCTGAGGAGTTGTGTCATTGAGTTTGAGAGAAGTTGGGATAGATATCTTCCACTGGCAGAATTTTCATACAACAATAGCTACCAAGCTAGCATCCAAATGGCCCCATATGAAGCACTATATGGGAGGAAATGTAGAACTCGGTGTCTTTGGACTGAATTGGCGAACAAGCGGTAGGGCGGACACAGTGAAACAGACTGAGGAGAAAGTAAAACTAATCAAAGCCAATCTGAAGGTTGCCTCAGACAGACAAAAATCCTATACCGACTTGAAGAGAAAAGAAATAGAATATGCGGTTGGCGATAAAGTATTCCTCAAGGTGTCACCGTGGAAGAAGGTACTGGGGTTTGGAAGAAAAGGTAAGTTAAGCCCTAGGTTCATTGGCCCATATGAAATCATTGAACGTGTGGGTCCAGTGGCCTATAGGCTAGCTTTACCACCAGAGCTGGACAAGATCCACAATGTGTTCCACATGTCTATGCTAAGAAGATACCGCTCAGATCCTTCACATGTCATCTCCATGGAAAAAATTGAAGTACAACTGGATTTGACATATGAAGAAGAACCCATACGGATCCTGGCTCGGGAAGTGAAAGAATTGAGGAATAAGCAGATTCCACTAGTGAAAGTGCTTTGGAGGCACCACAACACCGAAGAGGAAACTTGGGAAAGTGAAGAGATGATGAGGCAACAGTTCCCTCAACTGTTTGTATCAGGTAAATTTCGAGGACGAAATTTAAATTAGAGGGGAAGAGTTGTAACACCCTCCCTGTAGCAATTCCGTACATTCTACTGTTTCGGTGATCGGTGTCGGTACGGACAGCTAGAACATCTGGAAAAATATTTAAACTAAAGTGAGGAACCATAATTAACTCAAATATTGATAAGAAAAATTTAGACAAAATTTTATAAATAAAATACAACCAAGTTAAATGAGCCGGTGCCCAAGTGATGGGTAACCTAGTGAGAAGTTGCGGTTCTCGCAACTAGGAGCCCTAGACCCGAGAGAAAAATTATAAAATAATTTTTGGGACTCCAGAGAAGGGTCATTGAGGTTCCTATGGCATTAGAATGCCAAGAAAATATTTAGAAAAATTTTTCAATCGGTACAGACAATTTTGACCCGTTAAGCCAAACGGAGGGCATTTTGGTCATTTCGCCTTCAGAGGCGAATTTTGGCCGACTTTTCCAGTTAAGTAAATAATTATTATGATCTAAAATATGAATAAATATTGCTAAAAATTGAATTGAAAATGAGTAGAAAAGAAAAGAAAAGAAAATGAAATAAAAGTCATATTTATGACATGAGCATGATGCAATTAAAATATTTTCACCCAACCAAATTTTGACACATTATTAAAAACTACTTAAACATGAATAAAAGGAGATAAAAATTGAAAAAGTGGACAGCCATCTTCAATCTTTGGGCTGCAGAAACGTTGAGAGAGAGAGAGAGGAGAAAAAAACTCCATGAAAGCTCTTGTTCAAGCTTGATTTTCCCTAAGCTCTCCACCCCAAAACCCTAAACTTCCTCCACAAAACATTATCCCTAAACCTTGAGGAAGCATAAGGCAGCAGAAATTTGAGGAAATTTTGAAGTTGGGCAAGTCCAAGTTAGGTCACAAGTGAGGTTAGTGCCATCTTTCTTTTTTTTCTTTGGATAATCATGTTAAGGCACTAAGTTAGGCTAAGAAATAGTGGGATTTGAAGGGAATTATGCATGGTAGGGTAGATGTAAATTTTGGCAGCCTATTGGGAGTGGGGATTTGATTGTTTTGATGGGCTTAGAATGGATTAGAGATGGTGTTTGAAGTGTATATACATATTGATAATGAATTAGTGTGTTTAACTAATGCATGTTGTGTGAATTGGAATGGGGAATTAGGGTTTTGAAGAGAAATTTGGACTTTGTTTATGTAATATTGAATGAACATTCTAAGGGTCAATTAGTGACCATTTGAAGGAGATTGACCATAACTTTGAGTGAATTATAGCATTAGAAAACTGATTTGGTATGCTACCTAGTGAGAGCAACAGGTTTAGATGTAAGTCCAGCCTGTTTGGACAGCCACAACTTGGGCTGTGTAGGTTCAATTGGTATTTGGCTAATTGGACATGAAACTAGACACATAATGGCACAACTTTGGTGAAGAAACCATGCCCAAAAGACCAAACCAAGTAGACAAAAAACTTGCCTCAATCCGGGTGTCCTGCAACCAGTTTCTGCAGAATGACCAAATGAACAGTGATTGTTCATTTGGCCATAACTCAGTGTAGAATGGCCCAATTGACCTGAAATTTTACCAGCAACAAACTGAGATATAGACCAACAACTTTCATGAAGGAATCCACCCCAAATTATGACCAGAACCTATTCAACAAGAGAGTGGAATTTACTATTTACTGCACTGTAGATATGGTCAGTTCTGAAATTTTTCAATCCGACCAGTTGTGGTTTTTGGACCATAACTTGAGTTACAAAACTCCAAATGGAGTGATTCAAAAAAAGAAATTCAACTAGACAAAAAAAGGAACAACTTTCATGTTTATCATTTTCCCAAATTCCCACTGCAACAGCAACTAATGGAACAGTAAAAATTGGGTATGAAAACTGAAAATTCTGCTCCATTAATTTTAAGCTTAGAAATGGTATTGTTAACCAATACCAACAAATTTTGAGTGCAAAATGTGGTATGTTGAGAGTGTTAAAACCAATGTACCTATTTTCTATTTAAAATTCAACATTTTTGTTGACTAATGAAGGGAATAGTAACACCAAAACTTGAAATTCAAAAATTGTAAAATTCAAAAGTATCAAATGCCCTAGTATACCTAACAAGATTGGTTTGCATAGTTTGGCATGCCAATAGGGTTCAGTTAGCAGTACTGCACATGGCATTATGCCATTCTGTGATTTCATGGCTTTTAGCCATTCTGACATTGTGTTGATATTTGGCCTTGTGCCTATTGTTATTACAGCTTATTAGCTGTTCTGTTGCACACCGGGAGATGCATATGTGACCGATGGTGTGACGGCCCGAGGTACTAGATACCCAGTGCCAGTTTACCGGTTTATCCAGTCCAGTCGTCCAGTATAGGTTACTTGGGTAACCAAAAATGAAACTGGATAAATTTAATGAAATAATGAATATAACAAGTACAAAATAAGTAAGACTACAAATACTCATCGAAAATTTATTTGCAATAAGACACCGATACATTCACTGCATATTTACTTCCTGTTATTTCTTTTTATTTTATTATTGGCACCACTAAGCATTATTGCTTAGCGCGTTGCTTTTGCCATGCGTAGGTTCTGGAGATACTGACTGCGAGCCCAGTAGACCACAGGCTGGGTGAGACCTCCTGCAGTTCTGCATAGTGTCCGTGTCACCTCACCATCTTCAGTGCATTGGTAGGACACTAGGTCTCATTTTGGTATTTTGTAACTAACTTTTATTTTCTTTTGTGTAATTGAAACTTATGTAATGTATTTTGATGTTTATGTAAATAATGGAAATTGTGTTTGTGAATGAAAAAGTGAATATTTATTTATGACTTTTACATGATTATTACTTGAGATGAATGATTGAGAAATGGAAATGTTGTTGAAAAACATATTGAGATTTTGATATTGGAGTTTGAGAATGATTGAATATGATTATTGGAAGTGTTTTCACGAGTTCAAGAAGCTATTTTCTCCATTTTTAGCCGGTACTCTGCCGGATTTTCTATAAAATTTTCGAAACCTAAAATAAATTATAATTTCAATAAATGACTTAAATGAATTATATTTCATAAATTATATTCAAAACTATGATAAAAGTAAATTAAGGAAGAATAAAAATGATTGTGATAAAGTAGAGTGTTCCGGTACACCGTGTGACATAACTTACTCGGATATACTGTAGACGGGTAAGGGGTGTCACAGTTTTGAATGTAGTCTTAGGCACATCTGCATCCCTAACCCTTAGCTGATGATACCCTGATCTGAGATCAATCTTAGAAAACACACCAGCTCCCTTCAACTGATCAAACAGATCGTCAATTCTAGGCAATGGATACTTGTTCTTCACTGTTACTTTGTTTAACAGCCGGTAGTCAACACATACCCTCAGTGTCCCATCTTTCTTCTTAATAAACAGTACCGGAGCTCCCCATGGTGACACATTAGAGCGTATGAACAACTAGTAATTCTTGCAGCTAGATTTTTAACTCTTTCAATTCAGCAGGTGCCATCCTATACAGAGTAATTGAAATCGGAGCTGTACCCGGCATAATCTCAATAGCAAATTTAACTTCTCTTTCTGGTGGCAAACTAGGCAATTCTTCAGGAAATAACTCAGAGAAATCCCTTACTGTGGGTATATCAGATAAGTCAAATTTACCCTGCCTAGTGTCAACCACATGTGCCAGATAGGCTTCACACCCTTTTCTCATCCATCTCCTTGCAACTGTAGCTGAGATGACATTGGACAAGAAATCTGTCCTTTCACCCACAACTGTTATTTCTTCATTCTCAGTAGTTTTTAGAGAGATTCTTTTCAATTTACAATATACCATTGCATGATGATGGGATAACCAGTCCATTCCCAAAATCACATCAAACTCATGGAAAGGCAGTTCGATTAAGTCTGCCAAGAACTCTTTCCTTTGAATCTTCAATGTACAGCCCTTATATACCTTGTTTACTACCACACTGTGGCCTAACAGATTTGTGACCAGACTGGTATTCCCTTTTCTACTGGCAGCTTGATGCAAATATATGAATGAGTAGAACTTGGATCTACTAATGCATGCATAAAAGTATTATAGAGGAGGAATGCACCCTTGATGACATTTGGAGCATCATGTTCCTCCTGTGCCCTTATAGCATAGGCTCTGGCTGATTTTCTACCTTCTGCTCTCTCCACAAACTCTACGTCTGAGTTTTGTGAAATGCAGTGCCTCAACCTTACCCGGCTTTCTACCCCTTGGAGCTGGAGGGGCAGGCCTATCAGTTGATACCGGAGTAGATGTAGCAGTTCTGCGCGAACAATCTTGGATAGGTGGTTTGTAGACTCACACCGTAAACAAGCACCTATCATCCTCCAACATTCCCTCTTATGCCATTTTTGGCAATGTGGGCAAGCAACAGATACTGTTGGGGCTAGTCCCTTGAACCCTGTCCCTGGAGAGCTAGCCACTGAAGGTGTGGACTGGCCTCTCCTTGGTGCAAACTGAGATTTGGGCCTCTGTGACTGACCCTGACTTGGTGCTCTACTGAAACTCTGAGTAGGCAAACTTCTGAATTTCTTACTAGTGGCAGAAGATGTATTGGTCTGACCCTGATCTCTTTTCTGTTGTCTGTCCCTTTTGTTCGGCTCATTTATTCTAACTTTTTCAACCTTCAGTGTGGCTTCCACTAACTTGGCAAACTTTGTAATCTCCAAGGCTGTAGTCATTACTTTAATGTTATCATTGAGTCCTTCCTCAAATCTCTTGCATCTCTCGGCCTCATTAGGGACTATTTCCCACCCATAGTGGCTCAGTCTGACAAATTCTCTTTCGTATTCTGTAACGATTGGGCTCCAACTGTTAGAGGAATTGTCTACTTTGGCCGTATGCCTCACAGTTTTGTCCCATAGGTGGAGTGGAGAACTTCTTAGGAGGTTACCCATCCTAGGATTTCTCTCAAGCGATCACGCTTAACCCTGGAGTTCTTCCAACACTCCAGGCCATTCCACCAAAAAGCGCCTCTAGTGATTACTTCCCCCATTTTATATATCATTACTTTTGAAGCCAAGACCATCTCCGTGCTTTACCAATGTGGGATTTGCCTAAGGGACCTTTCTCTCCCCCTTTCGGGACTCAGTCCTCACTGAGGTTTGCCCCACCATCGCCCAAGAGGACACGCGAGTGGCTTTGATACCAATTGTAATGATCGGGCTCCAACCACTAGAGGAATTGTCTGCTTTGGCCATAAGCCTCACGGTTTTGTCCCATAGGTGGAGTGGAGAACTTTCCAGGAGGTTACCCATCTTAGGATTTCTCTCAAGCAAGCATGGTTAACCCTGGAGTTCTTCCAACTATCCAGGCCATTCCACTAAAACGCGCCTCTAGTGATTACTTCCTCCATTTTATATATCATTACTTTTGAAGCCAATACCATCTCCGTGCTTTGCCGATGTGGGATTTGCCTAAGGGACATAAATGTGATACCCCTTACTCGTCTATAGTGTAGCCGAGCAAGATATGCTACGCAGTGTACCAGAACACCCTATTTTAATTCAATCATTTTTATTCTTCCTAATTTATTTTTTTCATAGTTATGAAGTATAATTTGTGAAATATAATTCATTTAAGTCATTTATTAAAATTATAATTTATTTGAGGTTTCGCAAATTTTATAGAAAATCTGGCAGAATGCCAGTTAAAAATGGATAAAACAGTTCTTTGGAACCTATGAAAAACACTTCCAAAATTTTCAATCACTCCCAAACTCCATTTCATCAACAAAATCTCAATATTTCTCAAATATACTCCCATTTCTCATTCATTCATTACATAGGATATTCATGTACAAGTCATAAATAAATATTCACTTTTTCATTCATAAACATAATTTTCACTATTTACATTGATAACAAAATACATTACATGAGTCTCAATTTCATATGATAAAATACAAGTTGATTACAAAATACCCAAAATGAAACCTAGTGTCTTACAAATGCACTAATGTCGGTGAGGTGACACGAACACTATGCAGAGCTGCAAAAGATCTCACCTAGTCTGTGGTCTACTGGGCTCTCTGTCGGTCTCTCCAGAACCTACGCGTGGCAAAAAGCAACGCGCTAAGCAATAATGCTTACTGGTGCCAATAATAAAATAAAAAGAAATAATATAAAATAAATATGCAGTGCATATTTTGATGTCATATGAAAACAATTTTTCAATCATTATTGGTAATCTTATTTATTTTGTACTTGTTGTATTCATAATTTCATTAAATTTATCCACTTCCATTTTTAGTTGCCCAAGTAACCTATACTGGATGACTGGACTGGCTAAATGGATAAACTAGCACTGGGTATCAAGTAACTCGGGCCGTCACACCATCGGTTACGTATGTATCTCCCGGTGTGTAACAGAACAGCTAATAAGCTGTAATAAATATTAGGCACAAGGCCAAGTATCATCACAATGTCAGAATGGCTAAAAGCCATAAAATCACGGAATGGCATAATGCCATGTGCAGTACTGCTAACTGAACCCTATTGGCATGCCAACCTATCCAAACCAACCTTACTAGGTGTACTAGGGCATGTTACACTTTTAAACTTTACAATTCTTGAAATTTAGGTTTAGGTGTTACTATTCATTTCCTTAGTCAACTAAAATGTTAACTTTTGCATAGACAATAGGTACATTGGTTCTAATACTCTCAACATACCACATTTTGTATTCTAAAGTTGTTGGTATTGGTTGCCAATGCCATTTCTAAGCTTAGTGTTCATTATTCACAATTTTGAGATTTCAAGCCTTATGTTTACTGTTCCATTGGTCATTTATACAGTAGAAATTTGGCAAAGTTGTCTTCATGAAAGTTGTTCCTTATTTTGTCTAGTTATATTTTCTTTTTTGAATCACTCCATTTGGAGTTTTGTAGCTCAAGTTATGGCCTAAACACCATAACTGGCCGAACAAGACAGAATCCAAAATTCTGGGCAAAACTGGTTTTGCCAGATTTGGTAACCTAAGTTTGGTTGGCAATTTATGTAGGTTATGGTTAGAATTTGGATTTATGTTCTTCATAAAAGTTGTAGGCCTATGTCTCAGATTTTTACTGGTAAAATTTTAGGTCAATTGGACCTTTCTACACTGAGTTATAACCAAATGAATAAATACTGTTCATTTGGTCATTTTGCCCAGACAGAATGCAAGTCACCCAGATTAGAGAAATTTTTAGGCCTACTTGGTTTGGTTTTCTAGGCAGGGTTTCTTCATCAAAGTTGTGCCATTATATGTCTAGTTTCAAGTCCAATTGGCCTTACACCAATTTAACCTCTACAACTCCATTTATAACTGTCTAAACCTGTTGGACTCATACTCAGTCCTACAAGTCAGCCAAGGCAGCTCACCCATACACAAATGTCAAGCCTCAACTCACTTCAATTCTTCATCATACACAGAAAAATGGTCACTAATTGACCATTTAAACTTTCATTCACCAACACATGAACAAGATCCAAATTTTTGTGTCTAAACCCTAGCTCCAATTCAAGGTTTACACAACACATGTCAATTAGGCATATTAATCCATTTCAAATTTATGTCTACACATCAACACCATTTCTAAGCCATTTTAAATGTAACACCCCTATGTTCGGTAGTGCGTTCTGCTGTCCCGGTGACCAGTGCTATCCGGACAGCTAGGATGCCTAGAACCACACTTCAATATGTGTGAGGAGACATAAAATAATGAAATACAAGAAAAGAAAATACAAGAAAAACAAAGGAAAAATAATAGCAAAGAAATGTAACCAAGATAAGTGAGCCGAAAACCCTAGCGATGGGTGACCGCACCGGGAAGTCACGGCGTGTACCGTTGACTAGCCTTGGATTGCGGGGAACCCTGGAAAATATTTTTAGGACTCCAATAAATATTTATTGAAGTATAAATATCATTAGAAATATCAAAAAAAATTAAATAATTAATACAAAGAAAAGTGAGAAATCGAAAAACAGACAAAACCCGGTGTTACCGAAAAATCAGGAATGCAACCCAAACAGGGGCATTATGGTCATTTGACATCCCGAAGTGTCTTTTGACCTAAATTTCCATTAAAAATAAATAATATTACACTTAGAAAATAAAATGAAAAATTAATTTGGGGGTACCTAATATAAATAGCCAAAAGTGGAGTGAAAATTGTGTAATTAGCACTTAAATCTTATTAAATCATTTTTCTTAAGTAAGTGGTCCACTAATGAATAAATTAAACATGTAATGGGGCAGATGTAAGTCCATAATTCCATCTGAATTCTTCATCTTCTCCAATTCTCCCAACATTGCCGAATTGAAGAAAAGAGAAACCACCATTGACGTTTTTCATTCAAGCTTCATCTAACCTTCCATTTCACCTTCAATCACTTAGGTTCCTTCATGAAAGTTTGTCTAAACATCATAAGGAAGAGCTTGATACCAAATTTAAGAAGTTTAATCAAGGTTTGGCAAGTTCTAACCATAAGGTAAGTTTACATTTTTGAAGATTTCTTTATTAAACTTTGTGTACATGTTATGGGTGTTGGTTTTGTGAAGGAAATTTTTAAGTTTGAAGAGTTATTGAGATATCCATTTTTGGGCAGACATGTAGTCATGTATTGATGAAGTATTTGTACATATATTTGATGAGAATTATGTTGGTTATGGTGATGTAATATCCTAGTAAATTATTCCATATATATATGGTGATTTTTGCATTTGGATGGAAATTGATGAATTGTGGAATACTTTGGTGTTGAGGAAGTTTGCGACAGCCTTGAGATTCTTGAATAAATGTATATGTTCATGAAAGTATTGGCAGAATATTGACCTTGAGAATTGATGGAGATGTGTATAGATTGATTGTGTAAGTATATGTAAAAATTTGTAATGTTTAGGTGTATATGTGATTGTACTTAGACTTGTAAATGTGAGTTTTAATTGGTGTATTGAGGATAATTGCAATCTGCTCAAAGTGACATTTAAGTGAAGTGGAATATGGTTTTGGTAATGAACCAAAACAGAAATGGTAAGGGGAAGTGGACATGTAGTAATGTAAGTGTGTAATTGATGTGTGTTAAGCAAGGTAACTAAGGGCAGTGTACATTTTAGCCTATAACTTTAAATGTGTAACCTCAATTGGTATGAGACCAATTGGAGGTGGAACTAGGCACAAAATGTGCCAACTTTCATTGAGAAAGCATACCAAAATTTTGCTTGCAAGGTGACCCAAGAAAATGACCAATTCGGATTAGGTACAATTAGGACCTGAAAAATGACCAATTGGGCAGCAGTGAGTGTTTAGGCCATAACTCACTCAAAACAGGTCCAATTGACCTGAAATTTTAACCATGAATATTTAAGACCCATACCTACAAGTCTTATGAAGACACCAAAGCCCAGAAAGGACCATAAGCAAGCCAAAAAGCTTGCACAAGTTCGGCTCCAAAAACTGGCCGAACCAGAGTTGACCAAATTGACCTAAAATTGACCTAATTTGATACCATTGGACCAGCAATAGTATAAGGACCATAACTTGGTCTACATAACTTGGAATGACCTGAAATTTTGCACCACGGTCCATAAGACATAGATCTACAAGTTTGTAGTTTTGACTGAAACCCGAAAACCGAGGGAACTAGGTCGTCCGGCTAGGTCAAACTAGTATCCCGGAATCCAGCAAGTTGCATTAAAATGCACTAAACAAGAAAATGAGTTTGGTAAAACGTACCGACCCTAAAACCCTATTGAATATGACATATTAATAACGTTAATACCTAATTTACCTAGAAAACATCGAGGGTCGATATATGGGCTGATTAAGCAAATAAATGTATCCAGTGAATTGTTTATCGAACATTATCGTTAGAGACAGTTTAATTTAGTACTGAAACACTTCAAATTGTGTTTCTCAGTTACTAAAGGCTCAGGGAAAGGGAAGGAAACACTGAGTCCAGACTAGGAGACAGTCATTAGAGGTTTGTGCACAACTAGTTTTCAACTGATTTTGTTCTGAATAATATTTCATATGATTAATTGTATGTTATTGTTTTAAATTGTGTTTATGCACAATATTTATTTCTTTTGAATTATTTTCAATTGAAATAAATTATGACTACTTGTATATTATTGTTTTAAATTATGGAAATGTACTTGAATGTATATTTATTGCTTGAAAAGCATTGTAAATGATTTGAAATTGTGAGAAACTGTTTGAATGGTATTTGATGGATACTTATTGATTGAAAAGCACTGTAAATGGTTTTTGTGGAAATTGAAGTGAATTACGAATTGTGTTGCCATTTTGTGAATGAAATTATAACTTTGGAAATTTATTGGATTCTTACGGATCATTTGAATAAAATGTTTGGAATTGTTTTGATTCACAATTGGCATGACACTGTTACTATGTTCCTCCTCCATTAATGGGGTGAGTGTGATATATTCCTCCCTCTTTGACTTATCAGTCTGGGGTGAGTATGATTATGTTCCTCCCTCTTTGACTTCCCAGTTTGAGGTGAGTATGGATGAGTACTCATTATATAGCTAGCTTCCTCCCACATTGATTTCGATTATTGGGGTGAGTATGTCTTGTCGTGGTGTACAACACGGCATGTGTGGAAAAATTGTGTCATGGCCTAAATTGTATTATCGATTGGCAACACTGTATTCTTCAGTTATTTGATCAAATGATATTATTGATTGGCAAAACTGTATTGTTCAGTTATTTGATCAAATTGTGTATGAATTGACAATGCGGTATTCTTAAATTATTTGACTAAATTGTGTTATTATGAATTTTGATAAATTGTGAATTGGAGTTTAAATTCCTTATGACATTCATTGTCTTGAATTTAACTATGGTTTTATGTATCCACTATTTATATGGTTTATGAATTGTGATTTAAAGTTGTATTTGGTTAATGTTGTGCACCACTGAGACATTGTCTCGTGATAGCTTTATTGTTATCGCGGTGAAAGCAGACAGCGGCGTGAGACTAAGTGGTAGTACCTCCAGTGAGAGATTTTTAGTATACTTGAGTATACCGCTTTTTGCATTTTGTACTGTAATGTATGACCACTGTATGTACATATTGTTTTGGTTTGAGCAGTTGTAAATTTAAATTGTAACTTGAGGTTGTAAAATAATTATGAGTTATTGACTTGTAAAAATTGTATTATATTTCCTATATCTCGGCTTTTGAAAAATCACTGTGGATTTGAGTTGAGAAATATGTTGTATTGAGAAAAATGTTGAAGTTGAGATTTGGAAAATAATTGAAGTGCTTTTTACAGGTTTTCTGAAGAACTGTTCTATCCAAAATACAGATGGCATTCTGCCAAAATTTTTACAGAAATTCTAAATAATTCAAATGTGTTAGTTCTATCACTTCAGATCAAAAAGGTTTTTAACACCTATAAATAGTGCTCACCACTGTAAAAGAAGTAAGAAAAGTTTTTAAAATCCCTTGTAGTATATTTAATGGGTTATCAGTAGATGGAGTTGGTAATTCATTAGGTATACTACGGGATAATGTTATGCCTTACAGAGGGGTAGGGTGTGACATTAAATCCATCAAAACCATCAACTACCATTTCCATAAAGTTGGCTAAAATTCCATTCTCAATTTCACACATGATTTATCTCAATTTCTTAATTATTTGTTCATATTTAAACTAAATTTTAAGAAATAAACAAGATTAAGTAATTAACATGCACTAACCTCTTTGGTCTCTTTATTGGCTTGTATAAAACTTGGAATTTCTTCACTTTATGATAATCAAAACCTTGCTCTTGATGTGAGGGTTAATATTTATGAAGGGTGTTTAGGGTTTTGGGGTGAGATGAGTAAGGGTTTCAAGCTTTAAAGCTTGAACTATGGTGGAGGGTCCATGGAGCTGGTTCGGCCAGCCTTTAGCAAGGAAGAAGGTGGGTTTATTTTTACTTTCATTTATTCTTTTTTATGTCTTAAAAAGGGGTTTGTCAAGTTTTAATTGGATAGGAGTTTTAATGACATCATTATGATGTCAAAATTTGAGTTTTTTTTATCCTTTTCTTTTTTTTTCTTCTCTAGTCATTTTCAATTTAATTTTTAGCAATATTTATTCATATTTTGTGTTATAATAATTATTTACTTAACTGAAAAAGTCAGCTAAAAATCTGAAGGCGAAATGACCAAAATGCCCTCCGTTTGGCTTAACAGACCAAAATTGTCTGTACCGATTAAAAATTTTTTTTAAGCATTTTCTTGGTATTTTAATGCCATAGGAACCTCAATGACCCTTCTCTGGAGTCCCAAAAATTATTTTATGAATTTTCGCTCGGGTCTAGGGCTCCTAGTTGCGAAGCATAACTTCCTTTGGAGTTACCCATCGCTAGGGCACCGGCTCATTTAACTTGGTTGTATTTTATTTCTAAAATTTTTCCTAAATTTTTCTTATTAATATTTGAGTTAATTATGGTTCCTCACTTTAGTTTAAATATTTCCGGGTGTTCTAGCTGTCCGAACCGACACTGGTCACCGAAATAATAAAATGTACGGAGTTGCTACAGGGAGGGTGTTACAACTCTTCCCTTTTGATTTAAATTTCATCCTTGAAATTTACCTGATGCAAACAGTTGAGAGAACTATTGCCTCATCGTCTCTTCACTTTCCCAAGTTGCCTCTTCGGTGTAGTGGTACCTCCAAAGCACTTTCCCTAGTGGGATCTGCTTATTCCTCAACTCTTTCACTTCTCGAGCCAGGATCCGTATGGGTTCTTCTTCATATGTCAAATCCGGTTGTACTTTAATTTCTTCCATGAAGATGACATGTGAAGGATTTGAGTGGTATCTTCTTAGCATAGACATGTGGAACACATTGTGGATCTTGTCCAACTTTGGTGGTAAAGCTAGCTTGTAGGCCACTGGACCCACACGTTCAATGACTTCATATGGGCCAATGAACCTAGAGCTTAACTTACCTTTTCTTCCAAACCTTAGTACCTTCTTCCATGGTGACACCTTGAGGAACACTTTGTTGCCCACTGCATATTCTATTTCTTTTCTCTTCAGGTCGACATAGGATTTTTGACTGTCTGAGGCAACAAGTTTACCTTCTTCTTAGTCTGTTTTACCAGGTTTAGCCCTACAAGTTTATCTTCACCCAATTCAGTCCAGCACACTGGAGTTCTACATTTGCTCCCATACAGTGCTTCATACAGGGCCATTTGGATGCTAGCTTGGTGGCTATTATTGTATGCAAATTCTGCTAGTGGGAAGTATCTATCCCAACTTCCCTCAAACTTAATGACACAACTCCTCATCATATCCTCAAGAACCTGACATATATTTCATGTTATTATTATCATTTCAGTTCAATATTTGCATTAGTTCAATTAGTTTCAATTGTTTGCCTGGATTACTCTTTCTGATTGCCCATCTGTCTGAGGATGGAAAGCTGTGCTGAAGTGTAGTTGTGTACCCAAGGATTCATGCAACTTCTTCTAGAATCTCAATGTAAACCTTGGGTCTCGATCAGATATGATGGAAAGTGGAATTCCATGCAGTATAACTATCTCACTGATATACAAATCTACTAACTTCTCCAGTGAGTAGTCAGTCCTAACTGGCAGAAAATGTGCTGACTTCGTCAATCTATCTACTATCACCCATACTGCATCATGCTTCTTCTGGGTGAGAGGTAGACCACTTACAAAATCCATGGTGACCGGATCCCATTTCCATTCAGGTATGCGTATAGGCCATAGCAAACCCAATGGAACTTGATGTTCTGCCTTGACTTGCTGACATGTCAAGGATTTAGTCACATAGTCAGCTATGTCCTTCTTCATACCAGGCCACCAATAATGAAGTTTCAAATAATGATACATTTTTGTACTTCCTGGATGCATAGCATAAACACTGGTGTGTGCCTCTTTCAGGATACTGGCCTTCAATTCCCTATCATCTGGTACACATAATCTTCCTTTGTAGTACAGAGACCCATCTGTTTTCACTGCATAGTTAGTTTCTTTTCCTTCTAGGATTTTGCTCATAATAGCCTTTAGCTTCTCATCTACCTGCTGCCCATCTAAAATCTGCTGTAGCAGGTTTGGCCTCATTTGCAACTCAGCCAAAATAGCTCCATCTCGAGTCAAGGATAAACGGGCATTCAATGATCTCAAAGCTGTGATAGATTTTCTGCTTAAAGCATCAGCAACTACATTTGCCTTCCTAGGATGGTAGTCAATCACACAATCATAGTCCTTTAGGAGCTCAGTCCATCTCCTTTGTCTAAGGTTGAACTCCTTTTGGGTTGGCAAGTACTTCAGGCTTTTGTGGTCTGTGTAAATGTAGCACTTTCCACCATACAAGTAGTGCCTCTATATCTTCAGTGCGAAGATAATTGCTGTAAGTTCTAGATCATGCGTAGGGTAATTCTATTCATGTGGCCTTAGTTGCCTGGAAGCATAAGAGACCACCTTCCCCTCTTGCATCAATACACACCCTAACCCATTATGAGAAGCATCACTGCAGACCATAAAGTCCTTTCCTGATACTGGCTGTATTAACACTGGTGCCTCAGTCAACATAGCCTTCAACTTCTCAAAACTAGTCTGACACTGGTCATTCCAGTCAAATCTGACATTCTTGTGTAACAACTTGGTCATTGGAGCAGCTATTAACGAAAATCCCTTCACGAATCTTCTGTAATACCCAGCTAGCCCCAAGAAACTTCTAACCTCAGTTGTATTTTTGGGAGGCTTCCATTTCATCACTACTTCTATTTTCTTAGGATCCACCCTAATCCCATCAGCTGCCACTATGTGTCCAAGGAATGCAATCTCATTCAACCAAAAGTCACACTTGGAAAACTTAGTATACAGCTTCTTCTCTCAGGGTTTGCAGAACAATCCTCAAATGCTCATCATGTTCTTCACTGGTCTTGAAATACACCAAAATATCATCAATAAAGACCACTATGAACCGATCTAAGTATGGATGGAAGATACGGTTCATAAGGTCCATGAATGCCACTGGTGCATTTGTTAGGCCAAAGGGCATCACTAGGAACTCATAATGCCCATACCGGGTCTAGAGTGCAGTCTTTGGCACATCTGGATCTTTTACCCTCAACTGATGATACCCTGATATGAGATCAATTTTGGAAAATACTCCTGCTCCCTTCAATTGATCAAACAGATCATCAATTCTAGGTAACAAATATTTGTTCTTCACAGTCATTTTATTCAACTGCTGATAATCGATGCATAACCTCAAAGTCCCATCTTTCTTCTTTACAAACAGCACTGGAGCTCTCCATGTTGACACACTGGGGCGTATGAACCCCTTATCCAGCTTGGTTTGCAATTAGATTGCAAAGTCCCTAGCATGGCTTGAAACCAAATCTAGGTTATTGGATGTGTAGTATAAGTTAAATTTATATTTAAAGTGTTTAAATATGAATTTAATTAATGAGAAATTAATAATTAAAGATTAATTAATTATTTTATATTTGATATAAATTGATTAGAAGAAGAGAAATAATTAATTGGGTTTAAGAACTCAAAATTAAAACACGGGTATTTTTGTCATTTCACAGGTTGACATGTGGCACTGCACATAAGCTTGCCAATTGTCTTTTAATCATGTAGGATGATCAAAGTCAAGATTAAATCTAGGTTTGACACTTGGCACAATGTGATTGGGTCAATTAAACCAAGAGCCAATCAGAAAGTGACATGTGGCAAGAGTTTTAAGTGATAACCTAGCTATATAAGTGTTGTTATGAAAGAGTAAAATAAATCTTACATGATGCATGAGACCCTAGGAGAAAAATTTTTAAATTCAATGATCTAAACTTATGTTTTTCATGGTTCCACTCCTTCAATTGGTATCAGAGCCACTTTATTTGCCATTTAGATTGCTGATTATATGATTTAATTGTGTGATTTGATCATGAGATGATTAAATCATTACTGGTTGTAATGAAAAAGGTGG
This sequence comes from Hevea brasiliensis, assembly GCF_030052815.1. Lineage (NCBI taxonomy): Eukaryota > Viridiplantae > Streptophyta > Magnoliopsida > Malpighiales > Euphorbiaceae > Hevea > Hevea brasiliensis. Next base: position 102,483,943 of record NC_079496.1, read on the forward strand.
CAGCATGATGAAGGCACTATTGGTGCGCATGGTTTGATCCATCCAACCATGCACATGGTTCTTTGGGTTTGTTTGTAGGCTTGGTTCCAAGACCCATAATGAGGCCCATGACTAATTAAAGTGTTTAATTATGAGTTTTAATCACACAAATAAATTTTAATTCAAATCTGAATTTTTAAATTTGTTTGAATGTGATTCAAATCTGAATTTTTAAATTTGTTTAAATGTGATTCAAATCTGAATTTTTTAAATTTGTTTGAATCATATTCAAATCTGGATTTTTAAGTTGAATATGAGATATTCAATTTAATTTAAGTATGTATGTTTTATTTAATTGTTAAATACTGTTATGCATGATGGATGATCATGGACAATAAAAGAACAATGTGATTGGATTTATTTCTTTTATGTTTCTTTGGGTTGTAAATTAATTAATTAATTTTAATTTATTTTGGGTAAATTAATTAATTTATTTTAATTTATTTTGGGCATGTAATATAAAGATTATAACATTTTTGGGTTGTAATTTCATTTATTTAGTTCTTGTAAATTCGCATTGATATGCCAAGGATTACTATGTAATTGGATTGCAAGAAGATTAAGGAGGTAAAGAGCATTGGTGGGACCAGTGAGAGGAATTCAAGATCAAGTGTTAAGTATGTACTCCTTCAGTAACTCTTGTAATATGAATGAATGAAATGCACCTAGGAATGCCCTGATTCAATTCTTGGTGGCTCAGAATTAAATCCCTTAGAAAGTCCATGATCATACCATATGTATTATCCATGAATGCATGAGATGTATGGGAATATATGCAAGTATATGATATATGCATGCTAATTAGATAATGTGCAAAGTGAGACCTTAATAGTAATTAGGATGAACACAAAATCTTCTAAACAAATGATTAAGTTGGAATAGTATAATTAAAGTAATTATATCATGAGCCCTCCATTGGGGCAATTATTTTAAGAAATTTTAAATAATTGCATATGATGTAATTAATTTAAGAGAATTTCTTAAGAATAATTGTTAAGCATGAGATGTTGTAAATATGTAAATGGTTTGGTGGCCAATAATGGATGTGCTTGAGGCCATTAAAATTATTTGCATGTTTACTGGCTCAATGGGATTAACTTAACTAATGCAAGATAAGTCAATAATAGATGTGCCTGAGATTTTGAGCATAAGGGGATAGGTAAAGGATTGAACCTCACATGAGATGTGATGGGCAAGGAGTTGCTCACTTATAGTTTATTATAATTCCAATAATGGATGTGCCTGAGGATGATCAATAGGATTATAAGAATTCAATCATCCACTAGAAATCCATCCAACAAGGATTTCCGTTTTCTACTTTGGAAGTGTAGGATTCGCTAAGTTAGCGGGAGGACCAATTTGATTAAAAGACCATAATCATTTTGGTTAATTATATGATACATTTACTAATTAATCTAGTTATTTTATGTAGTTAATTTTCTGATAATAATGAGCACAGAATAACCACCACCATCCAATATTCTTGCAAGCATACTTGATCGCAATAGGTTGACAAGACCTAATCTCTTTGATTGGCTGAGAAATTTGAAACTTGTCCTAAACCTTGAACATATAGGATACGTTCTAGACTCAAATGTTCTTGGTCCCTTACCTCCAGAGGCCACACAAGAGGAGCATGAAACTTTGGACAAATGGAAGGAACATGATATGAGAGCCAAGTGTTACATGCTTGCTTCTATGAGTAATGAGTTACAGAAGCAGCATGAGAACATGTAGAGTGTGAGTGAGATCCTCCTTCACCTATAAGAGTTGTATGGTGAGTACAGCAGGAATGCTAGGTATGAGATATCTAGAAAGCTATTCCGCATGAGGATGTCAGAGGGACACAATGTTGAGATCATATCCACAAGATAATTCGGCTGATTGAGCAGCTGGAACATCTTGACTTTAACATGGATTTCCAACTGCAAACGGATTTGATCCTTCAATCCCTTCATGAGTTGTCACACCCTACCCCTCTGTAAGGCATAACATGATCCCGTAGTATACCTAATGAATTACCAACTCCGTCTACTGATAACCCATTAAATACACTACAAGGGATTTTAAAAACTTTTCTTACTTCTTTTACAGTGGTGAGCACTATTTACAGGTGTTAAAAACCTTTTTGAACTGAAGTGATAGAACTAACACGCTTGAATTATTTGGAATTTCTGTAAAAATTTTGGCAGAGTGCCATCTGTATTTTGGATAAAATAGTTCTTCAGAAAACCTGTAAAAAGCACTTCAATAATTTTCCAAATCTCAACTCCAACATATTTCTCAACTCAAATCCACAGTGATTTTTCAAAGACTGAGATAAAAGAAATATAATACAATTTTTACAAGTCAAAATAACTCATAATTTACTTACAACTTCAATGTACAATTTTAATTTACAACTGCTCAAAATCAAAAACAAAATGTACATACAGTGGTCATATATTACAGTACAAAATGCAAAATGTGGTATACTCATTATACCCGAAAAATCTCTCGCTGGGTGTACTAGCAGTCTAGTGTCTTTGCCACATGCATACTGTCTACCTGCGACATCAATAAAAAGCTATCGCTGAGACAATGTCTCAGTGGTGCACAACATTAACCAAATACAACTTTAAATCACAATTCATAAGTTAAATAAATAGTGGATACTTAAAATAATAGTTAAATTCAAGACAATAATGTCATAAAGAATTTAACACAATATCATAATAAATCTCAGTAATCAAAACATAGTTAAATTCAAAAGACAGTGAATGTCAATAAGCATTTAAACTCCATTTCACAATTTCACAATACATATCAATAAACCACACACAGCTTAATCATGTTCCAAAGTTCAATTCGTCCCAAAAGTCGATGACTAATGAGGAATAACATAGCTAGCTAGCAAAAATATGAGTACTCATCCAATTCGTCCTCAACAGGCACACACCTCAACACTTGACGGAGAGGAATTCAATTCGTCCCACCAGACAAGCTAGCGAGGAATACAATCAATGTACATGATAGCTGTGGTTTCAAACCATTTCCAATGCTTTTCAATCAATAAGTATCCATCAATATCATTCAAATAATTTTTCATAGTTTCACAATTTAAAACAACAATATACAAATAGTCATAACTTATTTTAATTGAAAATAATTCAAAAGAAATAACTGTTGTGCACAAACCTCTGATAACTGTCTCCTGGTCTTGACTCAGTGTTTCCTTCCCTTTCCCTGAGTCTTTGCTAACTGAGAAACACAATTTGAAGTGTTTCAGTACTTAATTAATCTGTCTCTAAAGATAATATTTGATAAGTAATTCACTGAATGCTATTATTTGCTTAATCAACCTAATATATTGACCCTCGGTGCATTCTAGTAAACTAGGTTTTAATTTTACTAATAGGTTACATTCAATAGTCTTTTAGGGTTGGTACATGTTACCAATTCATTTCCATGTATACTGCATTTTCTTGCAATTTGCTGGATTCCGGGATACTAGTTTGACCTAGCCGGACGACCTAGTTCCCTCGGTGTTCGGGTTTTGGTCTAAACTACAAACTTGTAGGTCTATGTCTTATGGAATGCGGTGAAAAATTTCAGATCATTCTGAGTTATGTAGACCAAGTTATGGTCATTTTACTATTGCTGGTCAAATTGCACCAAAATTGATCACTTTAGGTCATTTTAGGTCATTTTAGGTTCGGCCAGTTTTTGGACTCGAAATTGTGCAAGCTGTTTGACTTGCTTATTGTCATTTCTGGGCTTTGGTGTCTTCATAAAACTTGTAGATATGGGTCTTAAATATTCATGGTTAAAATTTCAGGTCAATTGGACCTGTTTTGAGTGAGTTATGGCCTAAACATTAACTGCTGCCCAAATGGTCAGTTTTCAGGCCTCATTTGCACTTAATCCGGATTTGGTCATTTTTCAAGCTACCTTGCAGGCAGAATTTTGGCAAGATTCCTTCATGAAAGTTGGCACATTTTGTGCCTAGTTTCAACTCCAATTGGTCTCATACCAATTGGAGCCACACACTTAAAGTTATAGGCCTAAAACTCAAACTGCCTTATTGCATTTCTTGCATACACATCAAGCATCACTTTTAACACTCACAAAACTTAACATTCAAACGAAATCTGGTTGTACCACAACCTAAACATAATTCACAACACATTATAGGTCATTTTGGCAGCTTACAATTACATTCAACATACACCAACAAGTGCAGAATTTTTCAATCCAATTTACAACAATTCAATCACCTTTTTATGCTCATTTACATGTCCCACTTCACACCACCTTACACACACTCAAACTGCCATAACAACCAACACATTTTAACATCATTATTCCATAAACCAAGCATGAATTCCAGCATTCTTCAAGAGTTAGCAAACTACCACAATGGTACACTTACATTCCATTACTTTCCAAGCTTTAAATTTCATTTTACATTTACATATACTAAGTATACATCACCCAAACAATTTCCTACACAATATACATTTAATCAATCATTTAATTCACCATTTACAAGCACAAATAACCTGCCTTCAAGGTGAAGGAACGGAAGCGTGAAAAACACAAGTTTATACCATTGAATTCAAAAATTTTCACCTAGGGTCACATGCATCATGCAAGATTTATTTATATCTATTTGATTTCAATGATAAACAACATATTAAAACTCTTTTAATATGTTTTTGGATCTGTATTTTCCATTTAAGATTTTAAAATTAATCAGATTAATTTTAGAACCCTAGATTAAATCAAGAACGATTACACTAACCTCTTGATGTGCTGCAGCGTGTCTGCGCCTTTGAGATTCGTCTTCAAGACACCAGATGTTGTCCCTCTAGCTTGTCCACACCAAGAACACCTATGGCAGCCCTTGAACAGCTTCTAAAGCCTTTTCTATTAATTAGAAATTCAAGTTCTGCATTTTAAGAGATTAGAGATGTAAACAGGACACTAGAAACAATTTCTAGTGTTCTTAATTCAAGAGATTGATGGCTAATCTCTTTGAATTGATAAGAGATGAAGAAGAAGAGATAAAAACCCTCAAAGTGGCGTGACAAAGGAGTGTGGCTGCTGGTTGTTTTTTCTTTTCATAACCACACTTAAATAGCTAGGTTAACACATTAAACCCTCGCCACATGTCACCCTTTGATTAGCTCTAGGTTTAAATGACCCAATCACATTGTGCCAATTGTCAAACCTATATTTAATCTTGATTTTAATCATCTTACATGATTAAAAAACATTTGGCAAGCTTATGTGTTATGCCATGTGTCACCATCTCATGGTGTCACGTGTCACGCTGTGACATGACCAAAATGCCCCTGTGTCTTAATTTTGAGTTCTTAACCCAAAATAATTATTTTCTTCTTCTAATTACTTTATATCAAATATAAATTAATTAATTAATCTCTATTAATTAATTTCACATCAATAAAATTCATATTTAAACACTTTAAATATAAATTTAATTTATACTACACATCCAATAATCTAGATTTGGTTTCAAGTCATGCTAGGGACTTTGCAATTTAATTACCAAACCAAACCTATTTAATTAATCAATTAAACTCTTTAATTAATTATTTAAATCATATTTAAATAGGTGATAACTTGTGTATGTGTGTGACTTACTAGGCTCATCACTAATTAGCAATGAGACATGATATCAACTCTTAATATCATCAGAACTCTTTCTTACCATAAATGATTTCTCTAAATCATTTTATGAACCTCATAGACCATGGTTAACACCTAGCATAGCATGCCATGGCCACCCAATTAGTAATAAGGTTTACCTTAAATGAACCTAACATCATATGTTACCATGAACAAGAATCTCTCTGTTACAAAATCCCAACTCAACTTTGAGACATGGTATATGTCAAACTCCATTTGCTATGAATATTATGTTCTCTTTTAATTCTAGTTCTTGATTAAAAGATAGATTTCTCATTGAAACTCTTTTGAATAAATCTATCTGTCTGGCAGGAACTTTAAACATAAAGAACAATTAAATGAACATAGGATTTTATCTCTATTTACTTAGAGGAATAGATTCCATCTTGATCAACACCTACCTCCATATATAACTAGTAGGAGCCAACAAATGCCCATATACCCATACACAGTACAAGTATGAAAGCAATATCAAACTCAAACTACCTATATACAAGATAACTGTGCTATCTCAGGTCTAAAGATTATATGCCTTGATATGATTTATGACAAAACATTGACAAGAGTAAACTCCATGTGCTTGTCATAAGTGTCCTTTAGTTGACCTACTTATCATTTATAAGTGCCTATCATATTTGTTATATGGCATGAGACTCACCATTCCATCTTATTTATATCTCATATAAATAACTTGGGAACAAACATGAATACAATCTTTCTGGATAAGTCATGTCCTTATTATGAAGTATCCTCGATTGTGAACCTATTTATGATACTTTGTGCTAGAAATATTGTTACTCATATTCTTAACAACTTAAGAATAATATTTCTAACAAAATATCAATGGATCTTTTCTATTACACATAAATATCTTATGTAAACGGAAAAGTGGAAATGCCTTTTATTAATAAAAATATATACAAGATACATACTAAATGATATGCTCTAGGGCATACTACTAACACAAGGTGTTTCCATGGCTGCCAAAAGTACACACCATCATAACTCACCAAAAACTCAAAATTTCTTCATCAATCATTTTATCTCAAGCTTCCCATAAACTCTACTTAAGAAAAAACATAATTTAAACACTTACCTATTGTTGGGGCTTGTTAAATCTTCACCAAATTTCTTCCTTTTTCTTCCCTATAATCTACCCAAGAGGTGTGGACCAAGTTTAATGAAGAGAATTTATGGTTTTATGTTGAAAATGGGAGAGAATTAAGCTTTGCATGGAAAATTTTCCATGGAGAATTGGGAGTGACAATCAGCCATTATTGGAAGCTTGAAGAAAATGAGTTAGTTAGTGGAGAAATCTGCCCATTTAATGGTTATTATAATCCTTAGTGCTCCACTCACCAATTATAAACTATATTATATGTTTAAATGTGTTAATTAGTCAATTTACCCTCCATTTTTACTATTTACATTAGGTACCCCTAAATTAATTTTTCATTATATTTTCCAAGTGTAATATTATTTATTTTTAATGGACATTTAGGTCAAAAGATAACTCAGGATGTCAAATGACCACAATGCCCCTGTTCGGGTTGTATTCTCGATTTTTCGGTAACACCGGGTTTTGTCCGTTTTTCGATTTCTCACTTTTCTTTGTACTAATTATTTAATTTTCATTTAATATTTCTAATGATATTTATACTTCAATAGGGGTCTATTTAAGTCTTAAAAATATTTTCCAGGGTTCCCCACGGTCTAGGGCTAGTCAACGGTCCATGCCGTGACTTCCCGGTGCGGTCACCCATCGCTAGGGTTCTCGGCTTGCTTAACTTGGTTATATTTCTTTGTTATTATTTTTTCTTTGTTTTTCCTGTATTTTCTTTTCTTGTATTTCATTATTTTATGTTTCCTCACTCATATTGAAGTGTAGTTCTAGGCATCCTAGCTGTCCGGACAACACAGTCACGAGAACGATGAGAGCACTCTGAATTTAGGGGTGTTACAATTCTCCCCACCCCCCCCCCCCCCCTTAAAATAAATTTCGTCTCGAAATTTTACCTGGCATTAGTCTCTGAACAGCTGTAGGTGCTGTCTCCTCATATCCTCTTCACGTTCCCAAGTAGCTTCTTGACCTAAATGATGGTTCCACAGCACTTTAATCAGGTGTATCTGTTTATTCCTCAGCTGCTTCACCTCATATGCTAGAATTTTTATGGGTTCTTCCTTATATGAGAGGTCTGGATTTACCTCAATCTCTTCAACCGATGGTACATGAGATGGGTCAGATCTGTACCTCCTTAACATGGACACATGGAAGACGCTGTGTATCCTTGCTAGCTCTGGAGGTAATGCTAACCGATATGCCAAAGGACCCACTCTTTCCAGAACCTCATAAGGTCCGTTGAAAAGAGGACTCAGTTTCCCCTTTCTGCCAAATCTCATAATCCTCTTCCAAGGAGAAACTTTGAGGAATACCTTATCACCCACTGCATATTCAATATCTCTTCTCTTCATATCAACATAGGACTTTTGTGATGCGCGATGGCCTTGAGAGTCTCTGATCAATCTGATCTTTTCCTCTGTCTGTTGAACAATTTATAGCCCAATCATCTTCCTTTCACCTACTTCATCCCAACATAAGGGAGTTCTACACTTTCTGCCATACAAAGCTTCATATGGAGGCATCCCAATGCTTGATTGGTAGTTGTTGTTATAGGCAAACTCAATCAAAGGCAAGTGTGTATCCCAACTACCTTCAAATTCAATCACACAAGCCCGTAGCATATCCTCCAATATTTGAATTACCCTTTCGGGTGGCCATCATGCAGTGGGTGGAATCTTTGTCTTTGAAGTTCAATCTAGTTCCTAGGGCTCTCTATAGACTACCCCAGAATCTAGAAGTGAACCTAGGATCTCTGTCAGATACAATTGATACTAGCACTCCATGCAATTTTAGAATCTCAAATATGTATAATTTGGCCAATCTTTCCAGGCTATAATCCATCCGAACTGGCAAAAAGTGAGCAGACTTGGTCAATCTCTCAACTATAACCCATACTGCATCATGACTACTATGTGTCCTTGGAAGTCCTGTAACAAAATCAATAGTTATTCGTTCCCATTTCCACTCTGGTACTGACAAAGGATGTAACAAACCAGCTGGAACTTGATGTTCTGCCTTTACTTGCTGACAAGTTAGGCATTTGGAAATGAATTCAGCTATATCTCTCTTCATACCCATCCACGGTAATGCTCTTTCGACTCTTTGTACATTTTAGTTCCACCCGAGTGCATAGCAAAGGAGACTCATGTGCTTCCTTCATAATGATCTGTCTCAATTCGGCATCATTAGGAATGCACATTACGCTGATGTAGCAATAAACCATCATCTCTCACGAGAAAATTCGGGTTTCTTGCCTGCTTTGACTTCTTTTAGTAACCGATATTTTTCATCACTCTGGCGACCATTACGATCTGATCAATCAACACTGGCTGTACATGCCATGCAACTACTGTCTGTCCCTCATCATCAATCTCTAAACTGGCATGCTGTGCTTTCAATTCATATACCATGGATAAAGAAGAAACTCTGAGACTTGCCATAGTCTTACGACTTAAGGCGTCAGCCACCATATTTGCTTTCCCTGCCTGATAGTCTATTAAGCAATCGTAGTCTTTAATCAGTTCTAACCATCTCCTTTGCCTCAAATTCAATTCCTTCTGGGTGCCTAAGTACTTCAAGCTCTTATGATCTGTGTAAATGTAGCATTTCTCCCCATACAAATAGTGTCTCCAGATCTTCAAAGCAAAAACAATAGCTGCTAGCTCCAGATCATGTATTGGGTAGTTCCTCTCATGCGGTTTTAGCTGGCGTGATGCATAAGCAATGATATTTCGATCTTGCATCAGTACACAGCCTAACCCATTGTGAGAAGCATCACTATAAACTGTGTATTCTTTACTCGGAGTAGGTAAAGTGAGAACTGGAGCTTCAGTTAAACACCTCTTTAACTCATCAAAACTCTGCTGGCATTTATCAGTCCACTGAAATTTTACATCTTTCCGAAGCAATTTGGTTAGTGGAGAAGATAACATAGAAAACCCTTTCACAAACCGACGGTAATATCCAGCTAAACCCAGAAAACTGCGAACTTCTATGATATTCCTGGCCGACTTCCAATTAAGGATAGCTTCTACCTTGCTGGAATCTACCTTGATCCCTTCAGCTGACACAACATGTCCCAAAAAGGAGATTTCTTTCAGCCAAAATTCACATTTCGATAATTTGGCGTATAGCTGTTTCTCCCTCAAAGTCTGCAGTACAATCCGCAGATGTCTATCATGGTCTTCCGCATTCCTCGAGTATATCAAAATGTCATCAATAAACACCACCACAAATTGATCGAGATATGGTCTGAAGATAGTGTTCATCAGATCCATAAAAGCAGTTGGAGCATTTGTTAACCCGAATGGCATTACTAGAAACCCATAGTGGCCATACCGAGTTACGGCGATTTTGGAATACTCTGCTCTTGCACCTTCAAGCGATAATAACGGATCGCAAATCAATTTTGGAGAATACAGCTGCACCCTTCAACTGATCAAACAGATCATCAATGCGAGACAATGGATATCTGTTCTTTATCGTCACCTTATTCAACTGCCGGTAGTCTATACATAGGCGGAGAGTACCATCCTTCTTCTTAACAAACAACACTGGTGCTCCCCAAGGTGACACACTAGGATGGATGAAGCCCTTTTTAAGTCATTCTTGCAATTACATCTTCAACTCCTTCAACTCTGCTGGTGCCATTCTGTATGGCGTTATGGAGATTGGATCCACACCAGGCATAACATTAATTTCAAACTGTACTTCTCTTTCCAGAGGTAATCCTGGCAATTCATCAGGAAATACATCTGGAAAGTCATGTACTGTAGGGATGTCTTTCAATGCTGGACTCCACACTTGGGTGTCTACCACATTTACCAAGTATGCTTCACACCCCTTTCTGGTCATTTTTCTGGCTAGTGCAGCCGAAATGATGTTTGATGGCAACAACTGCCTCTCCCCATGTATTACCACATCATGTCTTGAGGAGACCAAAAGTGGCTGTCTTGACCTCTGATCAATCATGGCGTGATGCCTGGCTAACCAATCCATGCCCAAGATGATATCATAATCTCTGAAGGGCATGTCAATGAAATCAGACAGAAAAGTGTGTCATTGGATCACCAAAGGACAATCTCTATACATTCTATTAACCCTGACCTCTTCTCCTAGCGGACTTGTTACTAGCACCTCAAAGTCCATTTTTGTACATGGAACAGCAATGCAATCAATAATGCTAGCACTCACATAAGAATGGGTAGAACCCAGATCAAATAACACAAACACATCTTGGTTAAAAGTAGAGAAGGTACCAGCCACAACTTCAGATGTTTCGGCCTCTTCTCTCTGTCTCATTGCATAGATTATGACTGGAGCACTGTCTTGCTCTGATTGTTTCCCTGTGCCTTGGCTGCCTGCTGGGCTACCTCTACCCTTGCCTCTACCTCTGCTGGGTGGTTGTGAACTTCTGGTGACAGGGCTCTGAACTGACCCTTCTGCAGTAGTAGGAGGTGGTCCAACTCTGCGACTACTGGTGCAGTCCTTGGCAAAGTGTCCTGTGCCTCCACAGTTATAAAAGGCTCCAATAGCCTTGTAGCATATCCGACCATGATTTCTTCCACAAGTTTCACATTGGCGGGGAGGGTAGGAACCTCTGGTACTCTGCTGACCAGATAGAGGAGGCTTTTGTCCTGAATATCTTCCCCTACCAGACTTTATGCCACCTCTGCTGTGTCCCCCATGATTCTTCCTCTTTCCAGTAGGACCACTGGAACTCTGTTCTATTGATTTTCCCTCTTTCTCTGTCTTCTCTGATTTCTTTTTCTCGGGGAGCTTGACTCGACTCAATTCTTTCCAACTCTAGGGCTTGAGAAACAAGTTCGGAGAAGTTAGTGTGTTTGAACGACTACTTGTAATCGATCTTTGGGCTTCAAGCTAGTTTCAAACCTCTTGCATCTCTCCCTGCTGGTAGAAAGTAAACTCACTGCATAATGGCTCAGGCGGGAAAATTCTCTTTCATACTCAGCCACTGATCTGCCCCCCTGTTTCAGACTTAGGAATTCTTGTAGCTTATGGTCTACATAAGCATCACAGACATATTTTTGTCTGAATTCCCTAAGAAAGTCATTCCATGTTAGCATTGCAGGTTCTACCAGACTGTGGGGAATGGTTTTCCACCAGTCATAAGCATCCCCCTATAACAAAGATACAGAGTATTCAAATCTGAGCTCCTCTGTGCAATGCAGTTTCTTGAATACCCTATCCATCCTCTCTAACCATTGTTCAGCTTCTAGAGGATCTACTGTCCCCTTAAACTCTGTAGCCCCATACTTCATCAATTTGTCATACTGCCTAGTAGGAGATTGTGGATGTACCAGCGTGTTTGTTTTGGGACTTGAGTTGGCACATTACCAGCCATTTGTTGGAACATTGCGACCATCTCTTTGAGGCGAAGCGGGAAAGCTGCGATGCTGCGAGTGGTGTTCTTTGAACCTTGACATTGTTAGGCACAGTGAAGGAGCGGGCGTGAAAAACACATGTTTATACCATTGAATTCAAAAATTTTCACCTAGGGTCACATGCACCATGCAAGATTTATTTTTATCTATTTGATTTCAATGATAAACAACATATTAAAACTCTTTTAATATGTTTTGGATCTGTATTTGCCATTTAAGATTTTAAAATTAATCAGTTAATTTTAGAACCTAGATTAAATCAAGAACGATTACACTAACCTCTTGATGTCTTTGCGGCGTGTGCGCCTTTGAATTCATCTTGAGGACACGGATGTTGTCCCTCTAGCTTGTCCACACCAAGAACACCTATGGCAGCCCTTGAACAGCTTCTAAAGCCTTTTCTATTAATTAGAAATTCAAGTTCTATCTTTTAAGAGATTAGAGATGTAAACAGGACACTAGAAACAATTTCTAGTGTTCTTAATTCAAGAGATTGATGGCTAATCTCTTTGAATTGATGAGAGATGAAGAGGAATAGCTGGAGGCTCAAAGTGGCGTGACAATTGAGAGGAGAGGCTGCTGGTTATGTTTTCTTTTCATAACCACACTTAAATAGCTAGGTTAACACATTAAACCCTTGCCACATGTCACCCTTTGATTAGCTCTAGGTTTAAGTGACCCAATCACATTGTGCCAAGTGTCAAACCTATATTTAATCTTGATTTTAATCATCTTACATGATTAAAAAACATTTGTCAAGCTTATGTGTTATGCCATTTGTCACCATCTCATGGTGACACGTGTCCTGCTTACAAAATGACCAAAATGCCCCTGTGTCTTAATTTTGAGTTCTTAACCCAAAATAATTATTTTCTTCTTCTAATTAATTTATATCAAATATAAATTAATTAATTAATCTCTATTAATTAATTTCTCATTAATTAAATTCATATTTAAACACTTTAAATATAAATTTAACTTATATTATACATCCAATAATCTAGATGTGGTTTCAAGTCATGCTAGGGACTTTGCAATTTAATTGCAAACCAAATCTATTTAATTAATCAATTAAACTCTTTAATTAATTAATTAAATCATATTTAAATAGGTGATAACTTGTGTATGTGTGTGACTTACTAGGATCATCACTAATTGGCAATGAGACATGATATCAACTCTTAATATCATCGAACTCTTTCTTACCATAAATGATTTCTCTAAATCATTTTATGAACCTCATAGACCATGGTTAACACCTAGCATAGCATGCCATAGCCACCCAATTAGTAATAAGGTTTACCTTAAATGAACCTATAATCATATGTTACCATGCACTAGAATCTCTGTTACAAAATCCCAACTCAAATTTGAGTCATGGTTTATGTCAAACTCCATTTGCTATGAATATTATGTTCTCTTTTAATTCCAGTTCTTGATTAAAAGATTTTCTCATCGAAACTCTTTTACGAATAAATCTATCTGTCTGGCAGGAACTTGAAACATCAAGAACAATTAAATGAACATAGGATTTTATCTCTATTTACTTAGAGAGCAGATTCCATCTTGATCAACACCTACCTCCATATATAACTAGCGAGCCAACACATGCCCATATACCCATACATAGTACAAGTATGAAAGCGTTATCAAACTCAAACTACCTATATACAAGATAAGCGTGCTATCTCGGTCTAAAGATTATATGCCTTGATATGATTTATGACAAAACATTGACAAGAGTAAACTCCATGTGCTTGTCATAAGTGTCAACTAGTTGACCTACTTATCATGTATAAGTGAATATCATGTTTGTAATATGCCATGAGACTAACCATAACATCTAATATATATCTCATATAAATAACTTGGGAACAAACATGAATACAATCTTTATGGATAAGTCATGTCCTTATTATGAAGTATCATCGATTGTGAACCTATTTATGATACTTTGTGATAGAAATATTGTCACTCATATTCTTAACAAATTAAGAATAATATTAATAACAAAATATAAATTGACCTTTTCTATTACACATAAATATATTATGTAAACGGAAAAGTGGAAATGCCTTTTATTATTAAAAATATGTACAAGATACATACTAAATGATATGCTCTAGGGCATACTACTAACAAGCTCCCACTAGCACTAGAGCCATTCATTACAATATCTTAGACCTATCTTCTCAAGATGTCGGTCTAGCGAGTGCATGACATAGGATTAGTGATTGGATCATCTGGATTTTCAGGTGATGCTATTTTATGCATGTCTTCATCGACTCTCCCAAATATTTCTCTGATAATGTGGTAGCGCCTTTCTATGTGTTTGGATTTATGGTGAGACCTGGGTTCCTTAGCTTTGTATGTTGCTCCATTATTGTCACGATGTAATGGATTCTTGACTCAATGGAAGGAACTCTTGTAAGTTACATCACGAACTTCTTTATCCAAAGCGACTTCTTTTGACATCGATGCGACAATATACTCGACCTCGATGAGTGGAATCTGCGATGCGTGCTCTGTTTGGATCTCTTCCAACTGTCTGCACCTCCATTACAATTGAACAAATATCGGTAGACTTTCTATCATCGATATCGATTGGAAATTAGAATCGGTATAACCATCTAATTGCAAGTCTCCACCTCCATAAATCAAGAATAAATCCTTAGTTCTTCTCAAGTACTTAAGGATATTCTTGTGACTATCGATGTTCCAAACTGGATTGGATTGATACACTGCTAGTCAAACTAACGGCATATGCGATATCAGGCCTAGTACACAACATTGCATACATTAAACTTCCAATAGCGAAGCATATGGAATCTGGCCATCTTATCTCTTTCTTGGTGTCTTTGGAGACATCTCTTTAGAAAGGTGGATACCATGTCTCACTGGTAACAATCCTCTCTTGGAATCAAGCATGTTAAACCTCTTTAACACCTTTTCCAAGTATAGACTTTGGGATAAACCAATTATTCTTTTAGCTCTATCTCTATAGATCTGAATCCCAAGAATATAGGTTGCCTCCCTAAGTCTTTCATGGAGAATGTATTTGACAACCATACCTTTATAGTCGTCAACATACGTATCATTACCCATCAACGAGTATGTCATCCACATATAAGACAAGGAAAGTGATAGCTTGTCACTAACCTTCTTATATACACATAGCTCATCCTCATTTTTATAAAACCAAAAGATTTAATGGCTTCATCAAAGCGGATGTTCCAACTCCTCGAAGCTTGTTTCAACCCATAAATGGATCGCTTTAGCTTGCATACCTTGGAACCATCTTGGGATTCAAATCCCTTAGGTTGTTCCATGAAAATGTTTTCTTCAATGTATCCATTGAGAAAAATGTTTTGACATCCATCTGCCAAATCTCATAATCATAGTATGCATTATTGCTAATAAAATCCTAATTGATTTAAGCATGTAGTGAGAAAGTCTCCTCATAGTCTATTCCTTGCCTTTGGCGAAACCCTTTCGCTACTAGCCTTGCCTTATAGGTCTCTACCTTTCCATCAGAACCAATTTTCTTCTTGAAAACCCATTTGTTCCCTATAGGTACAATACCTTGGTGGAGTCAACAAGATCCCAAACTTGATTCTTATACATGGAATCAATCTCGGATTTCATAGCATCAATCCATTTTGAAGAGTCTATATACGATATAGCTTCTTCATAGGTAAGTGGATCATCTCCATGATCTACTTCTTCATGAGTAGACAACTCTTGTTCTTCTTCATGAAGAAAACCATATCTCAGTGGGTGAGATACCACAGTTGTTCTACGAGGAGCAGTGTAGATGTTTCATCAATGGGTATAGGTTGACTAGATGGATCTATATCCATCGATGCATTGGTTGGTCGAATTCTCCAATTCTAACTCTATTTGCCTTCCTTTGCCTCCTTCTTGAACAAGCTGTTGTTCAAGAAATGTAGCATCTCTACTTATCACAACCTTTTTGAAGTAGGCAAATAAAAATAATATCCAAAACTATCTTTTGGATATCCAACAAATCGACCTTTTACGATCTGGTCTCCAATTTATCGGTGTTGACTTTTTGATATAATTGGACAACCCCAAATCTTAACATGCTTAAGACTTGGTTTTCTTCCATGCCATATCTCATAAGGTGTGGAAGAAGCGATTTTGATGGAATCCTATTCGAGAATATATAAAGTGATTCTAATGCAAATCCCCAAAGAAGATTGGCATATCGGTATAGCTCATCATACTACGTACCATATCCAATAAGGTATGATTTCTCCTTTCGGATACACCATTCAGTGTGGCGTTCTGGAGAGTCGGTGAGAAACAATGCCATGCTCTCTCAAGTATTCATCAAATTCGATACTCAAATATTCACCTCCACGATCGATCGAAGAGCTTTAATACTTTTTCTGTTTGATTTTCTACTTGATTTAAATTCCTTAAACTTTTCAAAGGATTCATGTTTGTATTTCATCAAATACAAATACCCAAACCTTGATTTATCATCGATAAAGGTAATAAAATAATGAAAGCCCCTCTAGCCATTTCTTTAAATGGACCACATACATCACTATGTATTAGTTCCAAAATATTTTGACTCTTAGCCCTTGTCCAACAAAGGGTGATCTAGTCATTTGCCTTGAAGGCAAGATTCACAAGTTGGAGTAGGCTCGAGCCCAATGAGGATAGAATCCCCATTTTCTCCAATTTTGCAATCCTATCTTACGCAACATGACATAACCTTAAGTGCCAAATATATTTTGAACTTGAGTTGGTTTTCACCATGGCATTGTATTCTTTTAGATCACTTGCATTCAATTTGTGTTTGTCATTATTATCCAAACAATAAAGACCATCATTCATATAACCCGAACCAACATATTTATTTCCAAAATAAATATTGCAAACATCATCTGTGAATGAAATTCATAGCCATTTCTAGTCAAACTAGATATAGAAATGATGTTCTTAAAAGCATCAGTACATATAAAATATTATCCAAACACAAAACATGTCCAAACATGTAAAAGATTTAGATCCTATGGCTAAAGCTTCATTGAGCCATTGCCAATCCGGACTCTAATATCTTGAGAAGCATAGTATTCTTGTTTGCTAGTTCCTGCATATCATTAGAAATGTGAGAAGCGCTTGATATCTAAAACCCAAGTTGTAGATGAACTATGAGTATCATCGAATCTAAATAACAAGATATGGACATACCTTAGAAGGTGTATCCTTCTTGTCCTTGAGAAGCAAGATACTGCAGGCGGTTCCTTTTTAGTGCCCATCCTTTTGGCGTGGAAACACTTTCCTTTGCCTCCATCGACTTTAGTCTTCCTTTTACTGTTTAGCTATTTTCTTGGAAGGACCGGGAATGCGAGGTTTCTTTTTCTTATTGCCCTTCTTCTTGTTGGACTTTCCAGTGAGAAGAAGATGCAACAAAGCTACCTCTTTTCCTTTATTGCACAGCATATTCTTTTGGGCAATAACCGGCATGTTGAGTAATTCGGCTAAGGTGCATTCTGTTTAGTCATATGGAAATTTGTCACAAAATTCCCAAAGACTCGGGAAGGGGCTGAAGGATCAAATCCGTTTGTAGTTGGAAATCCATGTTGAAGTCAAGATGTTCCAAGCTGCTCAATCAACGAATCATCTTGTGGACATGATCCCCAACATTACATCCCTCGGACATCCTCATGCGGAATAAGCTGTCTAGATATCTCATACCTAGCATTCTGCTGTGCTCACCATACAACTCTTGTAGGTGAAGGAGGATCTCACTCGCACTCTGCATGTTCTCATGTTGCTTACGTAACTCATTACTCATGGAAGCAAGCATGTAACACTTAGCTCTCATATCATGCTCCTTCCACTTGTCCAAAGTTTCATGTTCCTCTTGTGTGGCCTCTGGAGGTAAGGGACCAGGAACATTTGAATCTAGAACATATCCTATATGTTCAAGGTTGAGACAAGTTTCAAATTTCTTAGCCAATCGAATGATTAGGTCCTGTCAACTGTTGTGATCAAGTATGCTTGCAAGGATATTGGATGGTGGTGGTTGTTTTGTGCTCATTTTTATCGAGAAAATTAGCTGAGAAAATAACCAGATTAATTAATAAATGTATCATGTAATTAACCAAAATGATTATGGTCTTTTAATCAAATTGGTCCTCCCACTAACTTAGCGAATCCTACACTTCCAAAGTAAGCGGAAATCCTAGTTGGATGGATTTCTAGTGGGTGATTAATTCTTATAATTCTATTGATCATCCTCGGTACATCCATTATTGGAATTACAATAAACTATAAGTGAGCAACTCCTTGCCCATCACATCTCATGTGAGGTTCAATCCTTTACCTAGCCCCTAATGCTCAAAATCTCGGTACATCCATTATTGACTTATCTTGCATTAGTTAAGTTGATCCCATTGAGCGATAATTATGCAAATAATTTTAATGTCCTCAGTACATCAATATTGGCCACTAAACCATTTACATATTTACAACATCTCATGCTTAACAATTATTCTTAAGAAAATCTCTTAAATTAATTGCATCTCATGCAACTATTTAAAATTTCTTAAAAAAATTGCCCCAATGGAAGGCTTATGTTATAATTACTTTAATTATAGCATTTCCAACTTAATCATTTGTTTGGAAGATTTTATAGCCATCTAATTACTATTAAGGTCTCACTTTGCACATTATCCATTTAGCATGCATATATCATATAATTGCATACATTCCCATACATCTCATGCATTCATGGATAAGCAGTAAATATGGTATGATCATGGACTTTCTAAGGATTCAGTTCGAGCCACCAAGAATTGAATCAGGACATTCCTAGGTGCATTTCATTCATTCATTTTATAAGAGTTGCTGAAGGAGTACATAATCAACACTTGATCTTGAATTCCTCCCACTGGTCCCACCAATGCTCTTGACCTCTTTGAACTTCTTGCAATCCAATATTACATAGTAATCCTTGGCATACCAAGGAAAATTTACCAGAACTTAAATAAATGAAATTACAACCCAAAAATTATTACAAACTTAATAATACATGCCCAAAATAAATTAAAATAAATTAATTAATTTACAATCCCAAAGAAACATAAAAGAAATAAATCCAATCACATTGGTCTTTTATAGTCCATGATCATCCATCATGCATATCACTATTTAACAATTAAATAAAACATACATACTTAAATTAAATTGAATATCCCATATTCAACTTAAAAATCCAGATTTGAATATGATTCAAATAAATTTAAAAATTCAGATTTGAATCTCATTCAAACAAATTTAAAAATTCAGATTTGAATCATATTCAAACAACTTTAAAAATTCATATTTGAATCACATTCAAACATTTTTTTAAAAATCAGATTTGAATCACATTCAAACATTTTTTAAAAAATCAGATCTAATTTTATTCAATCAATTTTAAAAAATCAGATTTAAATATGATTCAAACAACTTTAAAAATTCAGATTTGAATCACATTCAAACAACTTTTAAAATTCAGATTTGAATCACATTCAAACAATTTTTAAAATTCTGATTTGAATCATAATATAATTGTGTGATTAAAACAACTAATTAAACACTTTAATTAGTCAAAGAATAGGCCTTAGATCATACAACAATTGCAGAATTAAAAGCCAAACCTTGAACCACCCATGGAACCATTGTTGCGCCACCAATGGTGGCTTCACCATGTGTGCCGCCACACCTCATGATCCAACCAGCAATGAATCTCTTGATCTCATGATCAATCACACAATTAAATTATATAATCAACAATCTAAATGGCAAATATAGTGGCTCGATACCAATTGAAGGCAGGCGTGAAAAACACAAGTTTATACCATTGAATTCAAAAATTTTCACCTAGGGTCACATGCACCATGCAAGATTTATTTTTATCTATTTGATTTCAATGATAAACAACATATTAAAACTCTTTTAATATGTTTTGGATCTGTATTTGCCATTTAAGATTTTAAAATGAATCAGATTAATTTTAGAACCTAGATTAAATCAAGAACGATTACACTAACCTCTTGATGTCTTTGCAGCGTGTCTGCGCCTTTGAGATTCGTCTTCAGGACACCAGATGTTGTCCCTCTAGCTTGTCCACACCAAGAACACCTATGGCAGCCCTTGAACAGCTTCTAAAGCCTTTTCTATTAATTAGAAATTCAAGTTCTGCCTTTTAAGAGATTAGAGATGTAAGCAGGACACTAGAAACAATTTCTAGTGTTCTTAATTCAAGAGATTGATGGCTAATCTCTTTGAATTGATGAGAGATGAAGAGAAATAGCTGGAGGCTCAAAGTGGCGTGACAATTGAGAGGAGAGGCTGCTGGTTATGTTTTCTTTTCATAACCACACTTAAATAGCTAGGTTAACACATTAAACCCTAGCCACATGTCACCCTTTGATTAGCTCTAGGTTTAAGTGACCCAATCACATTGTGCCAAGTGTCAAACCTATATTTAATCTTGATTTTAATCATCATACATGATTAAAAAACATTTGTAAAGTTTATGTGTAATCCCATGTGTCACCATCTCATGGTGCCACGTGTCCTGCTTTACAAAATGACCAAAATGCCCTGTGTCTTAATTTTGAGTTCTCAACCCAAAATAACTATTTTCTTCTTCTAATTAATTTATATCAAATATAAATTAATTAATTAATCTCTATTAATTAATTTCTCATCAATTAAATTCATATTTAAACACTTTAAATATAAATTTAATTTATATTACACATCGATAATCTAGATTTGGTTTCAAGTCATGCTAGGGACTTTGCAATTTAATTGCAAACCAAATCTATTTAATTAATCAATTAAACTCTTTAATTAATTAATTAAATCATATTTAAATAGGTGATAACTTGTGTATGTGTGTGACTTACTAGGCTCATCACTAATTGGCAATGAGACATGATATCAACTCTTAATATCATCAGAACTCTTTCTTACCATAAATGATTTCTCTAAATCATTTTATGAACCTCATAGACCATGGTTAACACCTAGCAAAGCATGACATGGCCACCCAATAAGTAATAAGGTTTACCTGAAATGAACCTATAATCATATGTTACCATGCACTAGAATCTCTGTTTTATAAAATCCCCACTCACGCTAGAGTCATGGGTTATGTCAAACTCCATTTGCTATGAATATTATGTTCTCTTTTAATTCCAGTTCTTGATTAAAAAGATTTTCTCATCAGAAACTCTTTTATGAATAAATCTATCTGTCCTGGCCAGGAACTTGAAACATCAAGAACAATTAAATGAACATAGGATTTTATCTCTAGTTACTTAGAGAGCAGATTCCATCTTGATCAACACCTACCTCCATATATAACTAGCGAGCCAACACATGCCCATATACCCATACATAGTACAAGTATGAAAGCGTTATCAAACTCAAACTACCTATATACAAGATAAGCTGTGCTATCTCGGGTCTAAAGATTATATGCGATATGATTTATGACAAAACATTGACAGAGTAAACTCCATGTGCTTGTCATAAGTGTCAACGGTTCGACCTACTTATCATTTATAAGTGCCTATCATGTTTGTTATATGGCATGAGACTCACCATTCCATCTTATTTATATCTCATATAAATAACTTGGGAACAAACATGAATACAATCTTTACGGATAAGTCATGTCCTTATTATGAAGTATCCTCGATTGTGAACCTATTTATGATACTTTGTGCTAGAAATATTGTCACTCATATTCTTAACAACTTAAGAATAATATTTCTAACAAAATATCAATGGACCTTTTCTATTACACATAAATATATTATGTAAGCGGAAAAGTGGAAATGCCTTTTATTATTAAAAATATGTACAAGATACATACTAAATGATATGCTCTAGGGCATACTACTAACACACAGGGCATCCCCTTGCACCTCGACCTCAATAGATTGATTGGTGATCGATCACCCTCTTCCATAGTCAATGCGAGGATTTTAGATCTCTGAACAAATAACACAAGGAGATTTCCTCTCGTTAGTGCATATTTATAATGTAATGTCTTTGTATGTATCAAACAATGATGTTGGCGGTTGTACTATAAAGAAAGAATATTCAAATAACAATTGAAAGCAGAATTTAAAAGCGGCTCTGATACCACTAAAACATGTCACACCCTACCCCTCTGTAAGGCATAACATGATCCAGTAGTATACCTAATGAATTACCAACTCAGTCTACTGATAACCCATTAAATACACTACAAGGGATTTTAAAAACTTTTCTTACTTCTTTTACGATGGTGGGCACTATTTACAGTGTTAAAAACCTTTTTGGTAGTGATAGAACTAACACATTTGAATTATTTGGAATTTCTGTAAAAATTTTGGCGAGTGCCATCTGTATTTTGGATAAAATAGTTCTTGAAAAACTGTAAAAAGCACTTCAATATTTTCCAAATCTCAACTCCAACATATTTCTCAACTCAAATCCACAGTGATTTTCAAAGCGAGATAAAAGAAATATAATACAATTTTACAATTCAAAATAACTCATAATTTACTTACAACTTCAATGTATAATTTTAATTTACAACTGCTCAAAATCAAAAACAAAATGTACATACAGTGGTCATACATTACAGTACAAAATGCAAAATGTGATATACTCATTATACAGAAAAATCTCTCATTTGGGTGTACTAGCATAGTCTGCTTACATGCATACGTCTACTGCGGCAATAAAAAGCTATCGCTGAGACAAAGTCTCAGTGGTGCACAACATTAACAAAATACAACTTTAAATCACAATTCATAAGTTAAATAAATAGTGGATACTTAAAACAATAGTTAAATTCAAGACAATAATGTCACAAAGAATTTAACACAATATCATAATAAATCTCAGTAATCAAAACATAGTTAAATTCAAAAAACAGTGAATGTCAATAAGCATTTAAACTCCATTTCACAATTTCACAATACATATCAATAAACCACACACAGCTTAATCATGTTCCAAAGTTCAATTCGTCCCAAAAGTCGATGACTAATGAGGAATAACATAGCTAGCTAGCAAAAATATGAGTACTCATCCAATTCATCCTCAACAGGCACACACCTCAACACTTCAGCCAGAGAGGGAATTCAATTCGTTCCACTAGATAAGCTAGCGAGGAATACAATCAATATACATGATAGCTGTGGTTTCAAACCATTTCCAATGCTTTTCAATCAATAAGTATCCATCAATATCATTCAAACAATATTTAACAGTTTCAAACCATTTCTGAAATGCTTTTCAAGCAATATATCCAAACACAGTTTCACAATTTAAAACAACAATATACAAATAGTCATAATTTATTTTAATTGAAAATAATTCAAAAGAAATAACTGTTGTGCACAAACCTCTGATAACTGTCTCCTGGTCTTGACTCAGTGTTTCCTTCCCTTTCCCTGAGTCTTTGCTAACTGAGAAACACAATTTGAAGTGTTTTAGTACTTAATTAATCTGTCTCTAAAGATAATGTTTGATAAGTAATTCACTGAATGCTATTATTTGCTTAATCAACCTAATATATCGACCCTCGGTGCATTCTAGTAAACTAGGTTTTAATGTTACTAATAGGTTACATTCAATAGTCTTTTAGGGTTGGTACATGTTGCCAATTCATTTCCATGTATACTGCATTTTCTTGCAATTTGCTAGATTCCGGGATACTAGTTTGACCTAGCCGAACGACCTAGTTCCCTCAGTTTTCGGGTTTCGGTCTAAGCTACAAACTTGTAGGTCTATGTCTTATGGAACGCGGGGAAAAATTTTAGGTCATTCTGAGTTATGTAGACCAAGTTATGGTCATTTTACTATTGCTGGTCAAATTGCACCAAAATTGATCACTTTAGGTCATTTTGGTCATTTAGGTTCAGCCAGTTTTGGACCCGATCTTGTGTAGGATGTTTGACTTGCTTATTGTCATTTCTGGGCTTTGGTGTCTTCATAAGACTTGTAGATATGGGTCTTAACTATTCATGGTTAAAATTTTAGGTCAATTGGACCTGTTTTGAGTGAGTTATAGCCTAAACATTATCTGCTGCCCAAATGGTCAGTTTTCAGGCCTCATTTGCACTTAATCCGGATTTGGTCATTTTCAAGCTACCTTGCAGACAGAATTTTGGCAAGCTTCCTTCATGAAAGTTGGCACATTTTGTGCCTAGTTTCAACTCAATTAGTCT